>NC_133131.1:123144730-123467230 GCF_048418815.1 Hemitrygon akajei | reverse complement strand
GAGTCAAATACCTCAGACTTTTTCTGAGCTCCGTGACAAGGTTCAGGACCACGTGCATCCCCATCTTGGACACACTCAAACGGGGCATTGGCCTCTTCCAGGCTTTCAATACCCGTACCCTTTTCAAATTCTAAATTCCCCTGATCCTCCCAGTTACTCTCTGGGCAACTCACGTCCGGAGTAAACTCAACCCCGCGGGCTGAAACAACCTCATCTGCCAACCCAGCAGACTTCTTCAAGGTAATGGCATCCTTTTCATCTAGGACTGCCCTCATTTCATTATCGGGAACACCTTTAGAATTTTCAACTTCTTCAAACAGTTCTTCCAAACCAGACAGATCATCCATGTCCAACCCTGGACCTTTTAACAGCTTTATCTGTTTCTCCTCTTTATTTCCTACCTCTAGGACCTTTTCCTTTGCTAAGGGAAGATCTACCTTCTTTCCCTTACCCCCTTTTACGTTATTATTCCTCGTTTTACCACCCTCGAAACCCTCGTGGCACAGGGTCGGTAAAGACGTCTGGGCCACATCAAAACTGGCCAATTTTAAACTGCTCTCGTTCTCAGCTGCCTCTCTCGATAGGCTGCGAGTGACCGCGCATGCGGGATAGATTTTTGGATCTGAGGGAGGGGCCTCAACTCTCACAGGCTGGGTTGTCAGCTTCACGGCTGCACCCATCTTCCCACCCGCTAGGTCGTTACCCAGAAGGATGTCCACGCCTTCCCCCGGCAACTCCGGCAGGACCCCCAGTTCCACTGGTCCTGACACCAACTCACAATCTAGAAGGACCCTATGCAAAGGCATTACCTCGGTCCGGTTTCCTATGCCTCTCAGGGCTACCTCTCC
The DNA here is from genome assembly GCF_048418815.1 of Hemitrygon akajei. Classification (NCBI taxonomy): domain Eukaryota; kingdom Metazoa; phylum Chordata; class Chondrichthyes; order Myliobatiformes; family Dasyatidae; genus Hemitrygon; species Hemitrygon akajei. The sequence goes on along the minus strand of NC_133131.1, from coordinate 123,466,382 downwards.
CATCCGAGGTCCGAATTTTAACACATTACGGCTAATCAAGGATAGCTCCGCCCCCGTGTCTCTCCAAATTCGTACGGGAATTGGTGGGTCCTCCTTCCTCACAGACACGGTTCCGTGTGACAGATAAATCTCCGACCCCTCACGCTCTCTGCTTACCTGGGACCCTCTTGCCGATTTTCTGATTACCACGGCACACCCGATAGGGACTGCTGCCTGCCTTCTCTCTGGCTCCTTCCTCGGAGCAAAGCACTTAGATGCAATATGACCCACCTTTCCACAATTAAAACAGGTCAAGCCAGGACCTCTCCTGCCGTCTTGCCTCTCCTCCTCAATTTTACCACTAGCTCCCAGCGGGATCTCTGCCTCAGCCGGCGGGCTTTCTCTACCATTCCCACAGTCTCTCTGGTAACTTTTTGGCAAGGAAAACTTTGTCTTGTGGGTTAGGGCATATTCATCTGCGAACCTAGCAATTTCTGAGATGGACTGATTCGTCCTCTCATTCAAATACATCCGGATCTCTTCCGGAACACAACCTTTAAATTCCTCAATCAAAATTAACTCCCTGAGACGCCCATAATTCTCGGCCACCTTTTCCGCGGTGCACCAACGGTCCAAGAGCACACCCTTCTCATGGGCTAGCTCAGTATACGTTTGATTCCACCCTTTCCTTAAATTTCTGAACCTTTGTCTATACGCTTCAGGTACTAACTCGTAACCTCGGAGAATGGCCTCCTTTACTTGGTCATAATTCCCTTCCCTTTCCAGGGGCAACGCTGCATATGCCCGCTGTGCTTTCCCTCGTAACACACTTTGTAACAACGCCACCCACTGCTCTCTGGGCCACTTCTGATTCACTGCCACCTTTTCAAAAAGCAAGAAATAACTATCAACATCCATCTCCTCGAACGGGGGGACCAACCTCAACGCCCGACTAACATCAAACCCCTCCTCTCTCTCTACCCCTTGAGCTCTTCGCTCTTGTCTTCGCCTGTCCAGCTCCAATTCATGGCTCCTTTGTTTCTCTTTCTCTTCTGCTTCCAGCTGCTTTAGCTGGAGCTCATGACCCCGTTTCTTTTCCTTCTCAGCTGCTTCTAGCTGCTTTACTTTAAGTTCATGTTCCAACCTTGCTTTCTCCAACTCTAACTGATCTGTCCCACTCGCTAATCTCTTTTCGGGGATATTTTCCAAATCCTCAGCTGCAAACACCTTCTTCCCAATGTAATACTGATTTATGACCCTTCGCACTTCCTGCTTTTTCACTGATGACCTCACCTCTGCGAGGTCTAACTCCTTTGCCAGATTTACCAAGTCTAATTTGGTAGCCGCCCCTAGCGCCTCTACAGTCGGGTTTCTCATAAATTCATCCACATCCATCTTTGCTGGTTTCCTGTCTGGCTACCTGCGTAACCAGATTTAAGTTTGGACTTACAGCCTGATTCACTGACCCTCCCCTTTGGTTTCAAATCCGGGACGAGTACCCCACTTGTTATGTTCCCCGTAACGGGGTGGCTTACCAGCAAAGATAGAGAGGTCCACTGAAGTCTGATAGTACTATTTTCAAACGTTTTTTATTTATAAAGGGGCACAAACGTATGGTTAATACAAAACATTCAGATCATATACGTCGTCACAACTCAATCTAAAGCACAGGTATAGTAATAATCAATCAGAAATAAGCTCTATCGTTGTCTAGGGGTAATGTATATATTGTTCACTGTATATCTGAAAGTCTCTTGCGGCCACTGCAGTTCCACCAGCTGCCGTCTGTTGTGGTGTCGCGTTGGTGCACTTTTGTTAGAAAGAGAGAGAGAGAGAGATTGAATGAAACAGTTACCCGACAGGTTTTCCAACCTGTAGGAGTTTGGTTCGTCGAAGTCTCGTTGGGGAATGGACTCTCATCTGTGGCCTCCCCTGTAGCTAAGCCGTTCTTTCGTGGTGAGGTCGCCAATCCCAGGCAAGGAAAAGACGCACACGAACCCCACCATCGGCTGTCGCTATCAAAACGCTGTTGCAGGATTTCTAGCGTGTCTTCTGGTGCGTCTGAAGGGGTCGTCCCCCCCAGACCCTCCTTTATACTTTCTCACGGGATCGCCGGTGTCAATCTCTCTCTCAACCAGCCCACTTTGCCCGAGGGCTTTACACGTGGTCTTCATGAGACAATAGTCAAGAGTCGCTTTATTCTGCTTCCCGGGGGAACGTGGTCTTCAGCACGTCTCCCTCCCTCTTGGGTCATTTCACCCCCCCTTGACTAGGGCTCTTGCGATTCTCACAAAGGAGGGGGCTGGGGTCATAACAGTACAAACTCCTTACAGACAGCGGTGAGAATTGAACCCGTTGCTGATACTGTAAAGCGTTGTGCTAACCACTACGCTACTGTGTATGAAGCTATTATGAATGATGCCCTGTGTTGTTGCAGATTCGAGAAAAGATTATAATACTTGCTACAAAGAGCTGATTCCTGCATACTATTGTGGTTTGATTAAGGGCATTGCATACAAGAGGAAATAATTAGTATAGTTGCAAAATTAACTGATTAAAGCAGTGTGCCACATTAGGGTTGCTATGATAATTTTGATAAGACATACTTAAATCTGGGTAAATCTGATGATAAGGGGCAAAAGACTTGAGTCCTGATGAAGAATGCTCAACCCAACATGTCAACTGTCTTCCATCCCCTATCAAGAAGGACTTAATGCTCTCCACATTTCTTGATAACAGACATAAGTAGAACCCCACTGCCTCTTCCCACCTCTGTCTGATCTTTACCCTCTACAATTTCTCCTTCAGTTCCTCCCAACTTTCTCCAAACTAAAGGTGTTGCCATGGGCACCCACATGGGCCCCCAGCTATGGCTGCCTGCTTATCAGCTACGAGGAACAGTCCATGTTCCAAGCCTACACTGGTAAAGCTCAATAACTTTTCCTGACAACTGCATTGGTGCTACTTCTTGCGCCCATGCTGAGGTCATTAATTGCAGAGAGACTTAGATTGAAGAGGGTTCAGAGAAAATTCATGAGAGTGATTCCAGAAATGAAAGAGTTACCGTATGAGGAATGTCTGGCAGCTCTTGTGCTGTATTCCCTGTAGTTCAAGAAGATGAGGGGGGGATCTCATAGAAATATCCTGAATGTTAAAAGGCCTGAACAGATTAGATATGGCAAGGTTATTTCCCATGATAAGGGAGTCTAGGACAAGAGGGCACGACTTCAGGATTGAAAGATGTCTATTTAGTGCAGAGATGCAGAGAAATTACTTTAGTCAGAGGGTGGTAAATCTGTGGAATTCGTTGCCACAAGAGGTTGTGGAGGCCATGTCGTTCGGTGCATTTAAGTCAGAGATAGGTAGGTTCTTGATTAGCCAGGGCATCAAAGGGTATGGGGAGGAGGCAGGGGAGTGAGGATGACTGGAAGAATTGGATCAGCCCATGATTGAATGGCAGAGCACACTCAATGGGCCGAATGGCCTACTTCTGCTCCTATATCTTATGGTCTTATTGTAATTTCCACCATTTCTAATGGATCCTACCACTAAACACATCTTTCCCTTCCCCCTAATTCTCCACTTAGAATAGGTGATCTCTACATGATTCACTTGTCCATTCATCCATCTCCATTGATCTCCCTCCTGCAAGTGTGACAAGTGCTATACCTGCCCCTATCTATACCTTCTCCTTCACCACCATTCAGAATCGCAAACGGTCTTTCCAGCTGAGGTGATCATTTACCTGTGGGTCTATTGGTATCCAGTGCTCCTGGTGCAGCCTCCTACATCAATGACACTCAACATAGATTGCGAGATTTCTTTTTAGAGCACCTTTGCTCTGTTTGCCACAAATGGCAGGATCTCCCAGCGGCCACCCATCTCAATTTGACTTTTCATTCCATTATGACATGTCTGTCCATGGCCTTCTCTACTGCTACAATGATGCCAAACACAATTGGAGAAAGAACACCTTATATTCCATTTAGGTAGCCTCCAACCTAATGGTGTGAATATTAATTTCTTCAACTTCCAGTAAACTCTCCCCCTTTCCTCTTACTCTTCCCGATTCCAGTTACCCTCTCACCCCTTCTCCTCACCTTCACATCACCCCCTTTTAGTTCCCTTCTTCCTCCCTTCTCCTCTGTGGCCCACTGTCCTCTTCTGTCTGATTCCTTCTTCTTCAGCCCTTTAGCTTTTCTACCTATCCCCTCCCAGGTTACTTCATCAAACTCCACCACCAACTTTCCCCTTCACCTTGTCTCACCTATCACCTGCCAACTTGTACTCCTTCCCCTTCCATCCTACCCCACCCTATTTGTGCTTCCTCCTTTCTTTACAGTCCTGATGAAGGGTCTCAGCAGGAAACATTGAAATGCGGAGTTCCTGCAGCATTTGTTTGTAGAAATTTTAACAATCTTTTGTAGGATGTTGCTAGACTTCAAAATGCTTTGCCTTAGGGAGTGGTTGAGACAGGGACCAATATATTAAGGAAATATAAAATAATGTTTTTCACAGAAGAAGGTATAAGGCTTTAAAGAGAGAGATGCAATGTGACTTTTTTTATTGCAATTGTAAATATCCGACAGAGGCATATTTTGCCAAATATCTTGTTTATGTGTTGTGGAGTTCAAAACTTCTACAACATAACATAATTAAAGTATATCAGTTTTTCACAGATCTCATCATTCAAACTGAAAAGAAATTATCATTTGGTAGCTGTAGAATAAGTTTTCATATTTTAATGTTCATCTCCAAAATACAATTCCTTTCCTTCCTAATTTTTACCATTGACAGTGAAATGGGTTTCATTTTCTAACTTTTAGAAATCAGCATCCATTCACCCTCCATTTATTCTCTCCTCCTCTGACGTGAACTACTCTTTCTATTCTCCCTTTATTTCTAAAAATCCCTTCAGAGCCTGCAGACCTCCCTGTTCAATCTCTTTCCTGAATCGCTCAATCTTGCTAATTCTCAGTCTATTTCTAAGCTACTCAGAGTTAGCCCTGACTAAACATCTGAAAATTTCAGTCAGTGATTTTCCCTGTCCTAACGGGGTTGACCATGTTTATTCTGGATATGAGACGTCATTCTCTTTGTAGAGCACAGTACTGATGTCAAATTATAAAATGTAAATCTTACCGTCCCATGAGATTCTCTTAACGTCTCCCTGATGTTCCTGGTTAGAATACATTAACCAGCTTTTTCCGGATGCAACATTAAGTTCAACAATTAAAGAAAATTAGAAATGCCGGCACTTTTATTTCAGATGTACAATAGTCCAGTAATTTCAGATGATAATTCTGTGTTTCCTTTATACTCTTCATCCATACTGACTTTATCTTCCTTTACTTGACTCACGATGCTGTACGGTGCTCCTTTTGTCCTTTAACCTATCTATCATAAACCTTAATTTTTGTTTTCTCGTTCCCCCCGCTCCATTATTCTCTACCTATTCAGAGTTACCTGTGTGACCCTCAGGTTCAACCAGCAGCGTTAGTCTCGGGAAGACAGTCTCTGGCCCTGCCAAATGTGTGAAATCTGAGGTGCAAAACCTCTTGTTTGTGTGGATGCTGTGTGATCTGTTCCCCCATTACAAATCAGTACCACGAAATAACAGACACTACACAATTTGCAATTAAATTATTTAGCTTTATAATTCTTAATTTGACTGAAGGGTTAGTAAAGAAAACAAAAAGAAAAAGGCCCATTTTAATGAAACAGTCTGTGGGTGCACGTTGGAGCTCATGGTTTCCCTTCTGTTGGTCCTCCTTCACTTCCCCAGGCTTCGTCAACTCCCGGCTCCCATCCTGCTGTCTATGACCTCTCCTTTCTGGCATCTTCTCTCTTCATCTCTCGCCAAGCAAAAAACCCAGACCACCTCGTTCTCAGGCATACAACAAGAAATAACCCCTGTTATCTCTAGTCATAACCCAAACACTGCTGCTACAGAACAACCATTATGTTAGCAGTGAAACATTTCCCAGGGTGTTACACCTGTAATGTTTCCCAGTTTTGATAGGTCATTTTACTGATCCATGAATACCAATTCTATCTCCATAAATGCTGCCAGATCTCTAAATATTTTCAGGTTTTTTTTAGTTTTTACTTAAGATTTCCAGCATTTTGGGGGTTTCCGGTGACGTCATCGTCGAGAATGGCAGCTTAAGTCACTAGCTCCTCCGGAAAAATGCGTATTAAGCCCCATTAACCCTTCAAATATAATATTTTTCAAAAAATATTTGAACTGAAAAGAGGGGCAAGAATGGGGAGAAGAAATGGAAATAAAAAAAGTGACACTGCAGAGCCTGCATCCGAGAGGAGTGCAATGAGCGGCTCTCCAACCCAACCGCGTGTGAGCGAGGCGGCCGCTGGGCCTCGTTCAGACGAAGCGGCGATTATCTTCGAAATCCTGAAAGAAATAATGGAGGTCCAGAAAGATATAACGCAGCAGCTCCATGATATTAAGGCAGAGCTCGCCAGAGTTAATCAAAAAGTAGCAGTGACAGAGACTCGCATTGAGAAGGTGGAAGATCACGTTCAAAACGTGGAATGGATACTGATCAAGACAATAAAAATCATACATCACCAAGAATGTAAACTGCTTGATCTGGAGGGAAGATCATGGCGGAAAAATATCAGAACCTACAACGTTCCCGAAGGAGCGGAGGGCCCATCTATGACGGAGTTTGTCGGAAAGTTACTGCGGGACGCGCTGGAGCTTCCCCCAGCTATGAAGCTGGAAGTCGAAAGAGCGCACCGCGCGCTTGTTCCAAAACCTACCCAGGATAGAAAGCCACGCTCAATTATAATAAAATTCCTTCGGTACATCACCAAGGCGGAGATTCTATGAAAGGCCTGGGGTAAGAAGAGAGTGTTTTTAGAGGATAAATTAATATATTTCGACCAAGATTACCTCCCCCCCCCCCCGCGGTCCTCCAGAAACATAAAGAATACTCCGAAGTAAAGCGAGTATTAAAGCAAGATAAGATTAGATTTCAAACTCTGTACCCTGCTAAACTTCGAGTGTTTTATGACAACGGGACGCAGTTGTACCAGACAGTGGAAGAGGCGACTACAGACATGAAGGCCAGAGGGTTGCCCGTCAACATGACCAAAACGAAAGAAAGCCTGGTTGAGGAATTGTCCTGCTCGGCTTAGGAAATAGTGCGAGAAACGAGAAGGCAGGAGACGGGAGGAAGCCGAGAGAAACATATCAAGAAGAGACCGGGAATTTCCCAAAGACAGTCCTCACCCCCTTCAGAAGAGCTATAAGGTTTGGCTAACTTTAAAAATGTTGAGAAGCTAAACAGAAGCAAAAGTACACGGTGATATACCTGTCTCGAGAAATACTTATTATAATGTGGATTTTATATTACATAGTTGTTCTTCCTTATTCGCTCAGTTACTCCTTTTTCCCCATGAAAATGAGAATATATGTATATATATATGTGTGTGTGTGTGTGTGTGTGTGTGTGTGTGTATATATGCCTGCATATGTATATATTTGTGTGTGTTATATATGCATATATAGGAGGAGTACACAGGGAAATCTTTTCTGTGTAATGGATTTGTTCACTGACTTTTATGAATACTGCAATGGGGGCCCTCAACTCACAAATAGGAAGGGTTATCCCTCACAGCTAGACATTTCCTCTAGCTCAACACAGGGTCATTTACTAGAGACCTCAGCCTTGGAATCACATGTTCGTTGCCATTTTTGTTATTATCCAAATTTCTTGGTTCTTATTTGTTCAGGGAGTAGATCGATTAAGTTTTATTCTAATTTCAATGATGCATTGATAGATAAATACAGATAGCTAAGGACAAGGTAAAATTCATTTCTTTTAATGTAAATGGGCTATTAAATCCAATCAAACATAAGAGAATTTTATCCAAAATGAAAAAAGAACAAGCCCATGTAGTATATTTACAGGAAACTCATTTAAGTGATAATGAGCATAGAAAACTAAAGAGAATGAGCTTCACTAATCTGTTTTTCTCTTCATATAAATCACGACATAAGAGAGAGTTGCTATTCATATCTCAAGTAAGCTAAATTTTGAAAAAGTATTTGAAATGGGAGATAAAGGGGGCAGATATATTCTGGTAAGGGGGAATATAGACGGCAATTCAGTTACTCTATTGAATATATTTGCACCCCCAGGAAGAGATACTGGTTTCTTTCAGAAAATTACTGATATTATGGTAGTGGAAACAGAATGTCCCCTCATATGTAGGGGAGACTTAAATTTACAATTACAACCAAACTTAGACTCTTCCAATAGAAAAACCTATGAAACAAAATCCTTACATAAGAAAGTTAATACACTTCTTGAGGATGTTGGTTTAATTGATATATGGAGGGACCTTTTCCCTGACAGAAGGGACTACACTCATTATTCTGCTCCACATTCTGTATATACAAGAATAGACTATTTCATAATATTTGGAAAAGACAAAGACAAAATAAACACCTGTGGAATTGGGACAACAGATGTAAGTGACCATGCACCTATATATTTATCTGCTGATTTTGACCTACAACCAAAGAATACTATTTGGAAACTAAATTCAAGTCTACTCAATGATCCGTACTTTCAGGAACAAATTAAAAAAGAAATTGGTCTCTACTTAGAATTTAATGATAATGGAGAGGTTTCACCTCCCATTTTATGGGATACTCTGAAGGCGGTCTTAAGAGGGAAAATTATAGCGATAACCTCATATAAAAAAAAGGAGTAAAACATTAGAGGAATTACAAAATAGGCTGAAGGAACTAGAGAAAAAACACAAATTGAATTTGGAACAGGATACATTAGGGGAAATTAAAAGAATTAGGAATGAAATTAATAGTTTGGCTATGCAAGAAATCAGAAAAAACTTAATGTTTCTGAAACAGAGACATTATGAAAGTGGATCAAAATCTATGAAAATACTGGTGTGAAAACTGAAAAAAAAGATAGCAGAAAATACAATTCATAGAATTAGGGACCCAAGAATGAAAATGATACAAAATAAGCTAAGTGAAATTCAAGAAGCTTTTGAAGTGTTTTACAAAACTCTATATTCCAAAGTTCCAGGGGAAGCATAACCCAAATTGACACCTTCTTGAATTCTCTAGAGTTACCCACTTAAAGCGAAGAACAAAATAGAAGAATGACTGCTGACATGACTGAAGTTGAATTAAAATCTGCAATTGGTAGGCTTAAATTAAGCAAGTCACCAGGATCAGATGGGTATATGGCAGAGCGGTACAAAGAATTTAAAAATGAGTTAATTCCTGTTTTACTCCCCACACTGAACTGGGCTCTAAAAAAGGCACAATTGCCACCCAGTTGGAAGGAAGCGATAATCTCAGCTATGCCGAAAGAAGGCAAGGATAAAATGGAATGCGGGTCATTTAGACCAATATCCGTTCTTAATGTAGATGATAGGTTATTTACCTCCATCATGGCCAAACGATTAGAGTTTCTACCCATACTGATATGATCAGACAGGTTTTATACAACAACGCCAGACACAAGACAATATACGAAGGACACTTCACATTGTGGATCATATACAAAAAAATAAAACCGAAGCAATAGTGATAAGCGTGGACGCTGAAAAAGCATTTGATTCGGTTAATTGGAATTTTCTTTACAGAGTTTTACATAGATTTGGTTTCCAAGACACAATTATTAAAACTATACAGACACTATATGACAATCCTACTGCTAGGATTAAAATCAATGGATATTTATCAAATAGTCTTACCCTAGAAAGGGGCACGAGACAGGGTTGTGCATGGTCACCACTACTCTTCGTGTTATATCTGGAACCATTAGCTCAATACATCAGACAAAATGAAGATATCAGGAGAATTACTATTAAAGGGACAGAGCATAAATTGGCTTGTTATGCGGATGACATTTTGATCTATCTAGGGCAACCAACATACTCTTTACCTAAATTGATGCAATCCTTTGAACAATATGGTCAATTATCAGGATACAAAATCAGCATAGATAAAACCTAATTACTTTCATATTACTCTAGCCCACCAAGAGAAATTGAAAGTCGATACCCCTGGGCATGGCACACAGAGTCTTTCAAATATTTGGGCATCATTATGCCAAGAGATTTGACAAAATTATGAGAATGTACTTATCAGCCTGTATATAAAAAAATTAAGGAAGATGTGGCAAGATGGAGCCTGATTCCATTTTTCAGTCTCAGTTCAAGGATTGAGTCTATTAAAATGAATATACTGCCCAGAATGTTACATCTCTTTCAGACCCTACCAATAGAGATTAATCAAAATCAATTCAATGAATGGAACAAGATGCTATCAAGGTATATTTGGCAGGGTAAAAGGCCTAGAGTTCGTCTCAAAACTTAGCAATTAGCAAAGGAAAAGGGGGGATGGGGCCTACCTTCTCTTAGAGATTATTATTTTATAGCACAGTTGAGAGCTGTGATATGTTGGTGCAACCCATCATATGACACTCAATGGAAAAACATTGAGGAGCGGGTACTTCCCATCCCCATACAAGCAATTTTGGCTGATAACAACCTGCAAAGGTACATAAATACTATTGGTAACCCATGGGTGAAAATGACTCTTAAAATATGGAAAACCACTATAAAAGAATATAATCTAGAGGGAGATATTGCAATTCTTAAATGGTGTGCATATGACTCTGATTTTACACCAAATAAATTGGATGCTAGATTTAAGGACTGGACAGCTAAAGGAATAACAGTTCTTTGTAACATAATGAAAGAAGGAACACTGTTCAGTTTTGAAATGCTTAAAGAGAAACACTTATTAGAAAAACAAGATTTTTATCTGTACTTACAGATGAGACAATATGTTAATAAGACACTTAAAAATGTAACCAAGGCAAATACATGCTTGATAGAGCTCTTTAGAAAAGCATATAATTCAGATGATGGTAGTAGAATCATTTCAAGCATGTATCAGGGGTTGCCAAATCTTAAAACACGTTCGACTTTATACATTAAAACAAAATGGGATAAGGAAGGAGGGATAATTATATCTGAGGAAGAATGGACAACAATATGGAGATATCAATGGAAGTGTACCAATTCACAGAAATAGAGGGAGTTTGGATGGAAAAACTTGATAAGATATTTTATTACACCCTCTCAGAAATCCCATTATGATAGTAACCTCCCTGTTTGCTGGAAAAATTGTGGAAATCAAAATGCAAATCATTATCATGTTTTTTGGGAATGCCCTGTTATCAAAAACTATTGCAGGGGGATACACAATGCCCTACAAGACATCTTTAAGTGTGAAATACCCTTGGAGAGTAAGACCATATATTTTGGATATATACCTCAAGAACGGTTGAGAAGAGATAAATATTTAATGAATATACTGTTGGTGGTTAGTAAAAAGACTCTTACTAGGAAATGGTTATCACAGGAGAGCCCAACTTTAAATACATGGATGGAAATTACAATGGACATTTACAAAATGGAGAAGATAACAGCATCTGTTAATCATAAGCTGGGACAATTAGATTCATACTGGGGAAAAATGGTTTAACTACATAATGCCTCATAGGCCTGATTTTATTCTCACAAATCAATGAATCTGTTGTAAAAAAAAACGATCACTCCCTACTTGTGCATAGTTCTTTCCTTTTGCTTGTTTTTTCTTTCCACTCTTTTCTATAAGTGTATACCCCAGATAAATACTTTGTGGAGATTGTTTTATTTATATGATATATATGTACAATGTCTGAAATACATCTTATGGAAATGTTTGTTTGATGAACTATAATTTAAAAAAATTACAAAAAAAATTTTTCCAGCATTTAAAGAAATTTATTTTAATGTGTGATAGATCATGTTCACTCATGTTTCCAGATTTATTTAGCTCCTACTGCTTCTATTTGTCATTATTTTTCCTCTCTGTGTTTCCAAAAATACCATTGCAATTCATGCAATTCTGAAGCATCTATGTAGCACATTTGCCTACCTTCATGCCATGTTCCTACCTACATCTGAGTTGTGTTTCTGACTCATCACCATGATGGAGAAGAGAGTTCATGCATCAGCATGTTTTTGTCATTGTGTTTTTCATTACTGTACAAACACTGACATTGTGAATTGGTTTAGTGGATTCAACAGCCAGAGAGGACATGGTTCTCCTGAGACTGAGTTGCAAGACTTATGAATGTCACAGTTATCTTGGGATGGGATCATCAGTGATTCTTTGGATGACAGGTCATTTATCTTCAGGAGTGTCATCGGTGTTGTGTGAATCTTTTCTGACAGTTGATAATACTCCATCATGAGAGCACATTCTCTTAATACAGGGATTATTTTCTGTAAAGTAACTAAGCCAAGATGCTATTATATATTTTACTGGAATAACATTATGCATTTCATTGCTGTGCTTATGAGACAGCTTCAGATTTCATAAAGTTGCCTGTGTGAATGTGTACATCTTGTAACAAAATTATTTTCCTTTAGTCATTAGCTTCCCCAAGATAAAAAAAAAGAATGATGAAAAGTTAGTTTTGTTCTTAAATAAATGCTATTTTTAAAATCTATTTATATGTATCCACAAATAATGGAAAATTAAATCATGACAGTATTGGCATCAATACATTTTATTTATATATTTGAAATCAGAAATGGATATGCTCTTTGTCTGCATTTAGCATAATCAGAATATGAATTGCAGCTAAGTATTAGTAGTGGCATTGAGAAAATTGCTTAAATGTTAATGGAAGCATGATGTTTAATGCCATATCTTTAATGAAGTATTCCTATAGGGCTGTACCTCACAGAGTCAATAAGCCTGCAAACATCATCAGTGTACTTTTTTAACTGTTTATTGCTAAGAATGGTACACTTTTTTTTACAGACCAGATTGTCTTTGTATTAGCACCAGACCTGGATATATTACACCTATCCAGATCAATGATATAGATTACAAACAGCTGCAGCCTAAGCATTGATCCTGGCGCAAGTTACGAGACAATGCCTCCCATCCTGAAAAAGACCCTAGTCTGCTTTATGTCCAATGACAATATCTCAATCCATACCACTTGGTTGGATATCCATATCCCAATTGTATGAATTTTAATTTTATTCCTTTTGAACTACTTTAAGATTAAGTGTGTGTGTGTGAGAGAGAGAGAGAGAGAGAGAGAGAGAGTGTGTGTGTGTGTATACATGCATGTGTGTGCACACATGTGTATATGATTAACTATGGAATTAAAACAGTATCTTCCACTTACTTAGAGTGGATACCAGAGCCTAGATCATTACATATTGAAATTCTTCTCCTCTTCCATAATACTAAATGCTGCATAATTTAGCCTAAATAAATATTTATTTGCAATTGCCAAATAATTATTAGAAGTATTACTTCAATAGTTCAAAGTATCTCAGAGACTCCTGAATAATGTCACATCAGATAGATTCCGTCTCTTCTAAAATAGTAAAAATAATTTAGACGAAGGTCAGAGTAAAATAAATGTTGAGTGTAGTTTTCGATTAACTTTTTAACCTTCCAATCACAAAAGGATCTATATTACTCTTTTCAGTCATTGCCTGAAGTGAGATTGACATCCAAGATACAGGAACAGAGACGCAAGTACTGTCCACACCATGCAATTTAATAGGAAGCTCAACAGTACAGTCATTATGGTGGCACCTTCAAAAAATATTTGGAACAAAATACAGTATTGATTCAGTATTGAGTGAAATTTAAGACTTTCTCCAATAAAATATATAAAAACAATTGATTAGCTCTAGTTTTCATGATTATTTTGTCCAGTGATTGAGGGATTTGGAATGTGTTGCATGTGGAATTGAAGATAAAATGTACAGTAAGTGTTTGAGAACACATTGCTGCCTGTCTTATATTTTTAAAGTTGAATGGGACATTGTTGCAATATCATTAATTAGCATATCATACCAATTTACAAACTGACTACCACTTCTGCATTAATAATGGGAGTTAACTCTCTCAACCTCCTGTTAAGCTCAGGATTGTTAAGCACCATACTTAATCGTGTTGAGTTTTCATTGCGGTGAAGACACCCTGAAGGTAGCTTTTCAGAATGCTAGCTAAAATAGCCCGAGGTTAAACTGAAAATCCAGCTTCTTGTGATAAAGCAGATTAGTAAGTATGGTTTCAGTTTATTCACCAGAAAAATTATAAGAAGGCAACTCAGCCCAAGGCCTTTATCAAGTATGTGAAAATATTTAAATTGCAAATATAAGACAAACCATACTTTCAAGGAGGTTATTAACTAGACCTAATCTGACATGTATAAATACGATTGACCATGAAATGAGCAAATGCAGCCTGCAGCAGGAAACTGGAAATATTAAGAATTATTTTCTGTCTTTTTAACCATAAGTTTAGGATGTTTTACTTGAATGCAGACTTGCCTGATTATCTCTTATGTGCCATGCAGTACCTCGTTGCATCATTACCTGTTTTCAATTGTTCAACTGATTTGAGCTGATTTGGCAAAAGGCCGTACTATTTGCCTCCAGAAGCTGATTTGCTTTAAAACCATTTCAGCATAGTCCTATTAAAATCTGACTATTTATTACCCAGCTATATAGGTTTGTATGTCATTTGATTAAATAAAATTTGTTTTGCTTTAGAACGAGTTGACCTGGAAAAAGTAAACTGGTTTGCAAGAATTCAAATTAAGCTTTCAAAATATCAATGGGAAAGCACCCTAGAGCAAAATTTACATTTTTTAATATTCAGAATGAAAGATTTATAAATTGTTGGCCAGACAACTGAAATACATTTTGGCTGTAAATGTGCACTGAATAATGTGTGGTTTCCATATTATCCTATGCGAGTAAGCAAGGCATATTGAATTTGGAATCATTGCTATTTAGAATGCAGTTTAATGTATTCAGGGATTAAATAACATGATATTAATTTAACTTTTAGCATCCGGTGGAATATTTCTCTACCATTGTAGATGGATAAGTGTGCTATATTAATGATAGAGTATACCAGAAGTTCAAAAACAAATGGAAGCATATTAATGTTTCTTCAAGTGTGACTGTTTAGTACACTCATGTGAAGTACTAGCATAGAATGAATTTCAACATATTTACTCCTTTGATGCCTTTCCCTTTTCACAGACCTTGAATCAGCTCTTAAAATGTGGTCCAATAGCATTCCTTGTGTTTATGATAGAAAACTACAGAGTACAATCTTATGCCTTCACAAAAGTTCCAGTAATGTAGTTTGTTAAGAAATGCTTTGGTGATATGAAGAACATTGTTTACTCAAACAGAGGCATGTTCTAATATGAAAGAGAACAATGAGAAGAACTCTCAGTTTATGTAACAATGCTTGCCTCAAGACATTGTAATTATTATTCCTTAAACAGTATCCTTCCTCCATTTTACATTTTGATGTGCCATGGGTATTCCTAATCAACATGAGGAAATGCCTTATTTGATCCCATGATTTCTGAAAGTTGCATTTTTGGACTGGGTGCTGCATAATTGACGTAAGTGTAATCTGTTTCTTTATAAAGATTAACAACTTTGTAGATGTTTTTTTCAACAAAACCAGACAATTGTTAGTGCAAATCCATATTTCACCATACAACAGCACATGCATTAACTTTAAAGATGTTGCTGAGCTCTTGCTGTTATATTGAAGGTACTGACATACATAGATATACCCCACAATTTCTTTCTCTTGTTTAAATCAATAAATCATAAACTAAGCTAAATCTAAATGTGAATTTTAAAACATGCATATTATGTCAACAGTAAAAAAAAGACAAACTGCTGGAAGATTTCAGCAGGTTGAACTGAATCTGTGGAAGAAAAGGAATTGTTGATGATTTGCATTGAGACACTGCATCAGCACTGAAAAGGGACGATAGCCAATAAAAAGGGGAGAAGAGAAGGTGTGAGAGAGGGACAAGTAGGCGATTGGTGGAGTTAGGAGAGATGAAGCATCATGAACAGTTAGAACCTGTTCAGGAGGAAGGGGACAGAGTTGGGAGACAGAGAAAGTTGGGTGACAGGTAGAAGCAGACAAGGAAGAAAAAGAGTAGATGTGGCCAGGTGCAGGGGTAGGTGGGGACAGTTATTGGAAGGTGACAAGCTGGGACACAAATGCTACCATTGCTAAAATCTGATAAATAAGGTGTTTCTGAGAGCCATTAGGGAAGAAGTGCAGGTGGAACCAGATGGGGAGGAGGAAATCTGACAGCTGAAATGTGTGGGTAGTGGATGGATGCAACCTGGAGGGTAATGGACCCTACCCAATATATCACAGGCACATCCCTCCCAGCCTTGGTAAAATCAAGGATAAAATTATCGATCATCAAGGATATCCACCATCTGGGCTCCACAATCTTTTCACAGCTACCATCGGGCAGGAGGTATAGAAGCCTGTAGTCCCACATCAGCAGGTTCAAGAACAGCTTCTACCCTTAAACCATTTTGTTCTTGAACCATTTGGGAAAACCCCTAATCACTACAGTTCAGCAAATCCTGGACCACTTTGCATTAAAATAGGCTTGTTTTTTCTTTGTCCTGACTGTGCTTTCAGGTAAAAATAGTGTATCATTTAGATTTAATTTTTTTTTCTCATGAATTCTGTTTATATGATACTATGTGCCTGTGATTCTGCTCCAAGTATTTTTTTCATTGCAACTGTGCTGACATGTACTTGTGCACATGACAGTAAACTCGACTTTGACTTTGCTGGATGTAGAAGTTTGTAAGGTGACAACTAAGAACTCTATTACTGCTTTTTTGAGAAGAGAAGTTTGTGAGCAGGCATCTGAAAAAATTGAGGAAATGCACGAGAGAGCTCTATCAAGGACAGTGGAAGTGATGCCGCACTTTCTGAAGATGTCCTGAAGTGGAAAGTATCATCTTAGAATAGTTACAGCAGATTTCTCCGGGGGGAAAGTAGGCAGGGGGGTGGGGGTGGAGGGAAAAATGTGTTTGATGGTGGGATCCTTTTGGAGAATTGTGTGCTGGACACTGAGACTGCTGAGGAGGTAGATAATGAAAGTGGGGTCAAGGATTCCTCCCTACACAACTCCCTTGTCCATTTGTCCCTCTGCACTGATCTCCCTCTTGGCATTTATCCTTGCAAGCGGAACAAGTGCTACACCTACACCTACACCTCCTCCCTCACTGCTATTCAGGGCCTCAAACTGTCCTTTCAGTTGAGGCGCCATTTCACCTGTGAGACTGCTGGGGAGTCATATACTGTTTGTTGTGGCCGGTGGCTCCCAATGTGGCCTCCTGTATAATGGTGAGACCCGACATAGATCGGGAGACTGCTTCACCGAGCAGCTATGCTCACTCCGCCAAAAGAAGCAGGATCTCCTTACGCCAAATGAAGCATTTTAATTCCACTTCCCATTCCCAATCCGATATGTCAATCTGTGGCCTCCTCTACTGTTGTGATGAGGTCATACTCAGGTTGGAGGAACAACACCTTATATTCCATTTGGATAGCTTCCAGCCTGATAGCATGAATGCCAATTTCTCAAACTTCCGGTTCTCTCAATTTATCTCCTTGACTGCCTATCGCCTCCCTCTGGTGCTCCTCCCCACTTGTCTTTCTTCCATGGCCTTCTGTCTTCTCCTATTAGATTCCCCTTCTCCAGCCCTGTATCTCTTTCACCTATCAACTTCTCAGCTCTTTACTTCATCCCTCCCCCTTCCGTTTTCACCTATCACCTTTTGTTTCTCTCTCCCCTCCCCCACCCCCCACATTTTAAATCTGCTCCTCATCATTTTTTCTCCAATCCTGCTGAAGGATCTTGGCCTGAAATGTCGACTGTACTCTTTTCCATAGGCGCTGCGTAGCCTGCTGAGTTCTTCCAGCGTTTTGTGTGTGTTGCTTGGATTTCCAGCATCTGCAGATTTTCTCTTATTGTGAGTTGCCAGGCAGGATAGTGGAATGCTCCCATTGTGGGACATAGGAAGGCAGGGAGACCTCCAATGTCCCTGACAACGTCATCTAGAAGAAGTGCATCCAGCTGCAGCTTCTAATACTCTCCGTTAATGAGTTGGAGCTAGAACTTGATGAACTCTGGATCATTTGGGAGGTTGAGGGGGTGATAGATAGGACATAGAGAGAGGTAGTTACACCCAAGATGCAGGAGACAGGAGACTGCTTGACGGGAAGGGGAAATGGGTTAAGGAGCCAGTGCAGATTATCCCTGTGGTTATCCCTTCATCAACTGTTATCAGTATGGATACTGTTGGGAAGGATGACCTAGCAGAGGAGAGTCACAGCAGTCTGGTCTCTGGCACTGAATCTGGCTTTGTGACTCAGAAGGGAAAGGGGAAGAAGAGGCACACTGTGGGGATAGGGGTTTCAATAGACAATAGACAGTAGGTGCAGGAATAGGCCATTCGGCCCTTCTAGCCAGCACCGCCATTCACTGTGATCATGGCTGATCATACACAATCAATACCCCGTTCCTGCCCTCTCCCCATATCCCTTGACCCCGCTATCTATAAGAGCTCTATCTAACTCTCTCTTGAATGCATCCAGAGACTTGGCCTCCACTGCCTTCTGGGGCAGAGCATTCCACATATCCACCACTCTCTGGGTGAAAAAGTTTTTCCGCATCTCTGTTCTAAATGGCCTACCCCTTATTCTTAAACTGTGGCCTCTAGTTCTGGACTCACCCATCAGCAGGAACATGTTTCCTGCCTCCAGTGTGTCCAATCCCTTAATAATCTTATATGTTTCAATCAGATCCCCTCTCATCCTTCTAAATTCCAGTGTATACAAGCCCAGTCGCTCCAATCTTTCAACATATGACAGTCCCGTCATTCTGGGAATTAACCTTGTGAACCTACACTGCACTCCCTCAATAGCAAGAATGTCCTTTCTCAAATTTGGAGACCAAAACTGCACACAATACTCCAGGTGGGGTCTCACCAGGGCCCTGTACAGCTGCAGAAGGACCTCTTTACTCCTATACTCAATTCCTCTTGTTATAAAAGCCAGCATGCCATTAGCTTTCTTCACTGCCTGTTGTACCTGCATGCTTGCTTTCATTGACTGATGTACAAGAACACCTAGATCTCGTTGTACTTCCCCTTTTCCTAACTTGACTCCATTTAGATAGTAATCTGCCTTCCTGTTCTTGCCACCAAAGTGGATAACCTCACATTTATCCACATTATACTGCATCTGCCATACATTTGCCCACTCACCCAACCTGTCCAAGTCACCCTGCATTCTCATAACATCCTCTTGACATTTCACACTGCCACCCAGCTTTGTGTCATCAGCAAATTTGCTAATGTTACTTTTAATCCCTTCATCTAAATCATTAATGTATATTGTAAACAGCTGTGGTCCCAGCACCGAACCTTGTGGTACCCCACTGGTCACAGCCTGCCATTCCGAAAGGGACCCGTTAATCACTACTCTTTGTTTCCTGTCAGCCAGCCAATTTTCAATCCATGTCAATACTCTGCCCCCAATACCATGTGCCCTAATTTTGCCCACTAATCTCCTATGTGGGACTTTATCAAAAGCTTTCTGTAAGTCCAGGTACACTACATCCACTGGCTCTCCCTTGTCCATTTTCATAGTTACATCCTGAAAAAACTCCAGAAGATTAGTCAAGCATGATTTTCCCTTCTTAAATCCATGCTGACTCGGACTGATACTTCTACTGCTATCCAAATGTGTCGTAATTTCCTCTTTTATAATTGACTCCAGCATTTTTCCCACCACTGACGTCAGGCTAACTGGTCTATAATTCCCTGTTTTCTCTCTCCCTCCTTTCTTGAAAAGTGGGACAACATTAGCCACCCTCCAATCAGCAGGAACTGTTCCTGAATCTATAGAACATTGGAAAATGATTACCAATGCGTCCACGATTTCTAGAGCCACCTCCTTAAGTACCCTGGGATGCAGACCATCAGGTCCCGGGGACTTATCAGCCTTCAGACTCAACAGTCTATCCAACACCGTTTCTTGCCTAATATAAATTTCCTTCAGTTCATCCTTTACCATAGTTCCTTTGGCCACTATTACATCTGGGAGATTGTTTGTGTCTTCCCTAGTGAAGACAGATCCAAAGTACCTGTTCAACTCATCTGCCATTTCCTTGTTCCCCATAATAAATTCACCCGTTTCTGTCTTCAATGGCCCAATTTTGGTCTTAACTATTTTTTTGCTATTCACATACCTAAAGAAGCTTTTACTATCCTCCTTTATATTCTTGGCTAGTTTACTTTTTTACTATTTTTTCTTGGCGTATTGCCTTTTTTGTTATCTTTTGTTATCTTCTGTTACTCTTTAAAAGCTTCCCAGTCCTCCGGTTTCCCGCTCATCTTTGCTATGTTATGCTTCTTCTCTTTTATTTTTATACTGCCCTTTACTTCCCTCGTCAGCCACGGCCACCCCTTACTCCCCTTAGGATCTTTCTTCCTCTTGGGAATGAACCAATCCTGCACCTTCTGCATTATTCCCAGAAATACCTGCCATTTTTGTTCCACTGTCTTCCCTGCTAGGGTATTGATCCATTGAACTTTGGCCAGCTCCTCCCTCATAGCTCCATAGTTCCCTTTGTTCAACTGTAATACTGACACATCCGATTTTCCCTTCTCTTTCTCAAATTGTAGGTTAAAACAAATCATATTATGGTCACTATCTCCTAATGGTTCCTTTACCTTGAGGTCCCTGATCAAATCTGGTTCACTGCAAAACACTAAATCTAGAATAGCCTTCTCCCTGGTAGGCTCCATTTCAAGCTGTTCTAAGAATCCATCTCGGAGGCACTCCACAAACTCCCTTTCTTGGGGTCCAGTACCATTCTGATTCTCCCAGTCTACCTGCATGTTGAAATCCCCCATGACAACTGTATCATTACCTTTGCGACATGCCAATTTTAACTCTTCATTCAACTTACACCCTACATCCAGACTGCTGTTTGGGGGCCTGTAGATAACTCCCATTAGGGTCTTTCTACCCGTAGAATTTCTCAGTTCTATCCATACTGACTCTACATCCCCAGATTCTATGCCCCCCCCACAAGGGACTAAATATCATTCCTCACCAACAGAGCCACCCCACCCCCTCTGCCAGTCAGTCTGTCCTTTCGATAAGACGTATATCCTTGAATATTCATTTCCCAGGCCCTGTCCGCTTGAAGCCATGTCTCAGTTATTCCCACAACATCGTACTTGCCAATTTCCAACTGAGCCTCAAGCTCATCTACTTTATTCCTTATACTTCGTGCATTCATATATAATACTTTTAATTTGGTACTCCCCTCTCCTTTCATATCAATTCCTATTTCACTTGGCCATACTGTATGATCTCTTCTTGAGCTTTCTACTCCATTGATTTTGTTGTCCTTTTTAACTTTTCTTATTTTCACTTTCCCTTGAACTCCATCCTTATATTTCCAGTTCATCCCCTCCTCCCCACTACTTAGTTTAAACACATCCGTGTTGCAGTGGCAAACCTGTCTGCCAGAATGCTGGTCACCCACCTATTAAGGTGCAACCTGTCCCTTTTATACAATTCATCCCTACCCCAAAACAGATCCCAGTGGTCCAAGAATGTAAATCCTTGCTTCCTGCACCAGTTCCTCAGCCACACATTCAGATCCATTATCTCCCTATTCCTGCCCTCTCCAGCACGAGGAACTGGAAGCAAACCAGAGACAACCACCCTGGAAGTCCTGCTTTTCAGCCTTCTTCCAAGTTCTCTGAAGTCCCGCTGCAGAATGTCCTTCCTCTTCTTCCCAATGTCATTTGTGCCGACATGCACTACCACTTCCGGCTGTTCACCTTCACCTTTGAGGATTCCCTGCAATCAGTCCGTGATGTCCTGGATCCTAGCACCAGGGAGGCAACACACCATCCTTAAATCTCGCCTGTTGCCACAGAAACCCCTTTCTGTACCTCTTACTATGGAGTCCCCTACTACCACGGCTCTTCCTGATGTCTGACTCCTCGGCTCTGCTTCTGCACCAATTTTCGGCTCGCAGACCTGTCCGCCTCTCAGACTGGCAGTATCTTCTGTCCTGACAGCTTCCAAGAAGGTGAACCTGTTTACGAGAGGTACATCCCCTGGGGTTTCCTGTACTTCAAGCATCCTTTCCTTCCTCTTCGTCACCCCCTTTCTCTCTTCCGGTCTCCTCGGTGTAACAACCTCACTGTAGGTCCTGTCCAGAAAACCCTAGTTTTCGCGGATAAACCTGAGGTCATCCAGTTCTTTCTTCAGTGCTGCAACATGCTCCTTCAGAAGCTGAATCTGGAATCATTAGTTAGGGAAGCAGAAAGGAGGTTCTGTTGATGAGAATCAGATTCCCAGATGGTACATTGCCTCCCGGCCAGGGCTCAGGACATCTCGGTTCGAGTCCTCGGCATTCTTAAGTGAACAGGGTGAACAGCCAGAGGTCGTGGTCCATATAGGCACCAGTGATGTAGGTAGGAAGAGTGACAAGGTTCTGCACAGTGAGTTCAGCGAGTTAGGTGCTAATTTTAGGACAGGACCTCTCGGGTTGTGATCTCAGGATTGCAACCTGGACCACATGCTGATGAGGCCAGAAATAGGAAGATCATTTTGTTTAACGTGGGCAAGAAATTGGTGTAGGAAGAGGGTGTCAGATTTTTGGATCATCGGGGTCTCTTCCAGGGAAGGTAGAAGAGACTGTTTGCACCTGAAGTGGAGGGAGACTAATACCCTTGCAGGAAGGTTTTCTGGTGCTTCATGGAGGTGGGGGATGGTGGAGAGTTTAAACTAGAGGTCAGGGAGATGGAAATCAGAGTGCCAGAACAGATAATGGAGAGATTGTGGAGACAGATGTTGTTAAGGCCTCAGACAAAGTCACAAATCAAAAAGTTGAGCATGGAGTGACTAATGTTCTGAGTTGCATACACTTCAGCACAGGAAGTATCCTAGGAAAGGATGATGAACTCAGGGCATCGATCAACACATGGAATTGTGATAGTGTAACCATTAGTGAGACTTGGTTGCAGGAGAGGCAAGAATAGCAGCGCAGTAATCCGAGGTTCCGTTGTTTTAGATGTTACAGAGAGGGAGGAGGGATAGTGTTACTAGTCAGGAAAAATGTCATAGCTGTGCTCAGTCAGAACAGACTGGAGAACTTGTCTAGTGAGACTTTATGAGTGGAACTGAGTAATAAGAAAGGTATGAGCATATTAATGGGTGATATTATAGACCACCTAGCAGTCCACAAGATTTAGAGGAACAAATCTGTAGAGATTGCGGACTGTTGCAAGGAGCAGAAGTAGTTATAGTAGGGGGTTTTAACTTTCCACATAGTAGGGACTCCCATACTTTCAAAGGACTAGATGGGATAGAGTTTGTCAAATGTATTAAGGAAAGTTTCCTTCATCAGTATATAGAACTCCCAATGAGAATGTGTGATATTTGATCTCCTATTAGGGAATGAGACAGGGCAGGTGACAGAAATTTGTGTAGGGGAACACTTCGTACCTAGTGATCATAATACCATTAGTTTCAAAGTAAGTTTGGAAAAAGATAGGTCTGGTCTGCAGGTTGAGATTCTAAATTGGACAAAGGCCGATTTGAATGGTATCAGAAAGGATTTGGCATGTGTCGATTGAGACAGGCTGTTTTCTGGCAAAGGTGTATTTAATAAGTGCAGGGCCTTCAAAAGTAAAATTTTGAGAGTACAAAGCTTATATGTCCCCGTCAGAATAAAAGATAAAGATAACAGGTTTAGGGAACAAAGATTCATTTTTATTATCAAAGTATACAATTCTGAAATTCTTCAACTCTCTGGGTAGCCATTTAACCAAGAAAGAATAGAAAAGCAGCACAATTATCCACCCCTAAATCCTACCTCTCCGTAAAAAAAAAACAACGAACCAAAACGGATAAGGCACATCAACGCCCAAATCCCTCCTCTCGCACAAAAAAATGAACAAAACAGATCAGACACATCGACCCCAATCCCTCTTCCCGCACAAAATAAAGAACAAAGCAGATCAGGCACATTGAACAAAACAAAGGCATAACAAAAACATTGTTTTTCAAAGAGATATTGAGGCCCTGGTTAACAAAAAGAAAAGGTGTGGAGCAGGTATAGGCTGGTAGAAACAAATCAGGTACCAGTAGAGTGTAAGAAATGCAGAAGAATACTTAAGAAAGAAATTAGGAAGGCCAAAATAAGACATGAGGTTGCCATGGCAGACAAGACAAAGGACAATCCTAAGGGACTCTACAGATATGTTAAGAACAAAAAGATTGCAAGAGTCAAAATTGATGCTCTGCAAGATGAGAATGGTAATCTATGTGTGGAGCCAAAAGAGATGCGGAGATCTTAAATGGAATGTTTTTGCATCTGTATTTAATCGGGAAATGGATACAGAGTCTATAGAAGTGAGGCAAAGCAGTTGTGAGGTCATTGACCCCATACAGATTACAGAGGAGGAGATGTTTGCTATCTTGAGGCAAATTCCCCAGAGCCTGACAAGTTGTTCCCTCGGGACCTGTTGAAGGTCAGTGCAAAAATTGCAGGAGCCTAGCAGAGATGTTGTATCATTCTTAGCCACAGATGAGGTGCCAGAGGATTGGGGGATAGCCAGTGTTGTTCTGCTCTTTAAGGAAGGCTGTAAAAATAACCAGGACATTATAGGCCAGGGAGCCTGACATCAGTAGTGGGAGAGTTATTGGAAGGTATTTTAAGGGACCGGACATGTGAGTATTTGGATAGGGAAGAACTGATTAGGGATAGTCAGAATGGTTTTATGCATTGTAGGTCACGTTTAACCAATCTTATGGAGTTTTTTGAAGAAGTTGCCACAAAAGTGGATGAAGGCAAGGCAGTGGTTGTTGTCTACATGGAGGTTAGTCAAAAAGGTTCAGTCACTTGGCATCCAAGATGAGGTAGTAAATTGGATTAGACATTGGCTTTGTAGAAGGAACCAGAGAGTGGTAGTAAATGGATGCCTCTCTGACTGGAGGCCTGTGACTAGTGGGGTGCAACAAGGATCAATGGTGGATGCATTGTTGTTTGTCATCTATATTAATGATCTGGATGATAATGTGGTAAACTGGATCGACAAATTTGCGATTTCACTATGAGTAGGGGTATACTGGATAGCGAGGAAGACTATCAAATCTTGCAGTGGGATCTGGACCAGCTGGAAAAATGGGTTGAAAAATGGCAGATAGAATTTAATGCAGACAAGTGTGAAGTGTTACACTTTGGTAGGGGTAACCAGGATAGGTCTTACACAGTGAATGATAGGGCACTGAGGAGTGTGGTAGAATAAAGCAATCTTGGAATACAGGTCCAAAATTCATTGAAAGTGGCATCACAGGTAGATACGGTCATAAAGAAAGCTATCGGCACTTTGGCCTTCATAAATGAAAGTATTGAATACCGGAGATAGGATGTTATGTTGAAGTTGTATAATACGTTAGTGAGGCCTAATTTGGAGTATTGTGTGCAGTTTTGGTCATTCTCCCTCAGGAAAGATGTAAATAAGGAGTACAGAGAAAAATTACAAGGATGTGTTGGAACTGGAGGACCTGAGTTATGAGGAAAGGTTGAATAGGTTGGCACTTTATTCCTTGGAACATAGAAGATGAAGGGGAGATTTGATTGAGGTATACAAAATTATGAGGGGTATAGATAGGGCAAATGTAAGCAGGCTTTTTCCAGTGAGGTTGGGTGGGGTTACAATTTGAGGTCATGAGTTAAGTGTGAAAGGTGAAATGTTTAAGGGGAATGTGAGGGGAAGCATGTTTACTCAGAGGGTCATGAAAGTGTGGAACAGGCAAGTGGTATATGGAAATACAATTTCAACATTTAAGCCAAGTTTGGATAAGTACATGGATGGGAGGGGACGGAGGGCTATGGTCCAGGTTCAGTTAGATTGGAGAAGGAAGTTAAAATGTTTCAGCATGAACTAGATAGGCTGAAGGGCCTGTTTCTGTTCCATACTTTTTTATGACTCTATGAAGCATTAATATGTTGCTGGAGCACTTACATTAAAACTGAAGCTAAACAAGTAGTTTCAAATACTTCCCTAATATCTCTCTGAGTTGTACAATATTGGTTTTAATTTTAGTTCTCTTTTCATTTAACCAGAGTGGGCTTCAGTTAAAATTGGTGGAATATTCAGAATGAGATGATCAAATTGCATTTTCAGAGTCACCTGCTGGTCTTCTGTAGCTGAATCACAGCTTTCGTACCCACCCATGTGTACTGTTATTCTGTTTAACGTAAAGTATAGGTGTCACCCCCCACCCCCATTTACAAAGGTAGAGCGTTCCTATGGAACCTTTCTTAAGCCGAAATGGCGTAAAGTGAAGAACCATTATTTTATATGGGAAACATTTTCGTAAAAGTGAAAATCCTCGTTGTAATGTGAAAACAGGTTACTAATGTAGGTCTTTTGTAAAAGCAAAGTGGCATAAAGCAAACAATTGCCATCTGTAATTGCAATTCAATTCTTTCCAAAAACAATTAAAAGGTCAGGCAATAAGTGATTATTATTTACTTCTTCAACTAAGGTTGTACATACCGTAGATTTTAGTTTCCTTCAAAGTTTTTGAGTTGGTAATTGTGAAGTAAATTCGGCCTTTGAGCATAATTCATTCTGTCATTCTATTTTTCCAGGTTTAGGTTTGCTTACAGCACTCATAAGCAATCTTGCAGAAATTATCTTGTGATTTTCAAGATTACAAATCCATTAATGTTGGAGTTTAAACCACAAGGCCAAATTTCTGCATAAAACATCTGATAGGGAGAGGTCTTGAACTGGAGATGTGGTTGTAAGGAAATCGTATGGATGACCTGTGTGCCATGTCTTCTCTGTTAGGAGTGCGTCTGTAGAGAGGGATGCCCATTTGCATAGCAGGACCTCGTGTGTTGGTACATTAACATAAAAGACTAACACGCTGGCAGAGTGAGCAGTGGGTATATTGGAGTTGATCATAACAGGTCTGTGGTAGAAGAATAAAGAAGTTTATTTATCCGGCTTTTTTGAGACCACGTCTGCTGTAGATGTTGAAATACATATTGGTATTTTAATACATGAGTGCCCAGACTGCTGATTTTGGAGGGCCATTTTCAGGTAGAAGTCAAAAGCCATCACTCAGAATAACTACCTTGCAACAGGGATAACGGATTATCGCCAATAGCTGTATGCAGTGAGGTCAGTGAGACAGTTGTGTGCAAGTCTTTCTCCCACACACATACAACCCACCAGACTACAGCAGTAGATCTTAACTGAAGACTTAAGATCTGCTTTGGACTTCCCTAAAGGACACAACCATACTTGGGCCTCTGCCAGAGATGTGAGGGATCAAGTGTCCTCTAGTCAGATGTCTTTACAGTTTACTATCATTATCGACCCTTTATCAGTGTCCCCAGCCTCAAATTCAGAACAGCAAACCCATCCACCTTGTAATCATTCTCCCAATAACCTCTCCTCGACACTGCCCCCACTTCCCCCAGCCTGGCTTCCTGACAAATCATCTGTCCAGTCCCAGTCAATTATTGCAAACCCCTTTCGCGATGGTTTGTTTCACTCCACTAATCTGTAGCCCTAATCCTCAATAATTTCAACAAGCTTTTCTCCACCCAATTAGCCCTCCAAGTGTTTTCTGCTAACATATTTACAAACCCTTCACCTACCCAACATCTCTCAAAGCCCCACACCAATATTTCTCCAAGCCCCTAGTCATGTCTTTGTGCCCATCCATCTCTAATCATTGTGGAGATGGATAATTGTGGAGAATAGATCAATTATACCACACTTAAACCAAGGTGAGAGCTAATTGCACAAGCCATGGACTGAGAGTCCCTAAATCAGAGTGACCTGCCCGCATGCTAAAATGATGTTAGGCAATACTAAAATAGTTGATCTAAAGTCATGGTTTCATAGAGACACAGAGCACAGAAATTGACATTTTAACCTGCTGAGTTCACACCAGTCATCCATCACATATTTATGAAAATCCTAATCTCAATTATTATTCTCCCCAAGCTCTCATCAACTCTCCCCAGATTCTTACACTCACGTTCACATTAGGCTATACTAAGGCCATGTAACCTACCAACCACCATGTCTCTACAATGTGCATCAACTCTCCCCAAATTCTCATATTCACCTTCACGCTAGGCCTGTACTGGGCCATCAAACCTACCAACCACCATGTCTTTACAATGTGCATCAACTCTCCCCAAATTCTCATATTCACCTTCACGCTAGGCCTGTACTGGGCCATAAAACCTACCAACCACCATGTCTCTACAATGTTGAAGGAAACTGGAACATCAGGAGGAGAAGATGCAAACTCCACACAAATGGCACCCAAGTTCAGGACTGAATCCAGGTTTCTGACACTGTGAGGCAGTGAATTCTCTAGTTGTACCACTGTGCCCCACGTTATATATATTACTTTTACCAGTGCTTCAACTATTTTACTATCTACTTTCACAACTGTGGAATGACGATATATCTGAACAACTCGCAGGAGTGCTTGAAATCTTTGCTTTTATGGGGAAGTCTTTAATACAGTGAGCTTGAGAGAGAAAAAGATCAACAGACCACAACAGTCTCTTTTGATTAGGTCTCTTTTGATTCTGAGACCAGTTAAGCCTCACAGAGCTCTGACCTATTTGATGTACATTTACAACATGTACCTACTGATGTGAAAGAATAAAATGTAATAATTTAGAATTTTATATTAGTCAACAGCTTTTGAATTGGCCTTTACGCTATACAGACTGTGATTAGAATGATCAGGATGTAGTTCCATGAATCATTCTTGTACATCATTGATTTCATGTAAATACGAGGATTATTCAACTCCATGAGGGATGATCTTTGTCATTCGTTAAGTTGTTTGCTTACGCCGTGCCTGATTGCATGACATATTCAGTGGGCATTTTTAAATTTGGATGTACATTAAAGCATTGGGGCAGGGAAGTTGCCAATTGAATCTTAAATTCTCATCTCCTAGAAAATAAGCAAAGATGAACAAATTCTTGTAATAGATGATCTAAGGGTTTGAGATAAAATGGCACAGCTTGAAATGCAATTTTTGACGCCTAAGCTATTTCAGTTGTACATTTAGGTTCAAGTTATGTATATCTTAGGCATTTGCCGTAAATTTGTACTGCTGTGCTAGAGTCTCTGGTGTTTTGCAGGGTGATAGTCATTTTTAGAGAATGAAATATGATGGACTTAAGTATTGTATTCCTAACTCCTATAGCCCTTAAGAGTGACCCAAGTAGGCAATGAAAATAGCATTCGCAGATTTAACAAATTCAGCAGCAGGTATCTTGACTGTATTTATCTACCCAGTGCCAAAGGCAATTTACTGTAAATACAATAAATAATATTCAGGTACAGTCTTACTTACAGTTTTTTTCTTATTAACGTGGTACTGAATAATGTAACATCATACATTAATTTAATAGACTTTTTCCACAGATCACTTTCTTTGTTATTAATTTCTCCTAAGCAGTGATTGTGAATGAGGCATGCAGCAGAGACATGAGGCATTACATTTAGGAGTTGTGTTTAGCACAACTATTCAGTTGTAAAAATGGGTATCCTGGTCATTGGGGAGTCGTGAAAGTCTTATCGACAAACTTGTCATTCTTATATTAATTGAGTTTAATGTTTCAATTCAGACTATTGAAATAGCTTTAATGCTCTGTTAAATTTGAAAGAAATCAATTTAATTCAAGGTAATACTTTAATAACATTAGATATGCATCCATACTTGAGTAATATGATGTTCTTATAGACTAAACAGTTTTAATTGCTGATCCCTGTCTTAGTAGCTGTGATAAGTGATTAGTTGACATCATAGTTTTTTAACTCTTTAACTGCTTCATATATGTTAAATCCATTGTTCATTTTCATTTAATGCTACTTGCAAGAAAGAGTGATATGTGTGGGAACAAAGTGCTTTTAAGGTTTAAAACAGTTTTGTTTTATTCTTAGTCTCCAGAGCTCAGTAGCATCAAGACATTGCATGTCTTTGCTTAGTAATGGTCATCTCTTTGGGTTACCTAGCAATCACTTTACATCTCAAGCTGTAAAGCCCCTAATAAAGTTATCTGGAGGTGGGAGTGTATTAACTCTAACAGTAGTATTACGTAATGGAGAACAGTTGTACAAGGCTTTGTTTAACATGAGGGTGCGAGGCTGGTGCACAGGTAGCCAGCAAATAGATCAGGGTCAGGGTCCAGTGGCATGGAATGAAAGATGACGGGGGATCCTTCAATGCTGCAGCCTTCTTCCACCTTCACTGCGGTTGTGATGTGTAATCATCTGCTGCCAGCTCCACCGTTGAGATCTTAAGATGATAGGTTTCTGTATTGGCATTTTAATGATGTAAGCTAATCATTAAGCTACTCTTCTAAACAATAGCTGTAGTTTTAAGACAATGAATGCGACAGAGGAATAGATTGTGAAATAGTACATACAGTATATCCCATTTATACACATGATGACACACAAATCAGCCTTTGTGGAGCCTCATAGAATTCTCCATCTCGGTCCTAAAATTTGCATGGCTGCGCTGTCAATGGTCAGCTTGAGTTGTTGAAGTCTCAGAAACAGTTAACAGTTGAAAGTAGGTCTCGCTGAACCCATTCTGCAAAACCTAAATGCCACGCAGTGTGGTGTCCTTGGCAATCTTTATTTATCTTTGGTATAAGCATGAGGAAACCTTAGCTTGCAAAAACATTGTTCGAAGATTCCTCGTGTATGGTCCTCACAGGTGAACAGTTTTGTATCTCCTTTATCATAATCCATAGCTAGAAAGCCTCTGGTAGAGAAGACCTGCCAGCGTGATTCCTACTAAGAAAGCTATTGTAGCTTAGCAACAAATGCTGCATCAAACATTTCCTGCTGGTTTAAGCCCAGTTTGGAATTTGGGAGGTATCTGAAGTCTGCATATTTTATGGTGATCCTGGTCTGGAACTTTCAACTCCAGTTCAAAGGAAGATCTAAACCATGTATTGTACAATGACTGACTTTATTAGTGGTACAACTGATGCTTGGATCTAGATACCAAGTTGTTTTTATTTCCTCTGGTGTATATAATAAATTATACAAGCAGCAATGATGGATCACAGAAAGGATTTTGTTCCATATCCAGTATGAATAGCAATTATAATTTAATTCTATTTATCTCTGTAATTGTGGTTTCAAATAGCTTGGTCAAAGCTATATGCTTCTTCAGCTCTCCTCTCCTATGGGATTCCTTCTTCTCCGGCCCATCATTTTTTCCACCTTTCACCTCCAGCTTCTCACTTACCTCCCCTCACCTGGCTTCACTTCTCACCTTACAGCCTGTACTCCTTCCCCTCCTCTTCCTCTCCAGTCCTGATGAAGTGTCTTGGCCCAGAACTTCAGACTGTTTCTACTTCTCTATCGCGGCTGCCTGATCTGCTGAGTTCTCCATTTGTGTTACTATGAACATTTATTTTGTTTTGCTGTTTTCCTGAGGATTTTCTCAGCTGTCCCTGACTATATTAAAAAAACATTGAAGCTAGTTTGGATCAGGAGCTGGAATTCAGTCCACAAGTTCCATCTCTTTTTCAACACTAAGAAGTAGTAGAAGTGTTATGAAAGTGCTACTTATTGAATGCCACTGGAGGGCCAATGTGTCAGAGAGGAGGCTTGAGCACTGGTTGATAGGGAACTACTAGATCTGCTTTTAATCAAATATAAAGGAATGTGCTTTGGCTCAATAATCTTCCAAAATCAAATTGCATTGGAAAAACAACTTGCAGGGAATTCTCCCTGGATTTTCTGCCAATATTCATTGCTCAAATACATCTGTTTGAAAAATAGTTTTCTGGTCATTTGTTGTTGTCTGTATGTCCCTAACTGAACACTGTGAGCTGCAGTTTCACAACAGTGATTGTTGTTCAAGTGCATCTCATTGGCTTTGAAGTGTGTTATGGAGTAAAAGGCATGGTGTGAATGCAAGTTTGTTCCTAAAAATACTGAGATTAAGTAGAGAATTGCACAGATTTTAACAGAGTATTCACATTGCATTCTATTTTGGCAGAATAAAAATGAGTAAAAAGATATTAGCAAATTAAAAATACTACTTTTATTGCTAGAAAGGAAAGAAGGTGTAAAATGAACCTTTAACATTCGGACAGGTGTTGGCCAAATGAAAGAATGGTAACTGCTTCTAGCTAGTATTTGCTACATAAAACCATCACTGCTCTACAATTCAAATATACCTTATGAACACTGCCAAATCGTAAAAACAATTTAATCGGTATTTTTTTCTAACAGATGCATTGCGATTTCTATGTGCCCAATACATTTTAACAATTCAATTATGCTTTGTCTCAAGTAACATAAAAGTGAATGGATTGCACCATGACTGTTATCATAAAATGTGAAGGTCTGCTTTAGCAATAGATTGATTGCATGTAATGGATGTTCCAAAACATTTCACAATCATCATTTCTTCTATAATGAGGCACCTAATGTGTCTAACTGGCATTTATTTTAGACACATGTAAAACTAAAACTCAAAGGTAATATTTAGCAATTATCATGAAAAGTACTAATTACAACATTAGGACGTATTGTTAACAATAGTGAGAGAATGGTGAATTTTGTGTACATATAATTTAGAAGGAGTAAAGAATGACTTTCCTTCCAAGCAACGCATTCACGCACGCACACAAAATGCTGCAGGAACTCAGCAAGTCAGACAGCACCTATGGAAAAGTGTACAGTTGTCGTTTTGGGCCGAGACCCTTCATCAGGACTGGAGAAAAAAGATGAGAAGTCAGAGTAAGAATGAGGGGTGAGGGAAGGAGGAAACATAAGGTGATAGATGAAACCAGGTGGACGGGAGGGATGAAGGAAACTGCTGGGAAGTCGATTGGTGAAAGCGATACAGGGCTAGAGAAGGGGGAATCTGATAGGAGACGACTGAAGGTCATGGAAGAAAGAAAAGAGGGAGGAGCACCAGAGGGTGGTGATGGACAGGTAAGGAAATAAGGTGATACACCTGCCCCTACCCCTCCTCCTTCAAAACCATTCAGGGCCCCAAACAGTCCTTCCCAGTGAGGTGACACTTCACCTGTGAGTCTTTTGGGATCATCTACTGTATCTGGGACTCCTGGTGTGGCCTCCTGTATATCGGTGAGACTTGACATAGATTGGGAGACGGCTTTCCGGAGTACCTACGCTCCATCCGCCAGAAAAAGCAGGATCTCCTGGTGGCCACCCATTTAAATTCCACTTCCTATTCCTTTTCTGACATGTCAGTCCATGGCCTCCTCTACTGTTGCGATGAGGCCACACTCAGGTGGCGAAGCAACGCCTTATATTCTGTTTGGGTAGCCTCCAACCTGATGGCGTGAACATCGATTTCCTGAACTTCCAGTAATATGCCCCACCCCTCTCCTTCACCATTCCTCATTCCCATTGCCTTCTCTCACCTTATCTCCTTACCTGTCCATTGCCTCCTTCTGGTGCTCCTCCCCACTTTTCCTTCTTCCAAGTCCTTCTGTCCTCTCCAATTAGATTCCCTTTCTCCGGCCCTCTATCTCTTTTACCCATCAACCTCCCAGCACTTTACTTCACCCTTCCCCCACCATGGTTTCACCTATCACCTTGTGTTTCTTCCTCCCCTCCCCCCACCTTCTTACTCTGACTCCTCATCCTTTTCTCTCCCAGTCTTGTTGAAGAGTCTTGGCCTGCAACGTTGACTGCAATCTTTTCCATAGCTGCTACCTGACCTGCTGAGTTCCTCCAGCATTGTGTGTGTGTGTTGCTTGGATTTCCAGCATCAGCAGAGTTTCTCTTGTTTGTGATTGGACTTTCTCTCTAAGTTAGTTTGACCCTAATTCTCCCTATATATTAAAAAAAATTGAACTTTTCCATTCAATATCAGTATTTCAAGTTTTTGTGTCTTTCCAAAATTTTTCATATCCAAAGACACATGGTGTCACAGTCATAGCAAAGTACAGCACAGAAACTGACCCTTTGGCCCATCTAGTCCATGCTGAAACCATTTAAACTGCCTGTTTCCATCAACTTGCACCAGGACCATAGCCCTCCATTCCCTTACCATCCATATACCTATCCAATTGATTGCTGTTTACTTCAAGTCTCTTACAATTTTATTATTACTATTTAAAGCCTGATTCAATGAGAGGACTCTCATTTCAGAATCAAGTATCTACTTTCATTTCTAGTGCATCAACCCCTGTCAAACCTGACCAGATTCACTCTTCATACGAAGTAAACAATGTTAATTCATTAAACTTTGTATCCAACAAGGCCCAGAAACTATGCTGTCTAAAAGAACAATTTGTGGTTTCTAGATTGATTCTAAAATCTCCACAAGGTAACTTGGGATACAACAAGGATGGGGGAAAGGTGATCAGGATAGAGGGAATAGCTTTGATAGGATGAGGGCTAGATGGCTGAGCTGATAAGCTGTATAGCCAACTGTCTGATTGATTAATGAGGGAAAACAGTAAAATCAGGTCAGAACTGAAGCAATGCCTGTTTGATCGGAAGTGTCAGTAGAGAGAGGAAATATCATAGATGTATGAGCTATAGCAGAGTGGAAAGAAGATTTATCAGAAACTTGTTTGAAAGTTCATGCTGTTTAAATTTGGTTTTAAAAGTCTGACTTCTGGTGTTGATCATCAATTGCAATTAACTCGGAAGTCACAAATGTCACAATTATGCTTTGTTCCTTGTCTTCCCTCCACTTCATGTGTGCTATGGACATTCCCATTCTCCTCCTCACAATTATACTTTTAGGAAGAACCACCATTGGGTGGGGATAATCATTAGTGACTTATCTTTCAAGGTTGCAATCTTCTGCAAAATTTCCAAAAGACAAGATACTCTTGAGGTTTACACAATGGTGAGTTACATTTAACAATAAGTAATGGCATGCAGCAGATCTGGTTGCAAGCTCTCTGCGCTACCCCATAGCCGTACTTCCTTTAGTATTGCTGGGATCAAATTATAAATTTTCATGTCGGTCAGGGGATTTTTTTCTCTACTGCAGTGTTTTATTATTCATTATGAGAGAGAGAAAACATACATTTTTTCAGCCATGGGTTAGATATCTCACAGGCCACATGTAGAGCAAAGTCTTTGTGTTCAATTCTAGGAATACTACTTTATTTACCCTTACCTCAGTTACAAGTTTGACACTTCCTATGTTTTGGCATTTTATTGAATGATATAAGAAATTTATGACAATTTGCAAACAATTGTAGGTAAAAAGATATAACATATAATTTCTATATCCTGACTGATTATGAATGGATTCAGTATAAGCACACTTTCTTAACGTTCACTTCCATCTGTAATTCCTATTTACCTGCATCTTCCAATACACTTCTTATCAAATCATTCGTAGTTCGTCAATTTGACCACTTAAGTTGATCTGAAGTACTTAAAATGAAAAAAGAAATGCAGATTGTAAATCTGAAATAAAAGCAAAATACTAGGAACATTCAGCAGGTCAGGCAGTATTTGTGGAATGAGAAATGGAGTTGACTTTTCAAGTTAAAGACCCTTCATCAGAACTGGGAAAAAAAGAAAAGTTGGTGTAAATTAGGGAAGGATATATAGAATAAAGATGCTATCCTTAAGGGGGGTGGGGGGCATCTGGGTTGCTGTATTGATAAACTGTTGATAAGGCTATGGTTGGTATATTAATAAGGAAAGTTAGAGAGGAAGTGAAAAGAGACAGTAAAATTCACATCAGAGCTATTAGCAATGACCATCTGACCAAAGTAGGACTTGCTGTTCTGATACAGAGAATGTGATTTGACTGAAATATTTAAATGTGATATTGTGTCCAAAAGTTTGTAATATGTCCAGATGAAAGATGAGGTACAAACTTTAAAGTGATAGGCATATGGAACTTCAAAGTTCCATGCTCTCCCCCACCCCAATGGACTGAAACGAAGTGCTCCGTTTAGGGATTAACCAGACTGCATTGGCTGCTACTGTATAGTGGAGACAACATCCAGCTGTTTGGCACTTAATTTCACCTTTCAACTCCAAACTTCATCCACCTGTTTTGTGGTATCCTGCACTGTTCCAACAAGGCCCAAAGGCCGCACCTCATGTTCTGTCTAGACACACCGAGGCATTTTGCATCCTCCTGCTCTCAATATTAGATTCAGGGTAACTCACTTTCTTTATTTGTTTTCAGACTGGCTGCTTCTGCTGTACGTCATCACCTTGGGTTATTAGCTCAGCTTTTCTCCCTGCACTCAGACAGTCTGAACTGCTGTGTTTTTCCCGCAGTTTTGGATTCCATATCACAGCTTTGACCCAATTTGTTTTTGTTACTTAGAAACATAGAAAACCTACACCCCTTTGGCCCATGAAGCTGTGCCAAACATGTCCTTACCTTAGAAATTACCTAGGGTTACCCATAGCCCAAGTACCATGTACTTATCTAGGACTCTCTTAAAAGACCCTATTGTATCTGCCTCCACCACCTTCACCAGCAGCCCATTCCATATACTCACCACTCACCTCACTGCACAAAAAACTTACCCCTGATATCTCCTCTGTACCTACTTCCAAGCACCTTAAAACTGTGCCCTTGTGCGAGCTATTTCAGCCCAGGGAAAAAGCCTCTGTCTATCCACACGGTCAGTGCCTCTCATCATCTTATACACCTCCATCAGGTCACCTCTCATCCTCTGTCGCTCCAAGGAGAAAAGGCTGAGTTCACTCAACCAATTCTCATAAGGCATGCTCCCCAATCCAGGCAACATCCTTGTAAATCTCCTCTGCACCCTTTCTATAGTTTCCACATCCTTCCTGTAGTGAGGCGACCACTACTGAGCACAGTACTCCAAGTGGGATCTGACCAGGGTCTTATATAGCTGCAACATTACCTCTTGACTCTTAAACTCAATCCCACGATTGATGAAGGCCAGTGCACCGTATGCCTTCTTAACCACAGAGTCAACCTGCACAGCAACTTTGAGTGTCCTATGGACTCAGACCTCAAGATCTCTCTGATCCCCCACACTGCCAAGAGTCTTACCATTAATACTGTATTCTGCCATCATATTTGACCTACCAAATTGAACCACTTCACACTTATTTGGGTTGAACTTCATCTGCCACTTCTCAGCCCTGTTTTGCATCTTATCAATGGCCCTCTGTAACCTCTGACAGCCCTCCACACCATTCACAACACCCCCAACCTTTGTGTCATCAGCAAATTTACTAACCCATCCCTCCACTTCCTCATCCAGATCATTTATAAAAATCACGAAGAGTAAGGGTCCCAGAACAGATCCCTGAGGCACACCACTGGTGATCGACCTCCATGCAGAATATTACTCCGTCTACAACCACTCTTTGCCTTCTGTGGACAAGTCAATTCTGAATCCACAAAGCAATGTCCCCTTGGATCCCATGCCTCCTTACTTTCTCAATAAGCCTTGCATGGGGTACCTTATCAAATGTTTGCTGAAATCCATATACACCACACCCTATGCTGTACCTTAATCAATGTGTTTACTTACATCCTCAAAAAATTCATTCAGGCTCGTAAGACACAGCCTGCCTTTGACAAAGCCATGCTGACTATTCCTAATCATATTAAATGTTCATAAATCCTGCCTCTCAGTATCTTCTGCAAAAACTTACCAACCACTGAGGTAATGTGTTGTCCTCAATACTTTATCAACAAAGATGGCTTCATTAACATGTCCGGGCAGTCCTTACACCCTGCACCCCCCACACCCTAGCAGTGACTCTATTCCTGTCCATCTACTCTGCAGCTTATCACTGATTTGATCCTAACCTTCTTCCTGAAATATTAGCTCTGGTTTGCTTTCTATAGATTCTACTTATCTGCATTACGCATTTAGGTAATCTATCTGTGTGCACTTCATTTTACATCCCATGGCCTATTCTGTCACCTATCTTGTGGAAATATGCATTGGCTCAGCTTACTGTTTTCTCTCTGGTGAATTAATAACATATTATACAATTATCCTATCGGCAAGCCTTCTGAAAATGAAGAAAAGAGACAGTTTATTCAAGATATTGTTTTTTATTTCACTTATAATTTTATAATGCAATACAAAATGCTTCCTTTTTTACTTACCTGTCTCCATCAGTATTAAGTTAAATTGAGTTCTAGGTCAGGAAACTAGAAAAATGGTGTTTGGAGAATAAGAACAAGAAGATTGCATTTACTCTCCAAACATAGATGCTGCCTGGCCTGCTGAGTTCCTCCTGCATTTTGTGTGTGTTGCTTGGATTTCCAGCATCTGCAACTTTTCTTGTGTTAATGTATTGTATTTTTTCCATCAACTTGGTCACAAAAGATCGGTGCCAGAAACATTGCCACAAGAAGATCAATGTCAAAGCGTTCCACAAAAGTATCAAAACTCAGACAGTATCATCCAGACAGCCTGTGAACTCCCAGAATACAGGAACTACTGAGTGTTCATAGTTACAAGCTAACTGAAGTCTACCTGCACTAAATCTAATTGACACCTGCAAAGCACTTTATTAGATCTCCTAGAAATAGCTGAAAAGGCTTTATATGTTATTGTAATATACGGTGACTGTTGATACATGGACAAAATTACATAATATGTTACATAAAAACTAGAAACAGAAAGAGAGGTGATCTCGTTTAAAAATTGTCTCTCCACCATTCATTATCATTATGGCTAATGTTTTACCTCAGAGCAACTACTCTGCATTAACCCCTAATACCATAATTCTCTTCAATACCCAGGTCTTTGTTTAGAATTAACTTAGTAAATGAG
Source organism: Hemitrygon akajei (assembly GCF_048418815.1). Lineage (NCBI taxonomy): Eukaryota > Metazoa > Chordata > Chondrichthyes > Myliobatiformes > Dasyatidae > Hemitrygon > Hemitrygon akajei. The sequence goes on along the minus strand of NC_133131.1, from coordinate 123,427,587 downwards.
CCTCCAAAGCCTTCCATAGTTGAGAATTTCAAAGATTTACCACCCTCTGAGTGAAGACATTTCTTGTTATTGCAACCCTAAATGACTTCCCTCATTCTGGGACTGTGACACCAGGTTTTAAGCTCCTCAGCTAGAGGAGACATCCTCCCAACATTCAGACTGCTGAATTCTGCAGGAATTTAATAAATTTAAATAAGATTGCTTGTCATTCTCCTGATCTCTAGAGAATATAGGACTTGTCTACTCAAAATCTACAAAGTTGTCATTCCAAAATTAATCTGTGACTCCTCTCTGTACCCCTACTAAATCGAGTATGTTATTCCTGTTAGGTAAGGAAGCAAACCAGTACACACAATATCCTGGGTGTTATCTTCCTGTATAGTTACTGTAATACATTTTACTTCTTTACTCAATCCTACTGCAGTGATGGTTATTTGTCTTCATAATTGCTTGCTGGACTGGAAATAATAACTTTAAGTAACTTGTGTACAAAGGCATCTATGTTACGTTTGAACAGTAACAGTACTATATTGGAAAAATAGAGGGCTATGTGGTAGGCAGTTTCCAGAGTAGGTTACATGGTCAGCACAACCTTATGGGCCAAAGGGCCTGTAATGTGCTGTAGATTTCTATGTTCTGTATCTCTCACCCAGTAAAACTGCTTTTTCTGTTTTTCCCATCAAGGTGAATGCCCTCACTTCTTTTAACTTATATTCCATCTGTTTTGTCCTCACCCATTCACACTTTCTTTTGTAGTATGTGATTATAAGCAAAAGACTGACGGTCACTTTGAGTGCACTCATTATGCTAGTGATGTAGGATCTGTTGTGGAAAAATAATGTGCTGCTTTGTTTGAGTAGGGCTTTGTTTTTTGTATAGGGTGTTTTTTTTTATTTCTTGCATGTACCAGACCTGTTCCTTCCTGCATTGGAAAATATGGGAATTAAGAAAGACACCTGGAAATCTGAACTAAACATAGAAATGTTGGAATCTCTCTACAGTTCATGTGCTGCATGTGTCAATAAGTGAAGTTTAAAGGGATGTTTATCCCCTTCCCAAGAACTCAGAACCGACCCAGAAAACCCATTCTACCTCATTTGTACTTATGCACGCTGGATTTATAATGCCAGCAGATAAGTTAGCTTTCCAATGGTAGAAATGGAACTATCAAAACTGTCTTTATTTTGTCAGTACTGACATAGCATCTTTACTTCCAAAAATTTGATTTTAGGTGGAGACTGATCATCAAAGTTAAACCCTAAATAAGATCCTGTACTCAATCAAAGAATAAGTACAAAGAAAAACAATCAGAAAAACAAAAGCAGAAAATCCTGGAAAAATTCAGTGGCCACGCTGCAACTGCAACGAGAGAAACCGAGTTAACATTTCCAATCTACAAACGTTCTTTGACTAGAACCATTGAATCTATTTCTCTTCCCGCAGATGGACCTGACGTGCTAACAGTTTCCAGTGTTTTCTACTTTAGTTATAATCCTAAAATTGCTCTTTGCAACTTTTCTGAGTTTTACTAATGAACAATGACTTTTTATTTACAGTGTGATTATTTATAATTGCAATTGATTGAATTATGTATTAAACTGTTAAATATTATCAGCTTAATAGTTTATTTGTGTTTTGCAGCTTTACATGAAGGTGAAATGTGATGATACCTCCCTGCTGGATCACACAGAGCAGTTGCTGGAGGAGCTGGGACCCGGTGAAGACCTGGACTTGTCAGACAGCGAGAAACTTCCCATTGAGAACATCGAGGATGACTTTGTAGAGACCAGTGAGGATGAGGAAATGCAACAGGAATAATTCAATAAACATTTCTGACTATTTTTACCCAAATATGGCAAGTAAAGAAACCCTTTTCTAAAGAAGTTACATTTTATGAGTGAGAGGCAGAGTCCCTGTTACCACATGTTGCTGTGGATATATTCCTGGCACTGAACTTGGAGCAAGCTATCTGTACATTTGACTTAATTTGAGAATTTAAAAAAAAGTTTATTGCTTTAAGAACTGGAAGCTTCAAATAAAAATTCTGTGAATATTAAAACCCAAGACATTCCAACAGTATTTTGTATAAATTTCACTGCTGATACAGGCCGGGTATTGGCAACATTAACAATATGGTGTCTTCAGTGTTGCATCTTATGCTTGTGTCAACAATGGGATTTTGTCTGGCATTACAGAACCGATTTAAAATGAGATACAAGTATTCTGGGGTACTGTATTCACTTCTGTAAAATTATCTTAAAAATGACGATTTGAGGGGGGGGTTGGGCAGAATTGAAACAAAAAGTCAAATACTGCATCTGCAACAAAACACAAATTGCTGAAAATTGCTACAAGTATATGAAGAATTGACTTTTGATGGAGTTTGTGATTAAAAAAGAGCTCTACCTCATGACCATTTTATAGAACAGCTGTGTTCTTCCACAATGGTCATATCCAGTTTCCAGTTGTATGTTATTTTAACTCTTCTACCTCCCTTCCACACTGACCTGTCTGTCCTCAACTTCCTTCATTACTATAGAGAGACTGAATGTAAATGTGAAGAACAAGCATCTCCAATTCTGCTGAGGTTGCTTACATTCCAATTGTACTCATAATGAATTTTCCAAATCCAGGCAACCCACACTCCCAGTGTTCTCTTCTCGCAAACACTTGACTGTCTACCTAGTTTTCTTCTCCCATTGTTCATTTGTCTCATCATTTCTTCTCTTCACCTAGTGCTCTCTGCCCATAATCCATCTGTTACCAGCCCTGTGTCCCATCCTCCTATGTACGACTATATACCGGGAATCTTTTCTGTTCCCTCTCAATACTAATGCAGAGATTCAAGCCAGAACTTTAACTTACACATTTTGCCTCCACAGATGTTAATTGATCTGCTGAGTTCTTCCAGCATTTTGTTTCCCTTCTAGATTCTAGTCTCTTTTGTCTTCAGTCTCCAACTTGTCTGTGGTTGCGTCCTGCTGAGGAGTTTCAACCCGAAACATCAGCTCTCCTCTTTGCCACAGATGCTGCCTGGCCTGCTGAGTTCCTCCAGTATTTTGTGTGTTACTTGGATTTCCAGCATCTGCAGATTTTCTCTTGTTTGTGTTTAACTTGTCCTGTCTTGTTTTAATCTTGATGGATTTGCTTGGTATTTAAGCATTTGGCCGCATTGAAGTTTTTGGTTGAACTCAATTAATAATTTATCAAATAATAATAAAATAACATGAGTCTATAAACCAAAATTTACAGACTGCTTTATAATTTAAAACACGAGAAATTCTGCAGAAGCTGGAAATCTAGAAGAATGCCGGAGGAACTCAGCAGATCGGGCCTCATCTAAGGAGAGAAATTAACAGTCAACATTTTGGGCCAAGACCCTTCATCGGGACTGAAAAGGAAGCAGGGAAAAACTAGAGTAAAAAGGTGGGGGGAAGGGAGGTAGAGTACAAGTTGGCAGGTGAATTAGGCGTGGTCATATCAAAACAAACATCTAATTATTATCTTTTGAATAAAATTTTAAGTTATATTCAGGGGTCTTTCATAGTGGTTTTATTTCACTTACTGTTTTGTCTATAATAAAAATAAAATAAATAATGGTTTTGATTTAACCAACACACACAAAATGCTGGTGGAATGCAGCAGGCCAGGCAGCATCTATAGGAAGAAGTACAGTTGACGTTTCAGGCCGAGACCCTTCGTCAGGACTGTACTTCTTCCTATAGATGTGGCCTGGCCTGCTGCATTCCACCAGCATTTTGTCTGTGTTGCTTGAATTTCCAGCATCTGCAGATTTCCTCGTGTAATGGTTTTGATTTAATGGGTTTGCAGTTTTTAAGAAAGTGTAGTTTAAGAAACTCAGGGTTGGATTCATAAGTTGAACTCCTAGGTCATAAAATGTTAAAATAGATTAATTAAATATCCTAGACTTCACAACCTAGCCCTGGGTATCTCTAATGGTATTACTTTTCGATTGATATTAACAAATAAATCGTGCATGTTCAGTTTCCTCTTCATTGTATCAATCAACCATTCATGTGGTCAGCAGGAACTAATCAGACACAAATATTCACATTAAAATATAGTGGATTCCAATTAATTGGGACACATTATGTCCAGTAAATTTTAGCCCAATTAAGTGGCTGTCTCAATTAGCAGAGGTTTCATGGAAAAAAGTTAAAAAGATATAAAAAAAAAGACAAACCACTGTTTAACTAAATAATAAATTATGTATTTTAATGAAAAACAGAACAAATTAGAACACTATCAATACCTCTACATTATAGAACTGTGTGTTAATTCCTAACAGTTTGACTGTAAATTAACAAAATCAGTACAGACACCTAGTGTAGATAATGGACTGCCTTCATCCAATTGGAATTCATCCAAAGTATGGTGCCATATATGGGGTGTCCACGGAGGATTATCTCCTGGTGAAGGGGCAGCTCACTCAACTTTGGTTCCCACTGGACACTCAGCTCTGTCCTGTGGCTCTGAGTGGCTGTGCACAACAGTCGCCACACCCCATCACTTTGCTTTGACAGGCAGGCTAAACCAGCTGAGGGTAGCTGGCAAAACAGGGACATGCATGTGAAATCAGCTGCAGTGGACTGGGCAGATGAGATCAATAGTGAGGTCCAATGGCCAAGAAGGCAGCTCTGCAGCACTTCGTGGAGATCGAAGGCCATGATAAGGCACAGAAGTCCTGGTTACCACTGCAACCAAGGAAGCCCCAGCTTGTGACAACTACCGTACTACTGGTCCTGGACTTCCAAGGTCGAGAGAGTGGAACTATTCCAATGCAACAGCTTGTCCACTTCAAAAACTCTTCTGTCTACGCTGGATATGAAGGACAACCAACATGCTTCTGTGTTCTTTGGATTAAATTTAAATGAGCAAAATTAGCACAGATACCTGGTGAAGGTAATGGACTGCCTTCATAAATGCTTTGGATAATTGCATCCTCCAAATCTTCATTTTCATTGTAACATTCAAGATGAATGCCAAAAGCTTCAAATTATTCATCATTCCTAACTTGTTGCAGTAGTGAAATTGTTTCATTTTCACTCCCGGCTATTTTTGCAATCTCCAAGCCTGAATGCTTGAAACCACAATGAGCAAAACAATTCTAAATTGTCCTCATGAGTGAGTCTGCAGATGCTGGAAATAAAAAAAAACACGAAATGCTGGCAGAACTCAGCAGGCCAGACAGCATCTATGGAAGGAGGTAATAACACGTGTTGTGTGCTCAGAAGTGCTGTTGGGAAGTGTGGTTATTTGAGTTACTGTTGCCTACCTGTCAGCTTGAATGAGTCTAACCATTCTCCTCTGACCTCCCTCACTAACAAGGGATTTTCTCCCACAGAACTGAGCCGGCAGCATGTATGTTTATTTATTGAGATACAGTGCGGAGTAAGCCCTTCCTGCCCTTCAAGCCATGCTGCCCAGTAATCACCCAACTTAATCTCAGCCTAGTTACAGGACAATTTACAATGACCAATTAACCTACCAACTGGTACGTCTTTGGACTGTGAGAGGAAACCAGAACACCCAGAGAAAACCCTCGCGGTCACAGTGAGAATGTACAAGCTACTTACAGGAAGCAGCGGGAATTGAACCCAGGGAACTGTGAATGGAGATATAAACACTAGAGACTGTTATGTGTGAAAATCCCGGGAGATCAGTAGTTTCTGAGATACTCAAACCACCCTATCTGGCACCAACAATTATTCCACAGTCAAAACCACATTTCTTCCCCATTCTGATGTCTGCATACTTTTATGCATTGAGGTGCTGCCACATGATTGTCTGATTAGATATTTACGCTAATGAGCAGGTGTAACAAAGTGGCTACTGTGTGTTAGTGGCTGGTTGACGAATCACGACTGTGTTTAAAAAGAATAAGCAGCGGATTATAAGTGGAGGGTTGATATTGATGGGATTGCTCTGAGCACTGGCTTGGATACAATGAGTTGAAAGGGCACCTTCCACTCAAAAAGAGAATATAGGGAACAACCTCATGGTGGATGGAGCTCAGCATGCAAATGTATAACTCAAAGCCGCAGTGTTTTCAGTCATAGGCAGATACAATAGGTGAATGATTCACCACCCAAAACTTTCCTTCCCTTCAATTGATCGCAGTGGGTACCACCTGAAGATGCTGTGCAGCAGTTTACTAAGGCTTCTTTAATAATATCGTCCAAATAGTTGATCAGAAAGTGCCTGGTGTTACCACCACTAAAAGAAGAGGCCAATGTGGTTATCCTTAAAGTTGTTCCTCCCCCACCTGCTACAACTGTGCATATCAAATTCATCACAGAAAATCTCCAGCACCCAGGGCATGCCCTTTTCTCACTGTTACAATCAGGTAGGAGATACAGAAGCCTGAAGGCACACACTCAGTGATTCAGGAACAGCTTCTTCCCCTCTGCCATCCGATTCCTAAATGGACTTTGAAGCTTTGGACACTACCTCACCTTTTTAATATGCAGTATTTCTGTATTTGCACATTTTTAAATAATCTATTCAATATATGTAATTGATTTACTTGTTTATTATTATGTTTTATTTTATTTATTATTATTTTTTTCTCTCTCTCTGCTAGATTATGTATTGCATTGAACTGCTGCTGCTAAGTTAACAAATTTCACGTCACATGCTGGTGATAGTAAACCTGATTCTGATTCTGATCCATCCAATTCAATTAATGTATTATTAAAAACTGGCTGAGTTCAGTGAATATTATTGCAAGGCTGCAGACCCTGACAACACGACTGAAGATACCCATTTGGGAAATAGACACCTCCTCAGCCAAGTTATAGCAGCACAGGTAGCACTTTGGTATATGCCCTGCTAAGTATCCTGTATTCCAATTCATGAAGAGCAGATAAATCGGATCTAACAAATAACCGTCAAAAGTGTACCCGTCAATCTTCATCAAAATGGTGGTAGGTTCGATAACAGAGTTGTTCAGCTGTAACTTGTTCACAAATGAATTATTCATTTCATTACAAATCTCTTAAAAGACTTGATCAAAAAATGAACAAATGAGTTAAATTCCAAACATGCAATGAGAGATGCATAGTGAGATTTTACAGTAACACAGTCTTTGAACAAAAATGGAAAACAATAGAGTAATTAAAGTAGAAGAGAGTAAAGAGGAAGACTACAAGGAAGGTCATTGCACTTGTTAGATGCCAATCATTTTAGTCCCTAATTACCACTTAAAGAAGGTCTTCAAGGTAGTGTCCAGAAATCAAGCATCTTTGGCTGCTTTATTGGTGATCTTCCATGCATCAGCAATGGGAATATTTGCCAACAACTGAGCACAGTGTTCAGTTTTATTTATCCTCAGACAATGAAACAGTCAGTAATCAACATCCAGTAAAGTCTGAACATTGGCATCTCATTTCCACCTGGATATCTTACAATCTGGCAGTATGAGCATTGAATTTTCCAACTTTCACTCACCACTTCTCTTTTTCCCATTTCCATTTATTTTCTCCTCATTAATCCGCCCCCATCACCATGTCTCTCTCCCTCCCCACCCCACCTTCTCCATTTCTCCACACTGATGTAAGGCAGATGAACTTAGGACTTGGATAGATATGGAGAATGGCGTGCTGTAGCCACTACAAATACGTGACTAACGGAGGGACAGGACATATATACCTTACTATTTCAGGATACCGGCGCTTTAGGTGGGATGGAGTTGAAGGGAAGAGAAGAGAGGGAGTTGTACTTTTGATTCAGGGGAATATCACAGCCGTAGTCAGAGGTGATCATCCTGTGAGGCTTTATGGGTGGAGCTGAGAAATAAGAAAGGGATGATCACATTTCTGGGGTTGTACAATAGGCCCCTAAATAGTCAGTGGGAATTAGAGGAACAAATATGCTGAAAAATTGTGACAAGTTGCAAGAATAATTGTATTGTCGTAATGGGACATTTTAACTTTCCTGACAAAGAGTAGGACTGCCATTAGGTAGGTGTAATTTGTTAAATGTATTACAGGAAGTTTCCTTAGGCAATGTATAGAGGGCCGTACTGGGGAGAAAGCAAAGCTTGACCAACTCTTAGGTCCTAGAGATGGTAGGTGACTGAGGGGACAGCATGGAGCAATTTCTTTGGTGGCAGTGACCATAATTCTATTAGTTTTAAACTAGTTACGGGAAGAGACAGAACTAGTCCACAGGTTCAAGTTCTAAATGGGGTGAAGCAAATTTTGACAGTATGAGACAAGATCTTGCAAATGTAGATTGGATGAGTTTGTGAGCAAAGGGCCTGCAGGCAGGTGGGAGGTTGTTAAAGATGAGAGTGAGTGCTCAAGATCTGCATCTTCCTGTAAGTGTGGAGGGCAGGGCTGGTAGGAGGAAGCAAGCCTGGGTGATGAAGTATATTGAGGCACTGGCCAGAGAAAAGGAGATGGCTCAGGTACAAGCAGCTGGGATGAAATGAATCCTGTAGGGGAGGCAGGAGCATTCACAAGAAGGAAATCAGGAGGACTTAAGTGGGCATGAGGTAGCTTTGGTGAGAAGATTAGGGAGAATCCGAAGAGATTTTATAACTTTGTTACGGGAAAAAGAGTAGCTAGACAGCACAGTTTTGATTTCTACTGTGCATCTTTCTATAGCTAAGAACTTTATCAACTGTAGAGCACTGGCATAGGATGGGTTGTTCTATGTCTTGAAGACCTGCCATTATTCAGTGATTGCTTCTCAACTAATTTTTGTTTTGAATCTACCTGTGCAGGATTACTTCTCAAATAGCCCAAATTAGTCAGAAATATAAATATAATTATTGCATTTGTCTTTATCGATCCATTGGTCAATATTGTTGACACTGCAGTTTGGAAGGCTGAGGAATGGCAATGGGCTTAATGCATACGCCAATGTTATCATTTTTATTGCTCCTGTTCTAAAAGGTAATTTTCTAAATGGAGTTTTAGAACCAATTTAATTTTTAAGTATTAGCATATTTTGATTTCATCTATGAAGTCTTTATGTCTGAGTTTAAATTGACTTGGCTTGATCAATTTCTATTATGAGTTCTACCTAAGCACAGCATGAATTTATAAAAGGAATGACATTTTTAAAATTATGCTTAGAATGTCCCATATCCTTATAATACCTTGGATCAATGCCACCAATTTCCTTTCATGTGGAAAGAATTTTTGCAGTGTTGGTATTTGAGAAGATCAATCAGACAAAGCTAACCTTTGTCAAGAATCTGTAATTTACCATTTAATTCCAGGAATATACAAATGAAAGACAAAAATAAAATGACATTTCTTCAAGATTAAAAAGTACCAACTTAACTATGGTTAAATATTCTTGTTCTTGTAGCTTGCATTACATTCTATTTTGCTTCTTTGTTATAGAACTATAAATCACTTCAAAGCCATAAAAGAGTTTTAACAATATTGTAACATCAGCAGCGGATGAAGTGCAGCCAAACACCTATCTACAACTTGAGTTTAGCACATTCCCTCAGGAATGGGATTAATCATGAACCTCCATCTCCATAATAGCTCAAAATTACATTTTTCAAAGCAGATGAATGTTGTCTGATTTACTACACACAGATAAATTACAAAGAACTGAAGACTATATTCGCATAAACAGTGCCAATTCTAATGATTATAACCTGAAATAGAGGATTTGAAACTCCTTTCATTGGTCTTGCTCAGTCTTTACTATCCATCTGTCATTCAGCTCAGTTCAATTTTATCTGTAAGTTGGCATGAGTAAGATGGTAAAGGAGCATTTGATGTGTGGGAGGGTGAGATGAATTCTTAAAAGTCATGGGTCCATAACTTGTAATCATGCCTTAAAGCATATCATTTCTAGGATTTATGAGGATTCTAACAGGTTCTGTGATAAATCTACTCTGAATGACAGAGGTTAAGTTTGTTAGAACATGCAGCTATTAGTATTTTGCTTGCATTGCAATGTGCTTACATTGGCAGGCTTTTTATTATTACTTTCAAAGACAGAAATTCAAATTACACAAGTATGCATTAGCAAATTATAATAATTGTATTACTTTTCAAAGTTATATATCATGTTGCATCTTTTGCATTAGGCTGTGTTTGCTACTCAGTGATAAATCTAGCTGACAAAATCCTATTTTACACAGATTAACAGCTTAACTCGAACAAAGTTTGTAATTTTCATGATTGATTTTGGATATTTTAGCTTTAAAATACTTTACGAGATGCTTTATGTACATCTATAAATTTAATGAGTTTAGGATGAGGTGCACTATTCTTTATACCACATCTTGGTTGTGTTGTTCATCCTGTACTGTTTAAACAAGCTTTAAGAAATTTACTTTGTAAATTTCCCAGCTGGAATAGCTTAAAATTAAGGAAAGGGAAAGCAATGCTGCATTTAGTACCAGTTTATACACCATATTCTATTATTTCCAATTGCTTTCTTACAATCTCCTCAATGACTTTCTCTTGTAATATATAAATCTGCTAATCTTGGATTGATGTTCATTCTATTTTAGCTTCCTGCCTTTTTTATATATATCAAACTATCAAACTGCTGCCATAGTAACACATCGTTCTCAATCAAAATAGGTACAAATACCTCATTAGAAGTGTTTAATTTTCAACAAACTTACCTACCAATTTGGACATCAGGTTATCAGTATGAGAATCAGTGTCCTTTTCGGAATAGAAACCTTTCTCTGATTGCTCAGAGGGTCAGAGGCATTCAAGTCTGGAGATGAAGAATGCTACAAGACGTGCAGGTGTCATCTCTGGAAAGCCATCTCAAGAGCAAAGTGGAGATCTTGGACTAGACTGGAATCAACGAGGGATGCTCGACAGCTGTGGCAGGGTTTAAATGCCATAATCTCCTACAAAATTAAATCTTGTGGTATAGGAAATGACAGAGCCTCACTTCCAGATGAGTTCAATGCCTTCTTTGCTTGCTTTGGCTTCCAGAACAGGGAGAAAACATTGCTCACCCCCATGTCTCCCGATAATCCTTTGGTCTCAGTATTTGAAGGTGACGTGTGGGCTACCTTCAAGAGAGTGAATCCAAGGAATGCACCTGGTCTGGACGGAGTACCTGGCCGAGTACTGAAGACTTGTGCTGACCAACTGGCTGGTGTGTTCACGGGTATCTTCAACTTCTTGCTCCAGCGGTGTGTGGTACCCACCTGTTTCAAGCAGGCTTCAATCACACTGGTGCCCAAAAAGAGTGTGGTAACCTGCCTCATTGACTATCGCCCAGTGGCACTTACATCTACAGTGAAGAAGTGTTTTGAGAGGCTGGTGCTGAAGCGCATCAGCTCCTGTCTGAGTGGCAACTTGGATCTGTTCCAATTTGCCTACTGAAGCAGGAGGTCTACAGTGTATCCCATCTCGATTGGCTCTTCTCACAATCCTGGAATATCTGGTCAGCAAAGCTGCATGCATCAGGATGCTCTTTATCGATTACAGCTCAGTAGTTAATACCATCACCCCCTCAAAACTAATCAGTAAACTCCAAGACCTGGGTCTGAATACCCCCTTGTGAAAGTTGATCCTGGATTTCCTCACTTGCAGACCCCAGTCAGTTCGAATTGGCAAAAGCATTTCCTCCACAATCTCCATCAGCACAGGAGTACTGCAGGGATGTGTACTTAGCCCCCTGCTCTACTTGCTTTACACCGATGACTGTGTGGCTAAGTACAGCTCCAACACCATATACAAGTTTGCTGTAATGGGCTGTATCAAAGGGGGTGAAGAATCCGCATACAGGAGGGAGATTGAAAACTTGGCTGAGTGGTGTAATAACAACAACCTCTCATGCATTGCCAGTAAGACCAAGGAAGTGTTTGTAGACTTCAGGAGAGGGAAACCAGAAGTCCATGAGCCAGTGATCATCAGAGGTGGAGAGGGTCAGTAACTTTAAATTCCTGGGTGTCACTCTCTCAGAGGACCTGCCCTGGACTCATCATATAAATATAATTGCAAAAAAAGCATGACAGCACCTCTACTTCCTCAGAAGCATGCAGATATTCAGCATGTAATCAAAAACCTTGGCCAAACCTCTATAGGCGTGCGGTTCACTGGCGGCATTTCAGCCTGATATGAGAACCCCAATGCCTTTGAGCAGAAAATCCTTAAAAAGGTAGTGGATTTGGCCCAGTACATTATGGATAAAGCCCTTTCAGCCATTGAGCTCATCTGCATGAAATGTTGCTATAGGAAGGCAGCATCCATCATCAAAGATCCTCACCACCCAGGCCATTCTCTTTCCTTGCTGTTATCAGGTAGAAGGTACAGATACCTCAAGACTCGCACCACCAGGTTCAAGAACAGTTACTACCCCTCAACTATAGGTTCTTGAACAAAAGAGGATAACTACACTCATTCTATTTCTGATGTTTCCACAACCAATGATCTCACTTTTAAGGTATCTTGTTATTTCATGCTCTTGTTATTTGTTGATATTTAGTTATATTTGCATTAGCACAGTTTGTTCATTGATCCTGTTTTCAGTTACTATTCTACAGATTCGAGGAGTATGCTCACAGGAAAAAGAATCTCGGGGTTGTATTTTGAGACATTGTGCACACTAACAGTAAATTTTATTTTGAACTCTGATGCTGTTATATTTCTTTTCTAACATTATATTTAAATGACTGCACACAGATTGGTGCATATGTGTAAGGGTAAAGTGAACCTTATTCTAAAATGATTGTATTTTTCAATTTGAGCTTGTGACTGTGTGTGTTATAAACACATAGAATAATAACCTGCTCCTTTAAATGAAAAATAGTGTCTAATACCATTAACTAAATATACAGACATTCATTTCTGAGTTTTCAGGGCAATGATGCAAACCACAGTGGCATCCCTTTCCAGGGCCAGGAAGTGCACCAGACAGCCCAAAACAGGGATCCACAGGCAAAATAGTGGAGGAGCCCTTCAGCTGAATTCCAGATACATGGCAAACATGCTGAAAGCTCATGAAATTGATGTCCTTGCACTCCAGAAAATGCATGCCTCCAATAGCAAATGTGTCTGTCATTGTCACACCTTTGGTTACAACCTCATGGTTGGCCAGTTTTGTTCAAAGTACAACATTGTTGTGCAAGCAAAAAACTCCATCACAGATTCAGAGTTTCCCAAATTAAGAGAACCGATCGAAGAGAATGTGAAAGATTGAATTTTCCGAATTGCCTTGTACACAAGTCGCTGATAGATGACAAGCAAGAGAAATTATATCTAATTGCAAGGAGCAAGAGGTCACATTGCACATATGTAGGGCTTTGGTGGGATCACATCTAGAGAATTCTGTACAGTTTTGGTACCCTTGCCTGAAGAAAAGATATAATAGCTTTAGAGGTTGTGCAATGAAGAGCCATAAGACACTATCATTGATAGTAAGTTTGCTGTATAGGGAGAGAATGACTAGACTGAGACTCTAATTATTCACAGTTAATAACTGTGAGGGACAATCCCATAGACATTTTGCTAAGTGCTTACAGAGTTCAGCAGGCTAGTTGTTAGGAGGATGTTTATCCTGCTGAGGAATTTAGAACTCTCAGAAGAAGGGATAGGCCACTTGGCACTGACATGAAGAGAAACTTTTTCACACAGAGAATGGTAAATCTTGGAAGTCCTCCACCCTTGGAAGTTTGGGTCTGTGAGGCTTGGTTATTGATTTCATTTAAAACAGGGATTGATAGATTTCCTGGTTATTAATGAAAATGGTGCCAGAATATTTGCTGGAAAAGCATAGAGATTAGGAATAGTAAGCATGGTTCTGTGTTGGGGATGTTATGTTTTGCCAACTTGATCGAGTTTTTTGAGGAGATGATGTGCATGAGTGATGAAGGTTGGACAGTGGATTTTTCTATATATACTTCAGTAAGGCAATGAACAAGGTCCCTCATGGTAAGCTGATCCAGAATTTTGGATGCATGTGATCCATGGTGACTTGATAGATTGGATTTGAAATTGGCTTGCATAGAAGACAGGGGGTTAATGATAAAGGGTGTTATTCTGACTATGATATATAAATGATTTGAATGGAAATGTAAATGGGCTGATTGGTAAGTTTGCAGGTGACGCAAATTGATGGGCATGTGGATAGTAAGGAAGGTGGTCAAGGATACTGAAAGCTAAGGATTAGTTACAGATAAAAGCATTGGAATGGCAAATGGCACTTAATCCTTGCAAGTGCAAGGTGTTGCACTTTGGATGTCAAATGTAAGAGAAATTATACAGTAAATGGCAGGACCCTTAAGAACATTAATATTGAGAGCATTCTTGGGGTGCAAGTCCTTAGCTTCCTGCAAGTAGCAATGTAAATAGATAGGGTGGTAAAGAAGGCATGTGGCATACTCGCCTTCAGTTAGGGCATCAAATATAAAAGTTGGGAAGGCATGTCATGGGAAGCGGGGGGGAGAGAGAGAGAGAGAGAGAGAGAGAGAGAGAGAGAGAGAGATTGTTAACATAAATAATACATTTCACTGTATGCTTTGATGTACATTTGATAAATAAATCAATTTGATCTGAATCTGATGAGGCCTCTGCTGCTGGATGGTCTAACAAAGCTGTTGATGAGCAGCAGGTATACCCGGCTGTGAGAGAGCCCTCTCACCCTGCTGCTCAGCAGTGAACCTCCACAGGGTGCAGAACCTCAGAACTCACACCAACACTGTCCAACGTCCACAGAGTCTTACATGTTTGCACATGAGAGTGACGTCAATTTAACTGCACAATGGGCAGCCATTAAATTCATTGCATTCACTCTGAACAGGCACTTAAAAACCATAAAGGAGTATTACTGGAATTAGATGCTCAGACCAAATTCCCCTTAAAAAAGCATCACTACTTTTCTCTTTAATAAAAGCAGCACAAACCCAATCTTGAAAGTGATCTTTAAAAGCAATAACACCACTCTTACTTACCTGGGAGTGCTCTGTACTAAACAAGTAGTATGCAGCCACAGTCACCTCATTCAATGATTTTAAAGAGACACTGTATTTGTAACAACCATTTCTGGAGTCTGCATCAGTGATGTAGGTATTCCACAGCTTTATACTTGCTTACTCATTTCTAGGTTGGTTTAACCCTTTTCTACATATTGGAAGCTATTTTTATTAGGTGGTCTTTGGTGGTGAGTTTATGGTTTTCAGTAGTTTTTGAGGAGAGCTAATGGGGTCTCATGGGGTATCATTTTCCGTGGCCTTTGGTGGCCAGTTTATGGTTTTCAGTGAGCTTTGGGGTGAGCTTATGGTTTTCAGTGATCTTTGGGGTGAGCTTATGGTTTTCAGTGATCTTTGGGGTGAGTATATGGTTTTCAGTGATCTTTGGGGTGAGTTTATGGTTTTCAGTGGACTTTGACAGTGAGCTTATGGTTTTCAGTGGACTTTGACAGTGAGCTTATGGTTTTCAGTTATCTTTGGGGAGAATTTATGGTTTTCAGTGATCTTTGGGGAGAGTTAATGGTTTTCAGTGATCTTTGGTGTGAGTTTATGGTTTTCAGTGATCTTTGGGGTGAGTTTATGGTTTTCAGTGATCTTTAGTGGTGAGCTTATGGTTTTCAGTGATCTTTGGGGTGAGTTTATGGTTTTCAGTAGACTTTGATGGTGAGTTTATGGTTTTCAGTGATCTTTGGGGAGACTTTATGGTTTTCAGTGGACTTTGATGGTGAGTTTATGGTCTTCAGTGATCTTTGGTGGTGAGTTTATGGTTTTCAGTGATCTTTGGGGAGACTTTATGGTTTTCAGTGGACTTTGATGGTGAGTTTATGGTTTTCAGTGATCTTTGGGGAGAGTTTATGGTTTTCAGTGATCTTTGAGGTGAGCTTATGGTTTTCAGTTGACCTAGGTGGTGTGCTTATGGTTTTCAGTGATCTTTGGGGTGATTTTATAGTTTTCAGTGATCTTTGGGGTGAGCTTATGGTTTTCAGTGATCTTTGGGGTGATTTTATAGTTTTCAGTGATCTTTGGGGTGAGCTTATGGTTTTCAGTGGACTTTAATGGTGAGTTTATGGTCTTCAGTGATCTTTGGTGGTGAGTTTATGGTTTTCAGTGATCTTTGGGGAGACTTTATGGTTTTTAGTGGACTTTGATGGTGAGTTTATGGTTTTCAGTGATCTTTGGGGAGAGTTTATGGTTTTCAGTGATCTTTGGGGTGAGCTTATGGTTTTCAGTTGACCTAGGTGATGAGCTTATGGTTTTCAGTGATCTTTGGGGTGATTTTATAGTTTTCAGTGATCTTTGGGGTGAGCTTATGGTTTTCAGTGATCTTTGGGGTGAGCTTATGGTTTTCAGTGATCTTTGGGGTGATTTTATAGTTTTCAGTGATCTTTGGGGTGAGCTTATGGTTTTCAGTTGACCTAGGTGGTGAGTTTATGGTTTTCAGTGGACTTTGACGGTGAGCTTATGGTTTTCAGTGATCTTTGGTGTGAGTTTATGGTTTTCAGTGGACTTTGATGGTGAACTTATGGTTCAGTATCAGTTCAAGATACAATGAGAAATATTTTTCCAAAGCCTACCTGAATTAGATAAACATCACATCCCATTCACGGGTGGCAGAATGCTGCACGGAGTCCATAAATTGATGAAGAAAGCTACTGTCTGTGTGAAGCAGGGGTATATTTTCCCTGGAGTAAAAGAATCTGAGATGTGATAGAGGCATAAGAAATTATGAGAGGCATAAATAGGGCTGGTACTCAGAATCTTTTTTCCCACAGCATGCATTCTAGAACAAGAGGGTTTGGGTTTAAGGTGAGTGTAGGTGTTTTAAGGGGAATCTGAGGAGTAAGTTTTTTACACGGACAATGAATGATTGATAAACAAAAAGCGCTGCCAACGGAGATGGTGAGGTCGATGCAATTACTATTTACAAAAGCACACACTTGAATAAACCAGGCAAAATGGATACAGGATAATGCTGACACTAACTGTCTATCTATGCAAAATAAAAGTTGATAAGCAGTGTGATATCTGCCTCTCCATCTGTCATGCCTAAAACATCTATACTCTGGAACATTAAGTTGACAGATCTGTCAACTTTACACCTACAGTTCAGTCAATCTAACATCAATAATGGGACATTTAGGGACACTAATCTGGACAAAATAAATGGGGATTTGAGAAAACATGGCCTGAAGGTCAGTTTATGTTTGTTAAGGGTAAATCATTTTTTGACCAGCTTGATTGAAGTCATTGATGGAGCAACAGAATGGAACAATGGTACCATAGATATTATTTGGATGGTGGGCTAAAAGGACTGTTGAAATGATGTGTCGCTATTTGCCTCTGTTACTCTCAATGACATCTACAGAAAGATAGAAGTCCAGGAGAAAGGGATAATGCCATGTACATACAGCTTGGTGAAAACATTGTAGTGGTGGAGTTACTTTTCAAATTGGAGATAAATTGCAGTGATATTCCCCGGGAGTTGGTGGAAATACATTTTTTTGATACAGAACAATTATTAATAGCATGTGGTAGAACATTCAAAGCTCCTAAAAAGGCAATCTGTAGAGACAATGCAGTATAAAATTGAGAAATTTATATGAATCCTTATAAATGACTGCTCAGGCCCAAACTGAGCTCCACATTTTTGGACAGATGTCAAGGCCTTAGAGTGATTTATGAACATTGGCCAAAAATAACAGGCATCTAGTGGCTGAATGCTTGATGACTGGTGGGCATAAATTTAAGGTAATTGACTAAAGAACTGTAGGCGACAAAAAAATGAATTGTTACAGTTTTGAATACGCTATCTGAATCAGTGCCAGAAGCAGATTTTGAAACAGGTCTCAAAGGGGAATCATTTAAGTTTGTAGAACTAGAATTAACAGGGTACTGGAACCAATTAGATAATTCTTTCAATAACAGTTCCGTGTGTCACTATGAACAATATTAGTCATACAATTCCACAGCAACGCACACACAAAACAAGACCCTTCGTTCTGTATTGATGCCCTAGGGCTGGCATCAACCATTTCCAATAGCCATTCTTCTGTTTGAGGTTTGAATCCAGCCATTGAAGTGCTTTTTATCACCTTTGAAGCCCATTGACTTCAGTTTTACTAATGTGCCTTGGTGCGACATTCAGTCAAAAGATGCAGTGATCTGAACGGCACTCCTGCCTCATCTCTGAAATTCATATCTTTGGCCCAAGTCTGCAGCCATGTTCAGTGAGATGAGGACTGGAGTCAAGTTGCTCTGGCAAAACATAACATGATCAAGGGTGAGTAATGGTGTTGATCTTAGGTTGGTGGTGATGGAGATCATATTGACTGGGCTGTAATTAACCTGTCTGGATTCATCCTCTCTTTTGTGAACAGGACGTACCAGGTCGTCAGGTAGAAGCCAGTGTTATAACAGGACTGAAACAACTTGGCTGTAGGTGGGGCTACTTCTGGAGCAATCTTACTCTAAATCACGTGAGCGCCATTTCAAAAATGCCTTCACACTAAAACTTGCTCCATGTCATCCCCAGAGTTGGGTCAAGCATTGCTTCTTTCTGTTTTAGGCTGTTCAAATAATCTCTTGTATATACTTGAACAATTCCTTCCCCTCATTACTGTTGTTTTTTTTTCATTATGCATTAGAATAAATTAAGTGCCACATTATCTCTATTCCAAAGCTCTTAAATCTTTTTGCAATTTGCCCAGAAATTTACTTTCTGCTATGTATTAACCTGTGCTGTGCCCCTGGTGTTTGAATATATTTTCCTTCATACTAACCAAATAGATTGTACCATTTATTCCGTAAGTACATCATCCCTTTCTGATACTGTAATAGTATTGTTGATCAACGTTGACATCCTCTGCCCCTTTTCTTTAATCTCCATTACCTTTGCTGAATGCATTGCCCTTAGGAATATTAAGTGTTCATTTCTCAATTTGCTTGTGGCATTTTTGCCATTATGATATAATCCTACCTGGATGCTTATGGCTTCAGTTCATCAGATTATTTTATTGTCATAGCACTCTAATCAATATTCGCCTGACCCATATTCATCCTTGCACAACAGCTTATAAACTGACAGTGTCTTGCATAGCTGTTTAATCCAGCAATATGTTTTACAAAGTTGTGCCTACCAAAATCCAACTGAAGTATTTTAACAATTTTTCTACACCCTTGGCTTTTCTTTCTAAGCTAAGGAGCATATAGAAAAGGTATGTTTTCAATGTGACAATCAGACAAACCACAGAAACACACGAGATGCTAGAGGAACTCAGCAAGTCAGGCTTCATTTATAGAGGGGAACGAACAGTCAACATTTTGGGTCACAGCCCTTCATCTGGACCAGAAGGGCTTTATTTTGAATCTTGAGTATGGGAGAGACATGCTTAGAAAAATAGAGGGCTATGAGTAACCCTAGGTAATTTGTAAAGTAAGTACATGTTCGGCAAAACATTGTGGGCTGAAGGGCTTGTGGTTTGCTGCAGGTTTTCTATGTTTCTATACTAGAAGTCAGGTCTTTTTTCCATGGGGCAGAGGTGATTAAGAGGGGATATGACTGAGGAATATACAATAATGAGATGGAGAGATAGGGTGGACTTCAGGAAACTTTCCCCCACGTCAGTAATTGATAAAACTAGAGGTTATAGGTTCAGAGCAAAGGGAGTGGAGATTCAGAGGGGATATTAGAGAGACTTCATTCAGAGAGTAGTAATTTTCTGGAATGCTCTGTTAGCGAGATTAGTTGAAGGTGGGTCACTGACAACATTTAAGAAGTGCTCAACCTTTCTCAACCTTCTTGCCCTGGAGGAACCTCCGAAATAACCTTCAGGTCTTAAGGAAGCCCTGCATAAAAATTATTCTATCTACAGCTCACAGTACGTTAGCGTAATCAGTAAGTTGTAGATACAATAATCCAAAAATAATTGTCAATGCCCTTTTGAGTAGAGAATGAATTTTTAGCCAACCCTTCTTGGAAAAAAAGCAGATAGTTAAGCTTAGCTTTCCTTTCTTGAAATTAATCTCTTTCTTTTCTTTTCATAAAATTTAAAAGCTCATAAGGCAAACATACTAAATTTCTGTTGAGTAACTGGCTGAAGCCAAAATGGGATTTAATTTTCTAAAGGTAGGCTTGGTAGATTTAATTTAAATAAAAGTTGTAAATTGATTTTAATTAATGCTATTTACAACATGAAAATTTATTGACAATGTTGAATAGCAAAGTTACTAAAAACCATAAGCCAAAGCAATATGTATAAAGATATAGCCTAAGACACAATTTTACACAAGACTTTGAAAAAGCATTTTCTTACCAAGTGACATGATCAGGCTGAGCTCTAGGCCTAGCATGTGAATCCAGTGCTTGTTTTTTGCTGGATAAGTGTTCAATTCTGGGCCGAATGTGAAGTAAGCACACATAGATTTCACCTTCAGCTGAAATGAGACGATTTCTATCCTTGCTCTTGATGTTTGTTAAACAAGAAAAAGCCTGCTTACACTTGTAAGAAGTTGAAAACTGCAGCAAAATGTTCATTGATTTCCTATTTATGGTAGTATATTCTTCTTCCACAGAAATCTAGAGCTTGTCCAGTGGCAGGTCAGTAAATCTTATCTTGAGTACACAATCAGACTGCAGCTCACAAAGTTAGTAAACACAAAGTAGACTGCAGATGCTGTGGCCAAATCAAGACATACAAAAAAGCTGGATGAACTCAGCAGGTTGGGAGCATCCGTTGAAAGAAGCAGTCAACGTTTCGGGTCAAGACACTTCAGTCCCAGAATCCTCTTCTTCCATCTCATACCTCCTCTTCAAAAATTGCCATATTGGGCTGTCAGACATGTGTGTAAAATTCCTTCTTTAGAATGAAAATTTCCCTCAATTTTCTGCACTGGTAGAGTTTGTTCACTCCCATAAGTCAGTCGGTGGTGCATAAGGGGAAATTTGGGGAGGTAATTCGGAAGGGAGAGGCTGACATTACAACCTAAATTGGGCAAGTCCATTCAATGCTCGGAAAACACACCGCACTCCTCATCAGCCTACCATCATCCCCTCCATGCAATACATAGCTCACTAATTATTAACAGCATCCACTATCTGAGAATGGACTTAACCAAATAATCACAGTCCTGCTGTGCACTGCCACACTGGGCTGAGAGACCTTTAACGATTTTTCTAACAGGGTTGCTTGGTCACTGCACACCACTGTGAGCACTACCATTGCCGTGTCAGTTCAAAAAATGATGCTTATTTGTTTTAATCATGATCTCTCGCCGAACACCCAGCGACCTCTCGCACAAGCCCAGTTGAGAAACCCTGGTCTAGATGAACATTTCAATTGCTTGTAGATGGTTATGGACCAAGTGCTGGGTGATGGGGTTAATACAAGAGGGTATCCACTGGTCACCATAGTTCAGTTGAACCAAATGGCCTGTTTTAATTCTGCACAATTCTATGAAATCTGGCATTAAATAAAATTTTGGAAACATTCAACAGGTCAAGCAACAACTGTGAAAGGAGAAACAGGTAATTCTTCAGGTCCAAAAATCGTCAGCAGAAACTAAGGTTACTCCAGTGTGCTTTCAGTATCACCAAGAGCATAGGTAAAGCTACAATAAGGTTAATATTTTGTACTAATCTTCTGCTTTCCGTAACCACCTTGAAATATTTTTCTTCACCAGCTCTGTTCATCTTTCTACAGAACTGCCTGATCTACTGAGCCCTTCCAGCTCTTTCTATTTTTATTTCAGATTCTCATCTTCTGCAATATTTTCCATTTTCAGTATTAAGTTACCATAAATTACGCTTATTTTTCAGGAGTGCCAACCTGTTAGCAATTCTGTTCTTCTCTCTAGTTGAATTTCCATTGTTTTTTTTTAAATCTCGTTCATCCTAATTGTTTTCCATTTCCTTTATTTCTATTTGCTCTTTTGTTCTCTCTGTTCTCTCCCTTTCTCTCCGTCTTAAAACTCCTTTCTTCTCTTTTCTCTCTATTATGAATGAAAACTCGGTGATATGAGCACACAGCTTTGTTTCTCTCTGTACAAATGCTGACTGACCTGACTGGTATTTCCAGCATACTCTGATTTAAGGTCAGAGAGTTTGCTGATATCCTTAATATTTGACAGATGATTTGAAACTTCTGAAATAATAATCAATTGTTTTGGGATAACTTTGAAGAAAGCAAGAAGGAAGCAATCAATGTACAGTTTCATGGAATTTAAAATTACATTCACATGAACATTTTTCATGTTCTTTCTAATTTTCCTTTTACTTTTTATCATTCTGTTGTAAATTTCATTTTAGCCTGAAAACATTTGATTAATTAACAAACAAGTCTTTGCTTTAACAGGTTAAAAATGATGAAGTTAACACCGAATAACGTACATCGTTCACAGATACTTTACTAACTCCTGAATCCCATAATTGAAACCCATAGTGGAAAAGTATTCTTGTACACCTTTACAACGTCTTTGAATTCCATTCTATTTTTCTATTACTTAACTAATAATTAGATTATTACCTTCAATACTAAATTAGCAATACACATGCATGTTTTTGTGTTATATATCATGTTCCTTGTAGTAGATGCCAAATATTTTCTAAGCCGAAGTACATTTACAAATCACTTGAATGTAATGTACAAAAATTCTGTTAACATTATTCACTGAAGAGATTTTCCAACCAAATTAATATTTTGACTTCTTAACATTTCTGCCTTATTATTTGAAACAGAGTAATCAGTTTGTAGCACAAACATTTTGTTCATAAACAAAATAACTTTCACCTCTCCCACGAATATCATTTGCTTATCAACCAGAGATTACTGATGTTTATAGTTCTCCATTTTTAATGGTTCTTGATGGCTGTTTATGTCGTCCTCAGCAGACACTTCTATGATTGTTCCTGAGATCTCTAATCTTGCCTTCAACTTATCCACTTTTTTTTCAGATTTCCTCAGGCTTTACAACATTGGACAGTAAACATCTTGCAATTTGAACTGAATGACAACATTGCATTTGACTGTGTTCCAATCATACTCTGTCACTCTTTATAATCTAAGGTCATTCATATGACGAATGGTTGCTTTTGCAAGAGACCAATAGCTCTGTTATCAATTGGAACCTTTTAAGTTGCAAGATGCAAAAGTGGAAGCATATTAAAAAGAGATTTAAATCATTTTAAATAAAAGCGCAAATTGCTGGAAACAGACAGAAAGTCAGGCAGCATTTTAATATTGTCTGTTTTGTCAAATTTCTAGCATCTGCATTTCTAATTTTTGTATTTTTGATAAGATTTTATTAAGTTTGCTTTCAAATAGCTTAGCAGCTTCTTGATGCATATAACATCACACAGGAAAAATGCAAGGGGTTATAGGAGGTCAATACTAGAGCAAAACATTACAGATGCCAGAAACCGAAAATAAAAACAGGGAAGTTTGATAAAGGCAATTTACCTGAAACATTAACTCTGTTTCTCTCTCCACAAGTGTGATTGTCCTATTAATCACTTCCAGTATTGCCTATGTTATGTAACAGGATATCCTAGATTGGGACAAACTTCCAGCATTGTAAGTATTATGTAAGAGGGCATCTCAGATTGAGGTGAAGAACTGCTGGCTCATAATGGAAATTTTACCTCTATATGAAAGCATTTGGCTAAGCTCCTTTGTTAGCTGGTGTGGGCCTCACTGCCCTAAAGGGGCTTGAAAAGGATTTTGCAACAATCAAATAGTTTTGATTTCATCATTAAAAAGGTTTGTTTAAATGTTTAAGTTATTCACTGAATTTAAATCCCGGAAGTGCCTTGATGGGGTTTGAACTCCAGAACTGATTATCTGTTATTTGTGAAGTGGGGTGCAGTGCGCAATCATAATTGATTGAAAACGGACGTGGAAGTACGGAGAAACATTGGGAAATTCCAGGAAGACCTTCTTCATTGCTGCTGCTGCTGTGAGGTCCAGGACTCTGCTGGGAAGAACAGGCCCCCAGTCCTCGGGGTCGCGTTGCCGATGGCCGTTGGCGGGACCGTCTTAATACGCTCGGCAGAGGATACTGCTCGGAGAAGCTGAGCCGGAGGGAATGGTCGTCAGCTCGGAGGTTCGACAGACTCAGGTCACTTTCGGTTTGTGCTGCGTCTGCAAGGCTGGTTTCGACGGAGCTTCCATTGTGTGCTGTGTCTGCGAGGCTGAGTCGGGCGGCGCCTTGGAAGTCCATAGCGGGGATATTCCTTTCTGCCCCCGGCGTGAGATGGCAAGTCTGTCGGGACCCTGGGGACTTGTGGAAACTGTGTGGTAATTTCTTTTGAACTTACAGTCCTTTAGCATCTTGGACTATTTTTACTGTGCCCATAGTCTGTTTTTTATCAATTATGCTGTTGTTTGCACTGTTGTAACTATATGTTGTAATTATGTGGTTTTGTGCAGGTCTTGTAGCTTTTGTTTTTGGTCTTGTTTGTCTGATGGATTTGGAGCTCCATTCCGGGGAATGCGCTAAGACAGTAGCGCGATATTAATATGCAGCAGCCTCTCCGGACTCTGGATTGGGGATTGCCAAACATTACGTGGATTTTCTGGTGTAGTCTGTTTTGTCATATGCTTTTGTGATATCGTTCTGGGGGAACGTTGTCTCATTTTTTAACTGCATTGCATTTGTGGTTTCTAAATGACAATAAACTGAATCTGAATCTGAACTCAGGTTGCTGAATTACTGGCTGTGTAACAAAGCAGATCCACTGCACCAACACCATATTCTAACCTTATTGTTTTAATAAACAGGGACAATCTATTGGAATGTGTAAAAATGTTCCTTTTAGAGTCAGCTTAGAGGTGTTGACGATCGTTTCTGAATTGGTTTCAGTTCATATTATTTCAACACTATTATAAATTTGTTATTGAATTCCAATCTAAGCATTCTTAGTTTGCTGAAATGAAGATTGCTTTTCTAATTAATTCTTTCTTAAGCTTCAAGATTCTGGAGTTCCCTCACCATTCACTCAATCTGCAGTCTAAAACTTTACATAGCAGAATTCATGATAGCTTTGTGATTCAATGTCAACTTGACTCACTGGTGATGCAACTCATCTCTGAAGGCTGCAGATTTGAGCCCCACCACAGGACATCACAATAAAACCTAGGCTGACGTTTTGGTGCAGCACTGAAGGAGACTGCTTTGCTGGACATGTTGCTGGAGACCTCACACCTTGTTGCTCACCGAGGTTCTATCAAGTCCCCCCTCAACCTTCTACGCTCCAAAGAATAAATACCTAACTTGTTCAACCTTTCTCTGTAACTTAGGTGCTGAAACCCAGGTAACATTCTAGTAAATCTCCTCTATTTTGTTGACATCTTTCCTATAATTCCCAGAACTGTACACAATACTCCAAATTTGGCCTCACCAATGCCTTGTACAATTTTAACATTACATCCCAACTCCTATACTCAATGCTCTGATTTATAAAGGCCAACATACCAAAAGCTTTCTTCACCACCCTATCCACATGAGATTCCACCTTCAGGGAACTATGCACCATTATTCCTAGATCACTCTGTTCTACTGCATTCCTCAGTGCCCTACTATTTACTATGTATGTCCTATTTTGATTATTCCTACCAAAATGTAGCACCTCACACTTATCAGCATTAAACTCCATCTGCCATCTTTCAGCCCACTCTTCTAACTGGCCTAAATCTCTCTGCAAGCTTTGAAAACCTACTTCATGATCCACAACGCCACCTATCTTAGTATCATTTGCATACTTACTAATCCAATTTACCACCCCATCATCCAGATGTGACAGATGTAGCTTGCACTAGAGACCCCCTTCTCCCCACACCGCACCATCTAATTTCTTTTGGCTATTTTCTTACTCTGCATCGTCTCTCCTCCCAACTATGCTGCATTTCAAGATAAGTGTCTGCAAACACCCCCGTGTCTGTAATTGGTCTGTGTCGAAGCTTTGAAGCCAGAACAGAGTCCTTGAGCACCTGATGAAATATTTCCCAGAATCTTGAACAACTTAAGGGGAATTCTAGCCAGCATTAAACTTTTGTAGCAGCAGTGAGAAGAAGCCAACCAGCAAACACCCTCTGGGTGGAATTGGTTAGAGTCCTCCCTACTAATAGCCCATGTTCAGCAATGTATGAAAGGGTTTTCATACAGGTCATGAGACTCTAAATTTGCAATGCTGCACCAATTCAGCACGCTATTCTAACAGTGAATATATTGTCTTCTGGACATGACTATACTTCAGAATCAGAATCAAAATCAGGTTTATTATCACCGGCGTGTGATGTGAAATTTATTAACTTAGCAGCAGCAGTTCAATGCAATACATAATCTAGCAGAGAGAGAAAAAAATAATAAATAAAATAAAACATAATAATAAATAAACAGTAAATCAA
This sequence comes from Hemitrygon akajei, assembly GCF_048418815.1. Classification (NCBI taxonomy): domain Eukaryota; kingdom Metazoa; phylum Chordata; class Chondrichthyes; order Myliobatiformes; family Dasyatidae; genus Hemitrygon; species Hemitrygon akajei. The sequence goes on along the minus strand of NC_133131.1, from coordinate 123,401,253 downwards.
TTACGTATATTGAATAGATTTACAGAAATACTGTATATTTAAAAAATGAGGTAGTGTCCAAAGCTTCAATGTGCATTTAGGAATCAGATGGCAGAGGGGAAGAAACTGTTCCTGAATCACTGAGTGTGTGCCTTCAGGCTTCTGTATCTCCTACCTGATGGCAACAGTGAGAAAAGGACATGCCCTGGGTGCTGGAGGGTCCTTAATAATGGACCTCTACTCACTCATTGTTACTCATTGTGTGAAGCCCTTTGAGTGACAATGAAGTAATATTATTAATCACTGATACATTAGCCAGTGTTGTCTATGAGAGTACAGCATATATTGCAGTGTGTGAAGGCAAATGTATTGGCAGTAAAACCTAGAAGTGCTGTTATCATTCATGCTGGATATATTAATGGCAACACAATCCACTGAACAGTTCCATCAGTTCAGTATCTATCAGACAACTTCACAGGACTGATTTTCATTTCCCTTCTCCCCATTCACTCCTGGAGTTCTGCCAATCTGATTATTGGGCAGATCTTAGCTCAGATAGGAGGTGTTTTTAGCAGAAACATGGAAGAGGCTAAACAAAATATTTAAACAGGGGTCAATTGATCTTGCCAGAACACCAATGCTGTTATTGTGTCACATGACAGCCAATAAAGGACCAGCTCATGATGGCAATAGTTCATTTTCTAACTCCTTCCCACTGTTATGATTGTGTCAGAGTAAAATTTCTGTACTGTTAAAATCTCCAGCTCTATTTGATACTACATACTCCCCTCTAAAGTGCTGTTGCAAACCAGTGATGGCCATGAGCCCTGTCCTCCCACACACTAGGCTGTCTGTGAGCAGTGAGATTTGCACTCACAGTATGTGTGTTCAAATTAAATCAGATGTAACCACTAAAAGCAGTGAATTTCTCATTACCATTGTCAGCTGGGGGCAGCGAGCATGCTGCCTTTTGCCTCTCCAAACGATCTGCTCTCCCAAAAATTACCTCCCCCTCCAACAATTTTCCTCACTATCTGTCAAATGAAGCGCTTATTGTCGCACCACTTTAAGTGAGAGTATTTCCAATTCTTGCAGATTAGGAACCCTTGGATCTAGTTGCAAAATCACATGAGAGCCATGCCTTCTTCATATTGGGATTTTCTGACATCGATTAAATATCATCAGGCTGTTGCTTTAAATCTCTTATTAAAGTTGCAGGTTTTATGTATTTAAAAGACATTGCCATGGAGACAGTGATGTAGAACAGACTAGATACCACAGAAAAGTGATTAATAATAGTGAGATCTTTAACACTGCTTCTGTTTACTTAGTTTATCTGTGTGTTTTTCAGCATGTAAATGCTACAGCAATGTTTCATCTTTCTGAGCATTCGACGCAGAAATCAGTGATAGGATTCTGAAGGGCACTCTAGTGTATCTGTGCTTAGGCTTCAAGGTCTGACCCACAGTGATGAATGTGCAGCCAGAGTGACCATGGCAGTCAAAGATTTTTAAATATCTTTGACCTTGACCTTCCTGAAGACAGAAGAAACTGCAGGCCATACACATATCCTGCTGAGATTTTCCCAAGCAGAACAAGTTATGCCTACCCTGTTTTTAATTGATCTTTTGAATCATTTGTGAACTCGGGGAACTAAATAGCACTTATAAAGGTAAATGCAGGTGTAGTGTTTCCAGCCATGGAAACAATTTACCATGTTGTAAAATTAGTAGCAAGTTAACCAGAGGCCACATCACAATCAAATTGTGAAAAGTAATCCGGTGTAGACCTGCATAACTACAGAAATAGCAGGTTATGAAAGGCTTTTTTTTCAGTAAGTATATATTTGATGATGGGGAGGACAGGCACAGAATGATTAAGCAAAGGGTCCATAAATTTCAGTATTGAAGTAGATTAATATCTGGGTTTAATTTACATCTCACTGGCTGTCGACCCACACCAAACGTAGGGTAAGATCACGTGTCACATACAAAATGCTGGAAGAACTCAGCAGGCCAGGCAGCATCTATGCGAAAGGATACAGTCAACGTTTTGGGCTGAGCCTTCTGAAAGTTCAATGGCTGAAAGCAGTCTTCTTACTTAAGGAAGGATACAGTTACCTCTGAGAATTTACAGTAGAGGCTTATCAGTTTGATGCCTGGAATACCAGGACTGTTGTGTGAGAAGAGTTTGAGAAGACTAGGCTGGTTATCACTTGAGTTTAAAGCATGGAAGAAGATCTCATTGAAACACTAAATGCAAAACAGCCACACTTACAACGTTTAAGAGTCATTTGGATTTTTACTAACTCACTTCTGCATTTTTGAAGATGATAGTAAAGGTTTAGAGATCTAGGGGCCAAATGATGGCAAATGGAACTAGCTTAGACAGACACTTTGGTCAGCATGAAAGAGTTGTGCTGAATAGCTTGGTTCTGTGATTCACAATAAAACCTAGAACTGCTGATTCTAATTCTGACACGGTTCAACAGCCTGGTTGCAGGAAGGGTGAGGGGCTGAAGACCTGGAACTGGTAATTGCAATCTTAGGATACACATTGGGAACGTTAAGATGAGGAGTATTGTAGTAAAGGGAGATGAGCTCAGGGCATAGATCAACACCTGTAATTATGATATTGTAACCGTTAGGGAGACTTGGTTGTAGGAGGTGCAGGACCGGCAGCTCAATATTCTACGGTTTTGTTGTTTTAAACGTGACGGGATGGAAGGATTAAAGGAGGAAGGGTGGCATTATTCATCAGGGAAAATGCAACGATAGTGCTCAGTCAGGACAGACGGGAGACCTCATCTAGTGCAGCATTATGGGTGGAACTGAAATAAAGAACATATGACCACATTAATGAGACTATATTACAGATCACCTAACAGTCCGAGGGCTTTAGAGGAACAGAGAGATTGCAGACTGTTGCATGAAGCAGAAGGTTGTTATAGTGGGTGACTTTAACTTTCCACATATTCACTGGACTCCCATACTGTAAAAGGACTGGATGGGATAGAGTTTGTCAAATGTGTTCAGGAAAGTTTCCTTCATCAGTACATAGAAGTCCCAACAAGAGAACGTGCAGTACTGGATCTGCTGTTAGGGAATGAGATAGGGCAGGTGACAGAAGCTTGTGTAGGGGAACACTTTGCATCTTTTGATCACAATGCCATTCAATTAAAAGTAAATATACAAAAAGATAGGTCTGGTCCATAAGTTGAGATTCTAAATTGGAGAAAAAGGTCAATGTTGATGGTATCAAAAAGGACCTGGTAAGTGTGGATTAGGACAGGCTGTTTTCTAGCAAAAGTGTACTTGGTGAGCTTGAGGCCTTCAAAAGTGAAATTGTGAGAGTACAAAGCTTGTATGCATTTGTCAGAATAAAAGGCAAAGAGAACAGGTTTAGGGAACCTTGGTTTCAAAAGATATTGAGGCCCCTGGTTAAGAAAAAAAGGAGGGGCAAAGCAAGGATAGACAGGTAGGAACCAATGAAGTGCTTAGGGACTATAAGAAATGCAGGAGAACACATAAGAAAGAAATCAGGAAGGCCAAAAAAAGGTGTGAGGTTACCATGGAAGACAAGGCAACGGACAAAAGTATTTGCAAAGGACAAAATACTTCCTCTGGAAAATCAAAATGGTTATCCGCGTGTGAAGCCAAAAGAGATGGGGGAGATCTTAAATAAATTTTTTTGCTATCTGTATTTTCTCAGGAGATGAACAGATTCGATAGAAGTGTGGGAAAGCGGCATCAGCTTCATAGACCTTATACAGATTAGAGGATACATTATATGCTGTCCAGAGGCAAATTATGGTGAATAAATCCCCAGGGCCTGACAAGGTATTTTCTAGGACCCTATGGGAGGCAAGTGCCCTGGCAGTGTTATTTAAATCATCCTTAGTTACAGGTGAGGTACAAGAGGATTGGATGATAACTATTGTTTTGCTGTTCAAGAAGGCTCTAAAAATTAAACTATGAAATTATAGGCTGGTGAGCCTGACATCAGTAGTGGGAATGTTATTGGAAGATACAGTGAGGGAACAGATATATAATTATTTGGACAGACATGGACTGATTAAGGATGGTCAGCATGGCTACGTGTGATAGGTCATGCCTAACCAAACTTAGAGTTTTTCGAGAAAGTTACCAGGAAAATTGATGAAGGCAAGGCAGTGAATGTTGTCTATGTGGCATTTGACAAGGTCATACATGGGAGGTTGGTCTAGAAGGTTCAGTCACTCAGCGTTCGAGATGAGGTAGTAAACTGGATTAGACATTGGCTTTGTGGGAGAAGCCAGAGAGTGGTAGTACATAGTTGCCTCTTTGACTGGAGGCCTGTGACTAATGGAGTGCCACAGGGGTCGGTGCTGGGTCCTTTGTTGTTTGTCATCTATATCAGCGTTTTGGATGACAATGTGGTTAACTGGATCAGCAAATTTGTGGATAACACCGAGATTGGGGGTATAGTGAACAGTGAGGAGGGCAATCATGGCTTGCAGTGGGAGCTAAGAAAAAATAGGCTATAGAATGGCAGTTGGAATTTAGTGTAGACATGTGCAAGGTGTTGTACTGTGTGAGGACCAACCAGGGTAGGTCTTACACAGTGAATGGTAGTGCACTGAGGAGTGTGGTAGAACAGAGTGATCTGGGAATACAGGTCCACAGTCATTGAAAGTGGTGCCACAGGTAGAGAGCTTTTGGCACATTGACCTTCATAAATTGAGTACAGGGGATGGGATGTTATATTGAAGTTGTGTAAGATGTTGGTAATGCCCCATTTGGAGTGTCATGTTTTGGTCCATTACCTACAGGAAAGATGTAAATAATGTTGAATGAGTACAGAGAAAATTCACAGAGATGTTGCCAGGACTGGACAACCTGAGTTATAAGGAAAGATTGAACAGGTTCAGAACTTTTTCCTTAGGACTTTGAAGGTTGAGAGGAGATTTGATAGAGGTATACAAAATTATGAGGGGTATAGATAGGGTAAATGCAAGCAGGCTTTTCTACTGAGTTTGGGCGGACTGCAACCGGAGGCCATGGGTTAAGAGTGAAAGGTGAAAAGTTTAATGGGAACATGAGGGGAAACCTCTTCACTCAGAGGCGTCGTGAGAGTGTGGAATGAGCCGCTAGCACAAGTAGTGCTTGCAAGCTTGATTTCCACGTTTAAGAGAAGTTTGTAGTGTAGGGGTATGGAGAGCTACAGTCGGTGCAGGTTGATGTGAGTAGGCAGTTTAAATGGTTTAGCATGAGCTAGATGGGCCAAATAGCCTATTTCTGTGCTATACTTTTCTTCATTCAAAGGTGGTAAACTTCTGCAATCTTCTCATATCTCAAGTTGATGAGCATATTTAAGAAAGAGAAAAACAGCTTTCTAGACACAAAAGGAAACAAGAGATACAAAAAGGGAGCAGGAATATGATATTGAGTTAGAGAATCTGTCATGAATAATGGAGCAGGCTTGAAAGACTGAATGATCTACTCCTGTTACTATACCAGCGTCTGGTGTTTTTTCACAATTGGTGAGGAGATGGGTCAGTCAGACGGCTCGCATTGTGAAAGTGAGAAGTTAACTTAATACTTTTTGACTGCCTTTTTCTCCCCCTGCCTTTGCTTCTCTGCACAGCCTTGGTTTCCATTGCAATATGAGTAAAAATTGCCCCACAATTCTCATCTCACATCACATTGAATAATCTGAAATCCAATTGTTCAGCTTTAGATTCTGTGAGACCTAATACCAACCCCAATACAACAAACATTAAGTGCTATGACCTTGACCTCCCCAATCTATAAAAAAAAATTATCCTATTCATCTTCCTGGAATAATATCTTGTGTGTCTGTTTGAATGTTTTGATGGTGTTTTCACTGAAGACGTGAAACAGAATCGATACCATCACCTTAACCTTTCATTCCTGCGTTGCAACTGTCCAGTCAGGTTTTGTATGGAATCCAACAAGAGTTCTGAAATAAATACATGTGAGGTGTTTGACCTTTGTTAAACAAAATTTCAATTTGTGCTGTTGAACCTCAACCCCAGTCACTGACTCACCACAGTATTTTTTGAACAAGTAGCATTCTCTGCTAAGCTGAGTGCAATAAAAATCAATCACTATTTTGAAGTTTTGCCTTATAGAAAGCATTGATGTGGAAAATGATCAAATCTACTTTTTATGGCAATTTGAAAATGCATTTTCTATCCCACATAAGCCAGAGCTCCGGTACACTTATTCTTCAAAATCACATTTTAAAGGTAAGTGAACCAAATAATTAGAGGAGTTGAATGAGATATTGGGTGGATCTTCCCTGTGGTAAGTAAACTAATGTTGCATATTGTAACAAGAGCTAGAGAGCATGGTGAACGGCTGGATCTTGTTTATTTCTTTTGCACATGAGCAATTAACATTGGTAAATGGACTTTGAGAATCTTGATCCACAACCCACTTTTCTCCAGCTCAGGGTTAGTGCTTGAACAGTTGAAACCAATAGAACCGCAACTTCTCACTGGATCCCTCAAACCTGCTTTCAGCAGCATCTCCGAGCAAGAAGAGTATAAGAAATTAACTCTCCCTCACTAAAATAAATTTACTCTACAGGTTGTTTGGTTGTACCTTCTATTTGCATTGATCTGAAAATGATTGACAAACATAGTCTCTATCTGTTTTTCAGTCACTTTTCAATGTGCAAATTTGATTTTATTTATTGAAATGAGGTTCAAATCTACCCATGCAACCTGGGCGAAATACGATCCAGTGCTCTTTCATTACATTCAACTAAGTTAAACTAAATCTCATTCCTCCATGTAAAATTACATCGGTAGACAGTTTTCTTTGACTTCATTTTAAAATGAGATAAAGTCTATATGAATGCACTGAACAATTTTTTTCGTAAGTGTTGCTTCCTCAGAATTGTTTTTTGTTTTGATAGACTGCTTGAAGCTGACCACTAATATAATTTCAGACTATTTGTATCACATAGGAATTTGGAGCAACAAGAACATTATTTTTATTGAATATAATGCATTTAATTGCATAACAGTGCTGATGCTTTGCAATAGTTCAACTAAGCTAAAAATGTTTTATTGATCATTTTCATTTGTTCTCAGTGTCTGAGGCTTCTCTCTTAAGTGCCCAACAATAATTCGCCAGTATTGATGGATTCCAGTTGCCCTGATACCATTTCTCCATGACTGCAATGTCTTGGTGAAACCTTTCACCATGTTTACTCACTGACAGCGTCAAGATTTGCAGGGAAGAAATCTAAATGGCAAAACAGAAAATGAATCTTTTGTGACATGTCGCACTTCATGGTTTTGTATGCTTGACGCATGTTGTCAAGCAGCTGCACGTACTTTGGTGCTCTGTGCTGCCCAAGAAAATTTTCATGCAATTCCATGCAATTTTTTCAGGTCCCACTAGAAGTTCATGGAAATGCCGGTCATTGAGGACCTGTTTGATTTGTGGACCAACAAAAGTGCCTTCTTTAATCTTGGCATCGGTTATTCTGACTTGAATTATCAATCAAAATAACAAATAAAGGCGATTTCAAAGAAATGGTGTGTGATAGGGAAATTTCATGGTGATTTTCACGATCAGCAGCCTAAAATTCTTAAAGTACATCCAGAAATATTCAGGAAGAAAAATCTTTGTTGTCCATTGTGGGTAAAGTCACTGAGCACCTCTGAATGCTTAATTTTTTACAGTGATTTGACTGATCTTCCATTGTAGCTTCATTAATAGCTAAGTGAAACATCTAGTAACAAAAGTGCAAAAGGCCATTTTTAGCCATGAATGCTGATTATCCTCAAAATTTTGCCAAAGCTGCGATGGGCTATCTGCAGAATCTTAGTAAAAATTCCAGCCAATAATCATGATCACACTCGTGAGCCAAAGCATTGACTTACATGCAGAAATGTTTCTCGTATCATTTTATGCAGCAGGATTGAATTTACCTCATTGCCAGACAATATAACCTAGTATCAGATATATTGTAAGATTCATGTGAATTAGTAGATCAAATTACTCTTGTCTTGAAAAAATATTCAGACTGTTATAAACTGTATGTTTATTGATTCAGAGGCATCTATTGTCCAATTAAATTGAATTGTTCATTGAGATGAATCTAAAGCAAAACAGTTTCTATTTTAATAACAGTTAGTATAAATTATTAATATAAAATCAGATTTGATGACACTGGCTATATTACTGGACCAGCACCCTGAGATCTGGGGTCTTCATCCAAGTACATGAATTCGGATTCACTACAGTATTTAGTGGACTAAATTTCAAATAATTAAATGAATTTGGAATAAAAAGCCTTTTAATGTGGTACCTCTAAGATCCCCACCTCAGTAATAGTGGTGCCAAAGAGGAGGCTGGAACATTTAAAACCGACTTGATGTGCCAAGGAAAGAATCAATCTCAGTTTTCTGCCGAGTTCTCTGCCATCTGATAAATCGGTACATGTGATTGATTCATTTACTATGATGGAATCTGACAGTGCCAAATAACAGCACTTCAGAACTAACTACTTTACTGAGCTGCCCTAGTACAACACAGATGCCAATTTGGAAAGTTGCCCTGATAAGACAGACCCACTAGAAGCAGGAGAAATCCAACCCAGCTGTTGTCCCAATATTCTATGCTCAATTGTCGGCAAAGTAGTGGGAGGGATGGCTGATAGTGTTATTAAGCCACACTTATTAACTAATACAAAAATAGAATGCTCACAATACTCAGCAAATCATGCAGCAGGTAAGCTGAGTGAAAAAGAGTTGGTATTTCTGGTTGATGACCTTTTATTTTAGGGTTAATCCTCTCTTGCCACATGCTGCCTAAACTTGAGCTTTTCCTGTAATTTTTGTTGTTGCTTCTCTTTCACCAATGATTTGCTCAAAGATTGATCCTCAATGATTGACTCCCATGTCAATTTTTGCACAATACGTCCTGCTTAATACATCTTTCTGCTAAAATGATGAACATTGATATTGTCCTGAATGACAGATTTCACATTTTTATGATAACTATATCAATTTTTTAATGAATATTTGGAAGATGAGATAGTGCGTAAGAAAAAAGAGATTGTGTGGTAATTGTTAAGACCTGAGGATTGCTCAGAATGCTAACAATAAACTACGGATGTATAAATGTGTGTATACTTAACAAAACTTCAAACCTGTATAACTTAAAGATCATGCTATTAGATTGCTATGGTAACTGCAAGAGAAGGTATGCAGACCACATATGTGGGGGCCAACATTTCATCAAGAGATTGCATTAGCATTAAATTTTGAAGACCAGAGAGCTATCTGTTAACACATTCATGCCAAGGATAGGAATGGAATATCTGTTAAATTTGACCATAATATGCACTTGTTAGCAAGATATGAAGTGTTAATATATTGAATACGTTGACTATTACTCCAGGTGGAATTATGTGTAGGAATGTATAACCACTTTGCGGATGGCTCATTAGTGTAGAGTTTAACTTAACACTTTACAGCCCCAGTGATCACCAAACAGGGTACTACTTCCACTGCGGTCGCTAAGGAGTTTGCACGTTCTCCGCATGAACATATGGGTTTCCTCCAGGTGCTCTAGTTCCCTCCCACATTCCAAAGACATGAGCCTATTAGATTGTGAGTATGCTATTTCGACACTAGCAGCATGACAGCATTGCGGGATGCCTTTCGAATATCCTCAATCTGTGTTGTTGATGCAAATTGACACATCTCACTGTATGTTTCAATGTACCTATGACAAATACAGCTAATCTTCACTATTTTGAAAAACTCCCATGTATGAAGCAATTTCCTGCATGTTTGTAAGAAGACTTGAAAGAAGACGACTCCAAGTAGTAATTTTGCCACAATAAAGATCAGCCAAACTGCATCAGCTTTTCATCTCTGAGGAGTAAGAACTGTAAATCAGGCTAATTCTATACATGAGGCCTATCCATCAGCTCTCTGCCATCATCAGCTAGCAGGTGAAAATTCAGCCTCACTACCTTCTCACAAACAAGAGAAAATCTGCAAATGCTGGAAATCCAAGCAACACACACAACATGCTGGACAAACTCAGCAGGCCAGGCAGCATCAATGAAAAAATCACAGTCGATGTTTTCGGGCCTTTGGCAGCACTGGAGAAAAAAAGATGAAGAGTAGGTATAAAAGGTGGGGGGAGGGGAGAGAGAAATACAAGGTGATTGCTGAAACTGGGAGGGGGAAGGATGAAGGAAGGAGCTGGGAAGGTGATTGGTGAAAGAGATACAGGGCTGGAGAAGGCAGAGTCCGACAGGAGAGGACAGAAGGCCATGGAAGGAAAAGGAGGGAGCAGCACCAGAGCATGGCAATAGGCAAGCAAGGAGATAAATTGAGAGAGGGAAAAGAGGATGTGGAAAGGTGAAGGGGTGGGAGGAGATTACTGAAGTTTGAGAAATCGATGTTCAGGTTGGAGGCTACCCAGACAGAATATAAGGTGTTGTTCCTCCAGCCTGAGTGTGGCTTCATCATGACAGCCAGAGGAGGCCATCGATTGTCATATTGGAATGGGAATGGGAAGTGGAATTAAAATCGGTGGCTACTGGGAGATCCCGTTTCTTCTGGCGGATGGAGCGTAGGTGCTCGGCGTAGCAGTCTCCCGATCTACATCGGGTCTCACCGATATACAAAAGGCCACACCGGTAGCACTGGAAGCAGTATATGAGCACAACAGACTTACAGGTGAAGTGTTGCTTCACCTGGTAGGACTGTTTGCGTCCCTGAATGGTAGTGTAGGGGCAAGTGTAGCACTTGTTCTGCTTGCGAGGATAAGTGCCAGGAGCGAGATCAATGGAGGAGGGCAAATGGACAAGGGAGTCACGTTGGGAGCGATCCCTGTGGAAAGCAGAAGGTGGAGGTGGAGGGAAAGATGTGCTTAGTGGTGGGATCCCAATGGAGATAGCAGAAGTTCTGGAGAATTATTTGCTGGATGTAGAGGGTAGTGTGGTGGTAGATAAGGATTAGAAGAACCCTATCCCTGGTAGGGTGGTGGGAGGATGGGGTAAGAGCACAAGTGCATGAAATGGAAAAACTGTGGTTGAGGGCAGTGTTGATGGTGGAAGAAGGGAAGACCCTTTCTTTGAAAAAGGAAGACAGCTCCTTCATTCTGGAATGAAAAGCCTCATCCTGAGAGCAGATGTGGTGGAGATGGAGGAATTGAGAGAAGGGGATGGCGTGTTTACAAGTAGCAGGGTGGGACAAGGTATAGTCCAGGTAGCTGTGAGAGTCCGTGGGTTTATAACAGACATCAGTAGATTAGGGGTCTCCAGAGATAGAGACAGTGAGATCGAGAACGGGGAGGAAGCTGTTGGAAATGGACCAGGTAAATTTGAAGGCAGGGTGGAAGTTGGAGGCAAAGTTGATGAAGTCAACATCAATGACTGCATTGGTGCTGCTTCCTGCACCCACACGGAGCTTGTTGACTTTATCAACTTCACCTCCAACTTCCACCCTACCCTCAAATCTACCCGTCCATTTCCAACAGCTTGCTCCCTTTTCTTTCTTCCATGGCCTTCTGTCCTCTCCAGTCAGATTCCCCCTTCTCCAGCCCTGTATCTCTTTCACCAATCAACTTCCCAGCTCTTCACTTCAACCCTCCCCCTTCTGGTTTCACCTATCACCTTGTGTTTCTCTCTCCCCTCCCACACCTTTAAAGTCTACTCTTTATCTTTTTTTCTCCAGTGCTGCCGAAGGGTCTTGGCCTGAAAAGTTGACTGTACTCTTTTTCACAGATGCTGCCTGGCCTGCTGAGTTCCTCCAGCATCTTGCATGTGTTGCTCACGATCCTCTTCTGACAATTTTCAAAAGTCCTCCTAACCCAAACCTTGCAACTGAAGAGACCTGATATTTCTAACAAAACTGCTCATGGACCACAATAAGGTAAAACTTCTCTGTTAAAATAAAGTTTGAACTCAAAGGTTCTGGGAGGCAACATTTAATGTTCAATTTTCAGAACAATTTATTGAGATTGTTGTCAGCAAAAAAGGAAAGGAAAGGATGTTGAATATGTTATTAAATATCTCTGTATCACTTACTCCTAAAGTGCAGTTTCATATGCCAAGCATTGATCCACTGGAATTGTACATGGAATTATGCAGAATAACGGAGACATAGTTGTCTACCTTCTTCTTTCCATCATTACAGCTTACAACCTGATTTACACAGGGCAGTAAACGAATAAAAAGTGAAACCTTTACTTCAGTAATCCCTCCTGCCACTTTTATCAGACGCCTGACAATGTTTCATAGCAGTTACCTGCCGGTGAAAAAACCTACAAAATGTAAACAGAACAAACGACTTCCCCTCACCAGCATTATAAATGGTATTTTATGAAATGTTTCTACATGGATATCATGCAAACCAGATTAGTGTTTGAAGCTTAAATTATATATATATATATATCTAAAGTAAGTGTAAGTGTGTGTGTGTACATGTAACAAAGGTAACCAGGGAATAATGATTCTATAGCCAAAGGGAAAAAGAAAATTAGAAGCAAGTGCACAATATACCTTGTAATTATGATGCCCAGTTCGTAATTGACTTGGAGAAAATGTTTTATCTGCAATTACAATTTTTCAGCAAAGCTTAAACACAGAATAAAAGAAGAATATTTTTAATACTCCACCTCAAATAGCAAAGAGAAAATGTATTTCTACTGGGAATTAATTTTCACATTGTCTAATCTCCAATTAATACAATTATCCCTATCTCAGAGAAGATTCACATAGCTAAATTTGAAGTGGATTAATATTTAATGCCTCATAGGGTTTACATGGATACCCCCGTCTACTTTCCAAAATATAATCTCTGTTGTGAGTCAGTCAGCTGGTGGACTTCATCAGATGTCACTGATTGGTGTGGTGTTCATTTGGCATGTATTAATCATTTTGTTCATTGAAAATTAAGAGTTTAGTTTATAGTTCCTTCTATGCCACCATGCACAATTTATATTTTGTCTGTAGAGGCATTGCTGAGATGTATAGATTTTTAAATGTCCACAAAGAACAACTGCCTGTGTGCAAGGACATATCAGAATTTGCAGACCTGAGGGGCCGAATTTATGCTTTATGACAGGCTTAGCTGGGGTTTTATTTTTTAATCTTAATTTGAAATAGCAACCGGTCACCTGAAAGGGCCTGGAGGCAGAAGTGATGGAAATGTTTTATTTAACATTTTTTTTCCAATCATAAATGATTGAAAATGTTGGAATTGCATTATAGGTCAATCAAAATGTGAAAACAGATGAAGTGATGGACTTGCTATCTTAAATGCAATGGTAATGAACTTCTGAGATTCCGAGAGCTCTGTAAAGGAAAACATTGCAGAATATCACCTTCCTCAAAATGTAAATAAATTTTCTTTAAGCAGCCATTTTAATGTTCTGAAACACTGGGGACAACATGTTGTGCTTTGTTTTATTGATAATAGGATATGGAGCATATTGTCTCAGTAACTACATTGTAAACTTTAGCTTCAAGGAGGATATGAGTAATACCTGTGGTTATGTCACAGCAGAATGGTTAATTGAATAAAGACTGTGTGAAAGTTGTGCGTTTGGTCTGTTCTTAATTTCAAACAGAGACCATTGCACAGTGTGATCAACTATAAATGCCAGGCAACAGAACCTTAACTGGTGTAGTTTATCCAAGGGTTCTTCATGTTGGGTTCCTTCACCCAGTGAGGCAGACAGACCCAGGAGCAGTTAGTTATTGCCACGGCTCTTCAGTGGGTGACAGCCTTGAAGTAATAAATATCACTTACACCCTTACAGAGCAGTTAGGAAATGTGTTACTTGTGAAATAATTCAGTAATATGCCTATGCTGTTGAAAATATTAGCATTCAGATCACATGAACAGTTTTAAAATGGAGGTTGAAGGAATAATGGTGAAAGCTGGTCTGATGTGTGCTTTAAAATCCAGATTCCAGAGCTTCAGGTTTTTGATAAGAATATGAGGTGACTTTCAGACACTGGGAGAAATGCAATTACACATTATTTTCTTTCCCCATAAAATTAAGAATATGCCTTGGAGAGGGTTTGTATGAAACAAAATGAGAAACTGAAATTAATCCAAATTTGTGACATATTACCAAAGCACAACAATGAATGGATTATAAATACCGCTGGTGAGAATGATCAGAAGAATTTGCAGTTGTTCTCAAGAAATTCTGTCTACACAACAAAAAAGATTGAGTGTTGGAAGCTTCTTGAAGATATTAGAATTTTAAATTAGCCTTTGTTATAGAAGTAGTTATAATTTCCAAATGCATTTAATTGAAGAGACAGTCAGCTTTATCAAGCTACTGAGAAGGTAAATCATTCTAATATTGCTATAATGATGCAAACTATCATTATGGATACATGCTATTAGATATTAACAGCTGGGAATAAAATATTATAAAGCTCATAAGCCGACTATGTGGAGTAAGTTAAAGGAATGGAAAGAGTTATCACTGAGCAAGACAACTATCTCATTGTTCTTCAGTTATGTTTGTTTCCGATTGTGTTATCACTGTAACTATATGATTGTTAAATAGTATTTTGATTTGTTTTCTTTTGAATAATGCCTTTGTAATATTTTAAATGATATATTGTATTATCCAAAAATATTTCTAGCTCATATATGCAATTCTGAACGAATTTGAAATGCTAAATCTGTTTCACTTTCCATTGATGCTGTTTGACCTGCTGAGTATCTCCAGCATTTTCCGTTTTTATTTCATTAACATACCTACATCTAACTAGAGTAAGTTTGAATGGGTAAGGCATTTAATGTACATTTATAATTCATTTAGCAGCTTCCAGGACAAACCAACTTCTCTTGTAAAACGGAACTTCGCGTCAAAGGCCTCAAGTGATTCAAGACGTTATTACATCCTGCCTGCTTAACTAAATTAAACTTGCTGCAGTAAGCTAGGATTTATTTAACACATTTTCAGGCTGAAGTTTCTGTGCCTGAAATTTCTTTCCAGCTTGCCAGCCTTGTAGCAATAGCAATATATTATCAGTGGCCGCTTTAGTAGGTACACTTGTAGCCCATCCACTTCAAGATTCAATGTGTTGTGCATTCAGACATGCTTTTCTGCACACTGCTGTTGTAATGCATGGTTATTTGAGTTACTGGCACCTTCCCATCAGCTTGAACCACTCTGGTTATTCTCTGCTGACCTCTCTCATTAACAAGATGTTTTCATCCATAGAACTACTGCTCACTGTATTTTTTTTGTTGCAAGATTAGTCACCCTTCAAAGAGAGATTAAGTAAGAAGGCCAAAGGTTTTTGTAAAGAGATGGACAAAGAAGGAAGAAAAAAAGGCAAGAGATGGCAATGTGGAGAAGTTTGAAGGGAACTCCACTATCTGCACTTCAACAGCAGAAAGTGCAATCACCAATGAGGTAACAACTAAATTCAGGGATGGTCAAGATTTAAAGGAAATTCAATGCTGCGGATTCTGGTTAATTGGGCCACTGGTTAATTGAGGTAGTCATTTATTTGGGAGAAGTAAGAACAGAAGTTAACTGAGAAAATAGCACAGATCCCTTCATTTATGAGGGACACGGTGCTGCCCAACTGGGGCTGCAGGCTGTTGTCAAGGTAGCATCGGCTGCATGCATGTACGAGGATGGTGGACACTACACCATGCTTAGAGCAAACAGTCTTAAATAGCTTTGGTTGTGTGTGACTTCTGTCACTGATAGTTGGTGAGAAATAAGCAGTAAGACAACTCAAAACTGTTTTGCTTGCTATGTTTCCAAGCATTCAGACTTGGAGATGCTAGAAACAGCAGAGAATGGAAATGAAGTGACTTCACTACTGCAACAGCAAACTATTTAAGGGTATCAACAATCACGTTGAATGTCACAATGAGAATGAAGATTTGGAGGATGCAATTGTCGAAAGGATTGTATGAAGGCGGTCCATTTTCCACACTAGGTGTCTTCTGATTTTGTTTATTTACAGTCAATCAAAAAAACGTGACAGTGGTTTAATTCCTCCATCGATAACTACCAGGGATTAACAGTTTTATGCAGTAGTACTATAGTAGTATTGGTAGTGTTCTAATTTGCTCAGATTTACATTTAAATACATGACTCAGTTAAATGGCAGTTTGTCTTTTTTTAATACCTTGTAACTATTTTTATGAAACTTTAGCTAATTAGGCAGCCACTTGATGTACCCCAATTAATGAGAATCCGCTGAGTTTCTGAGCATTGAATAGGCTGGGAAGTTTATAGAGAATGAGTGGAGAACTACTTTGGATTGATTGGAATTTTAAAAGCAAGGCATTGTTTTAACTGGGAGACTGAAGATACTGGATGATTTGTGGACAGGACATGGGAAGGAGAGAGTTGGATTGCATTGAGTATTGAAGTCTAGCAGATGGGAACTTCGACAGTTGAATACCTGAGGCATGCGTTGCATGGGGTGATGTTTCGGAAGTGATAATGTATGGACGTAGGAAAGCATGCCCAACTCAGGAATATGTATGTCATCAAGGCTGAAGGTCCAGACAATTAGCATTGAAAGGGATAGAGTCAATGCCTTAGGCATGAAGTTTGTTATGTGATCAAAAACATTGGCTTCAATCTTCCCAGTATTTATTTGGAGGAAGTTACTGTTCATCCAATACTACATAGATGTTCCACAGTGTGAAAATTCAGAGGCAAATGAGAAATCAAGGAAGGAGCAGTGAAATTAAGCATGTGTAAGTTGGTAACAATACATATTTGTATATGGACAGAGGTAGCATGTAGGTCAGGAAAAGGTGGAAGTCAAAGAAAGATGTTGCAGAAATAGCACAGGAAAAGATATAGGTACCGGAGGAGAAGGCAGATATGAATAGAACTAGGTAATTGTGATCCCACAGCACCAGGTGCCAACTGGGAGATATTCAAAAGGTATTCCTGTGGTCAACCATGTGAATGTCTGCAGAATAAAGTGAGTTATACCCCTTTCATGTCAGCCTTAATCAGAGTTGAACTGCTATTGTGGCAATGAACAACAATCTGCAGTAGGGACCACACCTTCTCAGGTTGCCCTTCATGAAGACAGCTGCACCTATGGAGCTTGAAACTGAGTGGGTGCATTGTGTGCTTGTCCCAAGGCCTACTGGAGACAGAGAAGGTAAGCCATGCTCAATAATAATTAGATTCCTTCGATACAATGCCAAGGCAGAGATTCTACAAAGGGCCTGGGGAAAGAAGAGGGTGTTTTTGAATGGGAAATTAATATATTTCAATCAACATTACACCTGGCGGTCCTGCAGAAATGTAATGGATACTCTGAAGTAAAGCGAATATTAAAGCAAGAAAAGATTAGATTCCAAAATCCGTACCCTGCTAAACTGCGAATGTTTTATGAAGATGGGACACAACTGTATCAGACAGTGGAAGAGGCATGAAGAATAGAGGGTTGCCCGTCAGTGTGATCAAACCGAGGGAAAGCCTGGCTGAGCAGTTATCCCGATCTGCTTGGGAAACATCGAGAAAGCAGGGGACAGGAGGAGGGTGAGAAGAATATCAGGAAGAGACTGTGAGTTTTCCAAAGACAGTCTTCACCCCCTCCAGAAGAGCCATAAGGTTTGGCTAACTTTAAAAGTGTTGATAAGCTAAACAGAAGCAAAAAATAGATGGTGCTATACTTATCTCAATCAGATCAGGAGTAAAACAGGGATGCGTGATTGCCCCAACTTTGTTTACCATCTTCATTGCGACAATCATCCACATCATCAAGGACGACTTACCTCCAGGAATCAAAATTGTCTACAGAACAGATGGTAGACTTTTCAATCTTTCCCGTCCCAAGTCCAAAAACAAGACATCTATGAGTTCTCTCATTGAGTTCCAATATGCAGATGACAACTATATTGCAGCTCTCTCAGAAAACCACCTATAACAGATTCTGACTGCCTTCAACCATGCATATACAAAACTTGGACTTACCATCAATTCAAAGAAGACTCAGATCATATACCAACTGAGACAAATCGGATAGAACCATCAATTCAACTTGGCAAAACAACCCTGGAAAACGTGGACTACTTTCCGTATCTTGGAAGTCTCCTCTCCTCCAATGTAGACCTTAATGACGAGATCCCACATCGTCTTAAATGCACTGGAACAGGTTTTGGACGTCTCTGAACAAGCGTCTTTCATGATCGTGACATCCGAACAGACACCAAAATGTTAGTGTACAAAGCAGTGGTAATCCCAACGCTCCTGTAGGCATCAGAAACCTGGACAACATTCCGACGACATCTGAAGGCACTTGAAAAGTTCCATCAACACTGTCTTCGAAACATCTTAAATATCAGCTGGAAAATAGAAGAACCAACATCAGCATGCTAAATGAAGCAAAAACAACGAGCATTAAAGCCTACGTCGTCAAGTACCAACTAAGATGGAGCGGTCATGTTGTTCGGATGAAAGACGAATGTCTGCCGAAACAAATCTTCTACTCCCAGCTTAAAGAAGGCAAATGTAAAAGAGGCAGACAACAGAAGAGATTCAAAGACGTCTTAAAAGCCAACATGAAGAAATGTAACATCAACATCAACAACTGGGAAACCAATGCCAAGGACAGGAAACTGGCAGCCATCATCTAAAAAGGAACAGCAACTTTCGAAGCCAACAACCAAAGCCCATTCTGCCATCTGGATCTACCTGTCCTGAATGTGGAAGAACTTTCAAAGCTATGATTGGACTCATAAGCCAGTTGAGAGCCCATAAATAAATCAACAGAATGAGGACCATCATCCTCGACCTCGAGGGATAGCCATGAAAATGACGACCTATCTCAAGAAATACTTATTACAATGTGGATTTTATATTACTCAATTATTTTATTTTAATTCATTCATTCATTCCTTTTTCCAAACCTAAATGAGAATATATATATGGGAGGAATACACAGGGAAATCTTTTCTGTGTAATGGACATAGATTTGTTCACTTACTTTTATGGGTATTGCAATGGGAGCACTCAACTCACAGGTAGGAGGGGCTATCCCCCACAGCTAGACATTTCCTCTAGCTCAGGGGTGTCAAACTCATTTTAGGTCACGGACCGGATTGAGCAAAATGCAGCTTCATGCGGGCCGGATCAGTCGGACACGTGCGAACGCAGCTTTCGTTGCCTCCGTTTTTTCAGCCTGCTCTCATGTGTTTCAGTCTACAAAGTGTTTCACTTTACAAATTCCGTTTCTTATGAAGAAGACTGCCAAATAAACACTAAAAACTCTGAAAACCTGGTACCTGAATAAACTCAGCATTAGCCATATCATACGCCATAGGCACTTCGATTACTGGGGCCAGCTTTAATAGTAATTAGATATTATCTCGCGGGCCAAAGATAATTTCACCGCGGGCCTTGAGTTTGACATATATGCTCTAGCTCAACCCAGGGTCATCTACTAGAGATCTCAGGCTTGGAATCACACCTTCGTTACCTTTCTTTTATTATTCGCATTTCTTGGTTCTTATTTGCTCAGGGAGTAGATGGATTAAGTTTTATTCTGCTAATTTCAATGATATATTGACAGATAAATACACATGGCTAAGGACAAAGTAAAATTCATTTCTTTTATGTCAATGAGCTGTTGAATCCAATCAAACGCAGTAAAATTCTATCCAAAATGATAAAAGAACAAGCCCATGTAGTATATTTACAGGAAACTCACTTAAGTGATAATGAGCACGGAAAACTAAAGAGAATGGGCTTCATTAATTTGTTTTTCTCCTCATATAAATCTGGGCATAGGAGAGGAGTTGCTATTCTTATCGCAAGCAAGCTAAATTTTGAAAAAGTATTTGAAATGGGAGATTAGGAGGGCAGATATATTCTGGTAAGGGGGAATATAGATAGGAACTCAGTTACTCTATTGAATATATATGCACCCCCGGGAAGTGATATTGGTTTCTTTCAGAAAATTACTGATATTATGGTAATGGAAACAGAAGGTCTCCTGATATATGGGGGAGGCTTAAATTTACAATTACAACCGAAGTTAGACTCTTCCAATAGAAAAACCTATGAAACAAAATTCAAGTCTACTCAATGATCCGTAATTTGAGGAACAAGTTAAAAAAGAAATTGGTCTTTACTTACGATTCAATGATAATGGAGAGGTTTCACCTCCCATTCTATGGGATACTCTGAAGGCTGTTTTAAGAGGGAAAATTATAGCGATATCTTTATATAAGAGGAAAATAAGGAATAAAACATTAGAGGAATTACAAAATAGGATGAAGGAACTAGAAAAAAACACAAATTGAATTTGGCACAGGATACATTAGAGCAAATTAAAAAAACTTAGGAATGAAATTAATAGTTTGGCTATGAAAGAAATCAGGAAAAATTTATTGTTTCTGGAACAGAGACATTATGAAACTTGATCTAAGTCTATAAAAATACTGGTGTGGAAACTGAAAAAAAACGATAGCAGAAAATGCAATTCATAGAATTAGGGATCCAAGAACAAAAATGATACAAAAATAAGCTAAGTGAAATTCAAGAAGCTTTTGAAGTGTTTTACAAAACTCTGTATTCCGAAGTTCCGGGGGAAGCATAACAAATTGATAGCTTCCTGAAATCTCTAGAGTTATCCACTTTAAGCGAAGAACAAAATAGAACGATGACTGCTGACATGACTGAAGTGAACTAAAAACTGCAATTAGTAGGCTTAAATTAAGCAAGTCACCAGGATCAGATGGGTATATGGCAGAGTGGTACAAAGAATTTGAAAACGAATTAATTCCTGTCTTACTCCCCACACTGAACTGGGCTCTAAAAAAGGCACAAATGCCTCCCAGCTGGAAGGAAGTGATAATCTCAGCTATACCGAAGGAAGGCAAGGATAAAATGGAATGTGGGTCATTTAGACCAATATCCGTTCTTAATGTGGATTATAGATTATTTACCTCCATCATGGCCAAACGATCAGAAGATTTTCTACCCATACTGATACATAAGGATCAGACAGGTTTT
The DNA here is from genome assembly GCF_048418815.1 of Hemitrygon akajei. Lineage (NCBI taxonomy): Eukaryota > Metazoa > Chordata > Chondrichthyes > Myliobatiformes > Dasyatidae > Hemitrygon > Hemitrygon akajei. The sequence goes on along the minus strand of NC_133131.1, from coordinate 123,380,257 downwards.
ATACAACAACACCACACAACAACAACAACAATATACGAAGGACACTTCACATTAGGGATGGATGGTTTGGAGTTTATAAAATGTGTGCAGGATAGTTTTTTTCAGCAATACACAGAGGTACCAACTAGAGAAGGGGCAGTGTTGGATCTTCTGTTAGGGAATGAAAATAGGTCAGGTGACGGAGGTACGTGTTGGAGAGCACTTCGGGTCCAGTGATCACAATGCCATTAGTTTCAATATAATTATGGGGAAGGATCGGACTGGACCCAGAGTTGAGATTTTTGATTGGAGAAAGGCTAACTTTGAGGAGATGCGAAAGGATTTAGAAGGAGTGGATTGGGACAATTTTGTTTTATGGGAAGGATGTAATAGAGAAATTGAGGTCATTTAAAGGCGACATTTTGAGGGTACAGAATCTTTATGTTCCTTTTAGGTTGAAAGGAAAGGCTAAAAGTTTGAGAGAGCCATGGTTTTCAAGGGATATTGGAAACTTGGTTAGGAAAAAGAGAGATATCTACAATAAATATAGGCAGCATGGAGTAAATGAGGTGCTCGAGGAATATAAAGAATGTAAGAAGAATCTTAAGAAAGAAATTAGAAAAGCTAAAAGAAGATACAAGGTTGCTTTGGCAAGTAAGGTGAAAATAAATCCGAAGGGTTTCTACAGTTATATTAATAGCAAAAGGATAGTAAGGGATAAAATTGGTCCCTTAGAGAATCAGAGTGGACAGCTATGTGTGGAGCTGAAAGAGATGGGGGAGATTTTGAACAATTTCTTTTCTTCGATATTCACTAAGGAGAAGGATATTGAATTGTGTAAGGTAAGGGAAACAAGTAGGGAAGTTATGGAAACTATGAAGATTAAAGAGGAGGAAGTACTGACGCTTTTAAGGAATATAAAAGTGGAAAAACCTCCGGGTACTGACAGGATATTCCCTAGGACCTTGAGGGAGGTTTGTGTGGAAATAGCAGGGGCTCTGACAGAAATATTTCAAATGTCATTAGAAACGATGATGGTGCCGGAGGATTGGCATATTGCTCATGTGGTTCCATTGTTTAAAAGGGTTCTAAGAATAAACCTAGACATTATAGACCTGTCAGTTTGACGTCAGTGGTGGGTAAATTAATGGAAAGTATTCTTAGAGATGGTGTATATAATTATCTGGATAGACAGGGTCTGATTAGGACCAGTCAACATGGATTTGTGCGTGGAAGGTCATGTTTGACAAATCTTATTGAATTTTTTGAAGAGGTTACGAGGAAAGTTGACGACGGTAAAGCAGTGGATGTTGTCTATATGGACTTCGGTAAGGCCTTTGACAAGGTTCTGCACGGAAGGTTCAATCATTAGGTATTAATATTGAAGTAGTAAAATGGATTCAACAGTGGCTGGATGGGAGATGCCAGAGAGTAGTGGTGGATAACTGTTTGTCAGATTTGAGGCCAGTGACTACTGGTGTGCCTCAGGGATCTGTACTGTGTCCAATGTTGTTTGTCATATACATTAAAAATCTGGATGATGGGGTGATAAATTGGAAAAGTAAGTATGCAGATGATACTAAGGTAGGTGGCGTTGTGGATAATGAAGTAGGTTTTCAAAGTTTGCAGAGAGATTTAGGCCAGTTAGAAGAGTGGGCTGAATGAAGGCAGATGGAGTTTAATGCTGATAAGTGTGAGGTGCTACATTTTGGTAGGAATAATCCAAATAGGACATACATGGTAAATGGTAGGGCATTGAAGAATGCAGTAGAACAGAGTGATCTAGGAATAATAGTTCCCTGATGGTGGAATCTCATATGGATAGGGTGGTGAAGAAAGCTTTTGGTACATTGACCTTTATAAATCAGAGCATTGAGTATAGGAGTTGGGATGTAATGTTAAAATTGTACAAGGCATTGGTAAGGCCGAATTTGGAGTATTGTGTACAGTTCTGGGAATTATAGGAAAGATGTCAACAAAATAGAGAGAGTACAGAGAAGATTTACTAGAATGTTACCTGGGTTTCAGCACCTAAGTTACAGGGAAGATTGAACAAGTTAGGTCTTTATTCTTTGGAGCGTAGAAGGTTGAGGGGGGACTTGATAGAGGTATTTAAAATTATGAGAGGGATAGATAGAGTTGACGTGGATAGGCTTTTTCCATTGAGAATAGGGGAGATTCAAACAAGAGGACATGAGTTGAGAGTTAGGGGGCAAAAGTTTAAGGGTAACACGAGGGGAAATTTCTTTACTCAGAGAGTGGTAGCTGTGTGGAACGAGCTTCCAGTAGAAGTGGTAGAGGCAGGTTCTGGATTGTCATTTAAGGTAAAATTGGATAGGTATATGGACAGGAAAGGAATGGAAGGTTATGGGCTGAGTGCGGATCAATGGGACTAGGTGAGAATAAGCGTTCAGCACAGACTAGAAGGGCAAGATGGCCTGTTCCCGTGCTGTAATTGTTATATGGTTATATTATGGATCATATACAAAAAAATCGAAGCAATAGTGATAAGTATGGACGCTAAAAAGGCATTTGATTCAGTTAATTGGAATTTCCTTTACAGAGTTTTACATAGATTTGGTTTCCAAGACACAATTATTAAAACTATACAGGCACTATATGACAACCCTTCTGCTAGGATTAAAATCAATGGGTATTTATCAAAATAGTTTTACCCTAGAAAGAGCCACAAGACAGGGTTGTGCATGGTCACCGTTACTCTTCGCATCATATCTGGAACCATTAGCTCAAATATATCAGACAAAATGAAGGTATCAGGGGAATTACTATTAAAGGGACAGAGCATAAGTTGGTCTGTTACGCAGATGACATTGTGATCTATTTAGGGCAACCAACATACTCTTTACCTAAATTGATGCAATCCTTTGAACAATATGGTCAATTATCAGGATACAAGATCAACATAGATAAAACCCAATTACTTTCATATTACTATAGCCCACCAAGAGAAATTGAAAGTAGATATCCCTGGGCATGGCAAACAGAGTCTTTCAAATATTTGGGCATCATTATGCCAAAAGATTTGGCAAAATTATCAGAATGCAATTATCAGCCTATATATAAAAATTAAGAAAGATATAACAAGATGGTACTTAATTCCTTTTTTTAGTCTCAGTTCAAGGATTGAATCTATTAAAACAAATATACTGCTCAGACTATTAGATCTCTTTCAGACCCTACCAATAGAGATTAATCAAATCAATTCAATGAATGGAACAAAATGTTATCAAGATATATATGGCAAGGTAAAAGGCCTAGAGTTCGTCTCAAAACTTTACAATTAGCTAAGGAAAAGGGGGGATGGGGCCTACCTTCTCTTAGAGATTATTATTTTGCAGGTCAGTTGAGAGCTGTGTTAAGTTGGTGCAACCCATCATATGACACTCAATGGAAAAATATTGAGGAAGGGATACTTCCCATCCCCATACAGGGAATTCTGGCTGATAACAACCTACAAAGGTACATAAATACTATTGATAACCCATGGGTGAAATGGACTCTTAAAATATGTAAAACTATTATAAAAGAATATAAACTAGAGGGAGATATTGCAATTCTTAAATGGTGTGCATATGACTTGGATTTTACACTGAATAAACTGGATGCTAGATTTAAGGACTGGACAGCTAAAGGAAAAACAATTCTTTGCAATATAATGAAAGAAGGAACACTGTTCAGTTTTGAAATGCTTAAAGAGAAACACTTATTAGAAAAACAAGACTTTTATCGGTATTTACAGATGCAGCAATATGTTAATAGGATGATTAAAAATGTAACCAAGGCAAGTACATGTTTGATAGAGCTATTTAGAAAAGCCTATAATTCAGGTAATGGTAGTAGAATCATTTCAAACGTGTATAAGGGTTTGTCAAAACTGAAAACACATTTGACTTCATACATTAAAACAAAATGGGATAAGGAAGGAGGGATAATTATATCTGAGGAAGAATGGACAATAATATGGAGGTATCAATGGAAGTGTGTCAGTTCACAGAAATGGAGGGAGCTTAGATGAAAAACTTGATAAGATATTTTATTACACCCTCTCTGAAATCCCATTATGATAGTAACCTCCCTGTTTGCTGGAGAAATTGTGGAAATCAAAATGCAAACCATTATTCTATTTTCTGGGAATGCCCAGTTATCAAAGACTACTGGAGTGGGATACGCAATGCCCTACAAGACATCTTCAAATGTAAAATACCCTTAGAAAGTAAGACCAGGTATTTTGGATATATACCTCAAGAACGGTTGAAAAGAGATAAATATTTAATGAATGTACTGCTGGTGGCTGATAAAAACACTCTTACCAGGAAATGGTTATCACAGGAGAGCCCAACTTTAAATACATGGATGGAAATTACAATGGACATTAACAAAATGGAGAAGATAACAGCATCTGTTAATCATAAGTTGGACCAATTTGATTCATACTGGGAAAAATGGTTTAACTACATAAGACCTCACAGGCTTGATTTTATTCTCACAGATCAATGAATATGTCGTAAAAAAAAGATCACTCCCTACTTGTACATAGTTTTCTCCTTTTGCTTGTTCTTTCTTTCCACTCTTTTCTATAAGTGTATACCTCAGATAAATATGTGGAGATTTGTGGCAAATATGAATATATGATATATAGGTACAATATCTGAAATACACCTTATGAAAATGTTTGTTTGATGATGAACTTCAATAAAAAAATAAATTACAAAAAAAAAGAAGACAGCTGTACCAAAGCTCTTCAAGCAGAATACTGAGGAAAACTGTGATATGGGGATGCCTGTTACGTCTACAGATTGGCTGGTGCTGCAGGTCCTGAGCCAGGTACCTAAAAGCACTAGAGACTGAAACTCTTCCCTTATTTCTTCTGGTTGAAGAATCAGTGATGAGGAGTCATCCATATAAGTTTGTAATTAAGTACATGAGATTAGGAGGAAATCAATATAACCTCAATTCATACAGGCATTAGCCATGTATCTGTGTGTAGATGTGACCATTGAAGTATGCTTGGATACTTTGTTTTAAGAAAACTGAATTTACTTCAATCATTCCCATTTGCTTCTTTTGAATATTGGGCTTTATTTAATATCTGTGTGTGAGAGATAATTTGCTCTTTAGCCAGGGACATAAAATGATGATATTGGAAGTGACTATTTCTCCTTCTCATTCTGGTTGATATTTTCAATCATCAGAAGAGACATTTCTCTCATGAGGCCTTAATGAGAAATAAATGAACCCAGATATCTTTCCAATAGTTACAAGTATGTGAGATGATTGAGTTTATCTTGGTTTATCTTTTAATGGGTAGTGGACTTCCAACTTGACAAGTTTATCATGGGATAACTTCAGTTGCATCCAGTCTTCCACATCTGTTGATGTTTATTTTTATGCTGTGGCAATAAGTACATCCAAAATATCTGCAGATGCACTTAGATGTGTTGAAGTTTAATGCATACAACAAAATGGTCCATTATATAAAGTAAAAACCATATAAAATGAGGCAAAAAGACACCTAATAATTGATAACTATCCCCGCTGGAAGCCTGAGAAGAGTTTATTCATCATGCCCACTGAGAAAGTACTGGATCCATTTTCAAAAAGACACAGTTCATTTATCTTGGAGAAAAAGCATGCAACATAATTGAGTGATTGACAACTAGGAAAAGAGAATTACTTATGATTTGGAACAGCTAGACATTACATATTTCAGAAGAGGTAAATAATCTATTCATACTTAAGTGTTACGTGGTGATTTTTTTAGTCCCTCTGACAGAGATTCAAATTTTTCATAGTGTGTTACAGCCTATTACATAACTAAAGCTTAAACTCTGTTCCAGTGACGACATTGGAAGGGTGAATATTAAGGAATTATTTTTGTTCTGGATTACAAATGATCAAAAATAGCGTTGTTTCTGACAGTCTGAATAATATCTGTATTTATGTATGCATTACTGGAGACTGCTGCTGGTAATTGGAGAAGAACACAGAATAACTTATTGACTAGTTTCAACGATATCTCTCAACAAAATATTCTGATTTTATTCACATGATTGGCATGTAATTTGCTGGTTGCTTTAGTTGATATGAAAATTACTATTTTCATTCTGACAGTGTCTGCATTATCTAACTATATGCATTACATTTCTTGAGTGTATATGAACTGAAATTTGTTGTTAAATTGATGTTCAACTTTATGCACCAGAACTTGCCAACAGCAGTGAGCTGCTTGGCTTACTAAATTCTTAGTACATCCACCAGCATGAATTTTCTGGATTTTCAGAAGGTCTTTGACAAAATGCCATACACGAGGCTGCTTAACGAGATAAGAGCCCATGGTATTATAGGAAAGACACTAGCATGGATAGAAGATTGGTTGACTAGCAGGAGGCAGAGTGGGAAAAAAGAGGGCTTTTTCTAGAAGGCTGCCAGTGACTAGTGGTGTTCTGCAGGGGTTGGTGTTGGGATCGCTTCTATTCTTGTCAATGATTTGGATGATAGAATTTGTGATGAACTTTGTGGCCAAGTTTGCAGATAATATGCTGAGGCAGATAGTGTTGAGGAAGCAGGAATTCTGCACAAGGATTTAGACAGATTAGGAGAAAGGGCAAAGTAATGGCAGATGGAATATAGTGCAGCAAAATGTGTGTTCATGCACGTTGGTAGAAGGAATAAAGGCATAGACTATTTTCTGAATGAGGAAATACAAAAATCTGCAAAGAGACTTGGGAGTCCATGTGCAAGATTTCCTAAAGGTTAACTTGCAGGTTGAGTAGGTGGTAAAGAAGGTAAATGCAAACTTAGCATTCAATTCAAGAGGACTAGAATATAAAAACAAAAATGTAATGCTGAGGCTTTATATGGCATTGATCTGACTGCACTTTGAGTATTGTGAGCAGTTGTTGGTTCCCTTGCTAAGAAAAGATGTGCTGGCATTCAAAATGATCCAGAGGAAGTTCACAAGAATAGTTCTGGCAATGACAGGGTTAATGAATGAGGGGCATTTGATGACTCAGGTCCTGTGCTCCCTGCAGTTTAGAAGAATGATGGGGCGGGGGGGGGGGGGGGGGAATCTCATTGAAAACTATTGAATATTGAAAAGCCTGGATACGGAGGGGATTTTTCCTGTAGTGTGGGAGTCTAGGACCAAAGGGCACAGGTTCAAAATAGTCTTTATGAAGTTATTTTTTCTTTCTTGGTGAATCTGTAGAATTCATTGCCACAGATGGCTGAGAAGGCCAAGTCATTGGGTACCTTTAAGGTGGAAGTTGATAGGATCTTGCTTAATCAGGGTATCAAAGGCTACGGCGAGAAGACAGGGTTTGAGAGGGATAATAATGATGGAATAGTGATGAGCCAGGTGCCCTAATTCTGCTCCAGTACTTTAAGGTCTTATGGAAACTAAGTTGTGATTGAAAATCTGGCTGAGTGGTGCCATAACAACAACCTCTCGGTTAATGTCAGCAAGACCAAGGAGCTGATTATTGACTTCAGGAGGAGGAAGCTGAAGGTCCAAGAGCCTCCCCACCACTGAGCACATCCTACATGGAGCACTGCTGCAAGAAAGCAGCATCTATCATCCACCAACCAGGCCATGCTCTCTTCTCACTGCTTCCATCAGGTAGAAAGTACAGGGGCCTCAGAACCCAAACCAACAGGCTCAAGAACAGTTATTACCCCTCAGCCATGAGGCCCCTTCACTGAACTGTTCCCACAACCTATGGACTTAATTTGAAGGATTCTTCATCTCAATATTTATTGCTTACTTATTATTATTATTATTATTATTATTATTATTATTATTATTATTATTATTATTATTATTATATTTTATTTTTTTCTCAGCTCAAGTTGATAAAACCCAAGATACAGGCATAGCCAAGCTCACTCATTTTTCAATCTAGGAACTTTCAGACTATATTCTAGTCGTGTTTAGTATTGTGGCTTTCTGGAGATTTACATAAATATTGCTGTGTAGGCCTAATTGTTTAAAGCGACTATGTAGTGACTTTGGGATGATACCAGTTGTAGATATTACTATTGGGACAATGTATACCCTGTTCATGTTCCAGAGTCTTTCAAGTTCCTCTTTTAATTCAGTATATTTCTGCTGTTTTCCACTTGTTGATTTCTGTATGTTATGTTTTTGGAATGGCTATATCTATTAAGTAAGTTGTTCTTCCTGATTTATCCTGTAAAATTATATCCAGAAGGTTATTATGGATTGTCCAATCTGTAATAGCAGATCAGTTGTAAAATAACTTGTAGGACTCTGACTCTAAAACTGGATCAGGCTTGCAAGGTATTTTGTCTTTTGTGAGTTTGCTTAATGTTGTTTGCCGCTTGATGGTTGCTGTGTAAGTTATCGGATTGAGTTAAATTGCAACAGTATCCTGTAATTTGTTGGATTGTCCCTGTTTTCACCTGGTGTTATCTGCATTTATCACCTTGAATTTGTTGGTTTTTTTTATTATTTTTTGTGTTAACCATCTGGTCCTGTATTGCCACAAGGAACCCTTCTGTTTCTGGGAAGACTCTCAAGTTGAGTCAAGTCAAGTCACTTTTATTATCATTTCGACCATAACTGCTGGTACAGTACATAGTAAAAATGAGACAACGTTTTCTCAGGACCATGGTGTTACATGACACAGTACAAATATAGACTGGAATACGTTAAAAAACACAGAAAAAAAACTACACTAGACTACAGACCTACCCAGGACTGCATAAAGTGCACAAAACAGTGCAGGCATTACAATAAATAATAAACAGGACAATAGGGCAGTAAGGTGTCAGTCCAAGCTCTGGGTATTGAGGAGTCTGATAGCTAGGGGAAGAAACTGTTACATAGTCTGGTCGTGAGAGCCCGAATGCTTCAGTGCCTCTTCCCAGACAGCAGGAGGGCTCCAACTCTGAGCCAGGCTTTTGATGCTTCCTTGTTGCAATCAACTTGACTCAGATTGTGGGGATGTCTTCCATGGAAGGCCATGCTCTTCCATTGATTAATTTTTTTCTATAGTGATAATTTCTTCACTTTATGGGTTGTGCTTTCATTTAAGTTTAGTGATGTATGCTTCTTATTAGAATTGCATATGCTTGTGTGGGGAGCTGAGCCCTGTTTACATTGATGAAAATATATCCTTAGAAGTTTTATCTGGCTGTTGTGTAAATGTTTTAAGTCTGTTATTCCTCCTCCTCTTCTGTCCTAGGTCATGTTAATCTAAATACAAGAAAAACATACATAGTGGTTTCTAAAATTTGTCATTTCAGTTCTTATTTTTCTTTGTAAATTTTCCAGATCGGTTTTGAATCAAAATATTATGCGAGAAGAATATGTTAATAAGGGTTTAGGGAAAGTGTTCATTGCCTTTGTTATATTTTTACTATTGAGCTCTGTTTGACAGATTTTCTTAAGCCTTGAAATAAATTCTGTTGAATGTTTTTCGCTTTATTGCACTATGATCTATTTGTTTTGCTTGTTGTTATACTTACCTGTTTCCATAGAACATAGAACCACAGAACCATAGAACACTACAGCACAGTACAGGCCCTTCAGCCCTCCATGTTGTACTGACCCAAATAATCCTTAAAAAAAGTACTAAACCCACACTACCCCATAACCCTCCATTTTTCTTTCATCCATGTGCCTGTCCAAGAGGCTCTTAAATACCCCTAATGTTTTAGCCTCCACCACCATCCCTGGCAAGTCATTCCAGGCACTCACAACCCTCTGTGTAAAAAACTTACCCCTGATGTCTCCCCTAAACCTCCCTCCCTTAATTTTGTACATATGCCCTCTGGTGTTTGCTATTGGTGCCCTGGGAAACAGGTACTGACTTTCCACCTTATCTATGCCTCTCATAATCTTGTAGACTTCTATCAAGTCTCCTCTCATTCTTCTATGCTCCAAAGAGAAAAGTCCCAGCTCTGCTAACCTTGCTTCATATGACTTGTTCTCCAGTCAAGGCTACATCCTAGTAAATCTCCTCTGCACGCTCTCCATAGCTTCCACATCCTTCCTATAATGAGGTGACCAGAACTGAACACAATACTCTAAGTGCGGTCTCACCAGAAATTTGTAGAGTTGCAACATGACCTCTCTACTCTTGAATTCAATCCCCCGTTAATGAGACCTAGCATCCCATAGGCCTTCTTAACTACTCTATCAACCTGTGCAGCAACCTTGAGGGATGTATGGATTTGAACCCCAAGGTCCCTTTGTTCATCCACACTCTTAAGTAACTGACCATTAATCCTGTACTCAGTCTTCTGGTTTGTCCTTCCAAAATGCATCACCTCACACTTGTCCGGATTGAACTCCATCTGCCATTCTTCTGCCCAACTCTGCAGCCTGTCTATGTCCTCTTGTAACCTTTGATCACCTATAGCTCCATCCACAACTCCTTCGATCTTCGCGTCATCCGCAAACTTATTCACCCATCCTTCCACCTCTAAATGCAGGTCATTTATAAAAATCACAAATAGCAGGGGTCCCAGGACAGATCCCTGTGGCACTCCACTAGTCACCGACAACCAGGCAGAATACTTTCCTTCCACAACTACCCTCTGCTTTCTTCCTTTAAGCCAATTTTTTATCCAAGCAGCCAAGGTTCCACTTATCCCATGCCTCATGACTTTCTGTATGAGTTTCTCATGAGGGACCTTGCCAAATGCTTTGCTAAAGTCCATGTAGACCACATCCACTGTCCTACCCTCATCAATTTCTTTTGTTACCTCTTCAAAAAACTCAATCAGGCTCATGAGGCACAATATTCCCTTCACAAAGCCATGTTGACTATCCATGAGAAGACTGTACTTCTCCAAATGTTCATAGATCCTATCCTTAAGAATCCTTTCTAGTAGTTTGCATACCACTGACGTAAGGCTCACTGGTCTATAGTTCCCAGGTTTCTCCCTATGAACTTTTTTAAACAAGGGGACTACATTTGCCATTCTCCAGTCCTCTGGCACTTCCCCTGCAGCCAAAGAGGATTCAAAGATCATAGCTAATGCTCCTGCAATCGCTTCTCTCAATTCCCACAACAACCTGGGGTGTATCATATCTGGCCCTGGGGATTTAGCAATCTTAATGTTTTTAAGAAGATCCAGCACTTCTTCTTCCCTAATCTCCACATTGCCCAGCACACAGGCCCGCTCTACTTCGACCTCATCCTTTTCACTTGTGAATACTGAAGTAAAGTATTCATTTAGGACCTCCCCAACCTCCTCCGCCTCCAGGCACATGTTGCCCTTTTTATCCTTTAGCGGTTCCACCTTCGTTTTCATCATCTTCCTATTCTTCACATACGCATAGAATGCCTTGGGGTTCTCCTTAATCCTACATGCCAAGGCCTTCCCATGCCCCCTTTGAGCTCTCCTAAGTCCTTTCTTTAGCTCCTTCCTAGCTACCCTATATTTCTCATGAGCCCCTCCTACTTCCTGCTTCTTATATCTAACCTATGCTTCCTTTTTCCTCTTGACGAGTTGCCTCACATGTTTCATCAGCCACGGTTCCCTTTTCCTACCATTTTTTCCTTGCCTCAGTGGGACAAACCTATCCTGAACCCAGCTCAAGTGGTCCCTAAACTTTTCCCACATTACTTCTGTGCTTTCCCCTTTGAACATCTGTTTCCAATTTACTCTCGCTAGTTCCTGCCTCATCCCTTCAAAGTTAGCCCCTCCCCAGTTAAGCACTTTACCATTTCATCTGATTTTATCCCTTTCCATAGCTATGCTGAAGCTAAGGGAGTTGTGGTCACTCTCACCAAAATGCTCCCCCACCAAGAGGTCTGTCACCTGACCAGGTTCATTACCCAGAACTAGATCCAGTATAGCCTCTCCTCTCGTCGGCCGGTCCACATACTGTGTCAGGAATCCTTCTTGAACACACCTGACAAATTCAGCCCCATCTATCCCCCTTGCACTCAGGAGGTGCCAGTCAATATGAGGGAAGTTGAAATCACCCATAACTACTACCCTGTATTTCCTGCACCATTCTAAAACCTGTCTGCTTATCTGCTCCTTGGTGTCCCGAGGGCTATTTGGGGGCCTATAGACTACTCCCAGCAGTGTGATTGATCCCTTCCTATTTCAGACTTCCACCCAGACTGACTCCATGGAGACTCCTTCTGCAGCGTCCTCCCTTTTTATAGTCGTGATACTATCCCTGACCAGCAATGCCACTCCCCCCCCGCCCCTTTTCTACCGCCCATCCTATTCCTTTTAAAACACCTGAACCCCAGGACCTGCATCATCCAATGTTGCCCTTCTTCCAACCAAGTTTCAGTAACGGCCACAACATCGTAGTTCTACGTACTAATCCATGCTCTAAGTTTATCCTCCTTGTTCCTAATACTCCTAGCATTGAAATAGACACATTTCAACCCGTTTAACTGGCTACAATTATGTTCTGTCCCCTGCCTGTCCTTCCTCATCAACTCCGAACTCTTAGCATCATGCCCTTGTCCTTCTACCTTAATCCCTGCACTCACATTCTGATTCCCACCCCCCTGCCAAACTAGTTTAAACCCTCCCCAACAGCTCTATCAAACCTGTCCGCCAGGATATTGGTCCCCCTGGGATTCAAGTGCACCCGTCCTTTTTGTACGGGTCACACCCACCCCAAAAGACCTTTCATATTCATCTATTTATCGTATTGTATCCTGCTGCTCTATTTTATAGTCCATTAACTTTAATATTAATCCATTTTGGATTATTATTATTATTATTATTATTTCTTTTCATTCTTTTTTTTTGAATGAATGAAATTAATTTATTTTGGTCAGTACAAACATAACAAAAAGCATCATTTACAATGATGATTTCATAGGACAAAATTACAACAAAAAATTACAACAACAAACATAGATATTCTTTAAAACAGACCAAAAGGGTGTAGGCTGAAGCTGCAGCTTATTCCGCCTACCCCTCTTACTTATACAACAAGATATTTGGTGTCAGTCATCACATCAAAAACAAAAAATTTCATAATCTTTTAACACAAAATCCAATTCCAGGTATCATTTATTTATATTACTCTCATTCATTTTAAATCATGTATTTTATATTTGTTCTTTAAATAATTGTAAAATAACTTTTATACTTGTTAAGTATGGTGCATGTTTTTAAATTCTTACTACAACTGTTCCATAGATTCACCCCTCTGACTCAAAGACAATGATTTTTACATTTGTTTTTATCCTTTGTTTTTGAAATATACATATTCCTCTCAAATCATGTTGACTTTCTCTCATTTTAAACAACTTTTGGATACTTTGTGGTAGCTGTCCATTTTTTTACTTTATACATAATTTGAAACCATATAACCATATAACAATTACAGCATGGAAACAGGCCATCTTGGCCCTTATAGTCTGTGCCAAACATTCACTCTCACCTAGTCCCACCGACCTGCACTCAGCCTATAACCCTCCATTCCTTTCCTGTCCATATACTTAAAAAAAAATTTTTAAATGACAAAATCGAACCTGCTTCTACCACTTCTACTGGAAGCTCGTTCCATACAGCTACCACTCTCTGAGAAAAGAAGTTCCTCCTCGTGTTACCCCTAAACTTTTGCCCCTTAACCATAGCCTGTAAGGAGTTTGTACTTTCTCCCATGACCACTTGGGTTTCCTCTGGGTGCTCCGGTTTGGATTCCGCCCAGAGTCCAAAGACATGCCAGTTGCTAGATTAATTGGTCATTGTAAATTGTTCCGTGGTTAGGCTAGGGTTAAATCGGAGGTTGCTGAGTGATGTAGCTTGAAGGGCTTATTCCACACTGTATCTCAATCAGTTGATCACTTAATTTCCAGCTGTGCCTAGCCAAAAATACCAGGAGAATGGTTTATTTTGGGATGATCATCCTCACAGATGCCAGTGCAAACACAGCGGAACAGACAACATCGCAGCTGTAGTACTGAAGACTTTTTGTCAGAACCATTTAATCTTTTAAAAAGATTTTTTATTAGAAAGATAGAAAACCTACAGCACAATACAGGTCCTTCAGCCCACAATGCTGTGCTGAACATGTACCTACTTTAGAAATTACCTAGGGTTACCCATAGCCCTCTATTATTATGGGTTAGGTTTAAAAAATTGTGAGGTAGCACTGCACACCATGTGCCAAATTTTATGTGTGCTATCTTGGGTTCACCATCTTTTTCTACACATTCACAGATGTATGGCCAGATTCTGTTCTGATCTATCTACAATTTTGCAGATAATATCAGTGTAGTAGTGGGCTGTGTCTCAAATAATGATAGCCTAGAGTTCAGGAAGGAGTTAGCCTGGAGACATAGTGTTGAGACAACAACCTTTCCCTCAATGACAGCAATACTGAAAAGTTGGTGATCAGCTTCTGGGAGGGTGTGAGTGCAGTGCACACTCTCCTGTTTACATCAATGATGTTCAGGTCGAGAGGGTTTTGAGCTTCAAACTCCTAGGAGAGAACATCACCAATAACCTGTGCTGGTCCAACCACATGGATGGTACAGCTAAGAAAGCTTATCAACTCTTCTACTTCCTCAAGAGGCTGAAGAAATATGGCACATCCCCTTTGACCCTCACCTCTTTTTAATTGATGGACCACAGAATGCAGCCCACCCAGATACTGATTCTCATTCAGCTGCGTTCCACCTGGTGGCCCGCTGCGTTCCACCTGGTGGCCCGCTGCGTTCCACCAGCATTTTGTGTGTACGAAATCTCTGAATTTTAAAGTGTTCAGTTGAATAAACAGTGGATTGGTTGGCTCATAATAACCTCTCTTATTTACAATTCATATAACTTTATTTTGGAGTAGAAACATTGAATTTGTATTTGTTTTGTATGCATTTCCCCATACCTCTACACAGTAAGTCACATATGGGACTATAAGTGAACGGTATAATGTATACAAAGATTCATGATTTAAGAAACCTTGCGCTTTATACAGTATTGCAGTAGTTTCTGACATTTTTGCTTTGACATAATTTATTTGTGGTTTCCAGCTTAATTTATGACCTATTACCACTCCTAAAAATTTTGTTCCAGATACCTTATCAATTTCAGCATCATTTATTCTAAGTTTACTATATGAGTTTGGTACACGGTTTCCAAATATTATGAATTTAGTTTTACTTAGATTCAGTGATAATTTGTTAGTATCAAACCATTTCTTTATAAATTTTAGTTCTTTCTCCACTGTATCCAAAAGTTGTTTCAGATGTTCCCCACTACAAAATATATTTGTATCATCAGCAAATAATATACATTTTAATATCTGAGAGACCGTACATATATTGTTTATATACAGAATGAACAGCAATGGACCAAACACTGAACCTTGTGGAACCCCACAAGTTACCCCCAAAAGTTTTGAATTTGAGTTGTTTATATGTACCTACTGATACCTGTCTTCCAAATAACTACTTAACCAGTCATGTGCCACCCCTCTTAATACCATATCTTTCTAATTTTGTTAATAATAGCTTACGGTCAATGGTGTCAAATGCTTTTTTTAGATCAAGGAATATTCCCACTGTGTATTCATTTCTTTCTATAGTGTTTGATATTTTTGTATTGCAGTTAGTTATCTTTTGCACATTGTTTGTTTGTCCATCCTGTTGGGGGGCAATCTTTCATTGAATCTATTGTTTTTCTTCTATTTACTGTGAATGCTGTCTAGAAAATGAATCTCATGGTTGTATATGGTGACATATATGCATTTGGATAATAAATTTGCTTTGAACTTTGTGAGGCCCTACATTGTGTTATTTATATTAATAATCCTAAAACATCTATTAATTCAAAAACTGCAAAACAGAGAATGCCTTCAGTCCCTTGCACTGTTTTTCTCCACTGTTTCTTTGCCAGGTCTAACAGGACTTGGAGATTTGTGGGCACATTTCTCCGTGCCAGGGACTCTCATTGGTCTGTGCTTTGCTTTAGACTCTACAAGAAGTCCAGCATAGCTTTGCAATCGAGGAATCAACTGGTGTGTTGTTTTGTTTTCCTGAAAATCCTGATATAGGTTGTCAATCCAAGGAATTGTCAATATTTCCCAGTAACCTAGCTGCAGATATATCACATATCTAGAAACTGAATGTGAATTTCTTTCTTATGTTCTTATTTATACCCCTTATGAAAAATGCAGTCCATTCTAGTCATATACACAAGTCCTTTATTGAACCTAGTCAGGGGACAGATCTCTCTGTTGCTGAGCATTTCAGAGACAGAGCCCACAACTTCCTGATCTTTACAACTTTCCAACTTCCTTGTAGGAACAGATGGTATCGGAAAACATTTAACTCAGGATGCTATTAGGCAGAAACTTGGGAGTATAAATTGGGAACAGATGTTCTCAGGGAAATGTACAACTGACATATGGAAATTGTTGATGGAGCACTTGCATGGGGTTCTGGATGGTTTATGGGGTCCTTGTCCCATTAAAGCAGAGAAAGGTTGGAAGGGAGAAGAAGCCATGATTGAGAAGCATAATTCTTAGTCAAGAGGAAGAAGGAAGCTTATGTAAAGTTTAGGAAGCAAGAATCTTGAGATTTATAAGAGGAATGAGCTTAAGAATGGACTTTGGAGAGCTAGAAGGAGGCATGAGAAGGTCTTGGTGAGTAGGATTAAGAAAAACACCCAGGTCTTCTATGTGTACTGTATGTGAAGAACAGAAGGCTGAGTAGAGTGAAGGTCGAAGAGATTGTGGATAAAAGAGAAAACATGTGCCTGCATTTGGAAGAGGTAGGGGAGATCACTAATGAATGCTTTGCTTCAGTATTCACTAATGAGAGGGACCTTGATGAATGTGAAGTCAGTGTAGAACAGGATAATATGTGGGAACACATCGAGGTTAAGAAAGTAAAACTTTAGGATAATTAAGTCCCTGCATGGATGGGGTATATCCCAGTGAGGGAAGAGAATGCTGCACCTTTGGAGATAAGCTTGGCTTCATCACTATCCACAGGAGTACCAGAAAGTTTGGTGGATAGCAAATGTTATTCCTTTGTTCAAGAGAGTTAATAGGGATAATCCTAGGAATTAATAACCAGCGAGTCTCACATTTAGTGGTAATCTCCTCTTGGATTTATAAACATTTGGAGAAGCATGCTCTGATAAAGGATTGTCAGCATGGCTAATGAGGGGCAGGTTATGTCTCACAAACCTGATTCAATTCTTTGAGGATGTGACAAAGCAGATTGATAAAGGTAAAGTGGTGGATGTGGTGTAGATGGATATCAAAAAAGCATTTGACGAGATTCCCATGGTAGATCCCGGGATCCAGGGAAACCTGGCTGTGTAGATTTGGAATTGACTCTTCTCACAGAGGGTAAAGAGTGGTAATAGATAGAGCATGGTGTGCTAGGAGTTCAGTGACCAGTGGTGTTCCACTGTCATCTGTTCTGGTACCTCAGCTCTTAATGAATTTTACAAATGAGTTAGAAGAGGAAGTGGAAGGTTGGGTTAGTAAATTTGCAGATAATATGAAGGTTGGTGGTGTGGTGGATAGTGTAGCTGATGGTCGCAGGTTACAAACAGGTTATTGATGTAGTGCTGGGTTGAGAAGTGGCAGCTGGAGTCAATCCAGAAAAGTGTGAAATGATACACTTTAGAAGGTCAACCCTGAAGGTGGAGTACAAGCGCGATGGCAGCATTCTTAGCAGTGTAGAAGAACAGAGGGATCTTGGAGTCTGCATCCATGGATCTCTCAAAGTTGCCACACAAGTTGATAGGAAGATTAAAAAGGCTTATGGTGTGTTGGCCTTCATTAGTCGAGGAAAGGAGTTCAAGAACCATGAGGTAATATTGCAGCTCCATAAAATTTTGATTTGACCTGACTTGGAGTATTGCATTCGGTTCTGGTTTCCTCATTATAGGAAGGATGTGAATGGTTTAGAGAGGATGCAGAGACGATTTACCAGGAAGCTGGCTGGATTAGAGAACGTGCCTTATAAGGTTGAACAAGCTGGGGCTTTTCATTTTGGAGCAAAGGAGGATAAGGGCTGACTTGACAGAGCTGTAGAAAGCTAGCATATTATTTTTCCCTGGGCAGAAATTGCTAATACAATGGCGTATAATTTTAAAGTGATGGGGGAAAGCATAGAGGAGATGTTAGAGGCAGGTTTTTTACAGAGAGCACAATAGGTACATGAAATACACTGCCTGGGATGGTGGTGCAGGTTGATATATTAGGTCATTTAAGATAGGCACATGGTTGAAAGAAAAATGGAGGGCAGTATGGGAGAGAAGGATTAAATTGATCTTGGAGTAGGTTTAAAGTTTGGAATAACATCATGTTCTATGTTCTATTACATTTAGGTTTTCCACCATATTTGTTCCCCCTTTTTCTTTTCTTCTGACAGTATAAAGCCTTGATAAGGGTACGGTTACCTTAACTCATTATTCTCTGTGTTCTACTTCCATCAGGCAATACATGTTGTTATTTTCCTCTGACAATACATCTATTTACATTGACTCCACTGGAATAATTGGCCAATTTCACAAGCTAAAGAATGAAATCTGGTATTGTTTTGGACTTGATAAGTCTATGGCACACCATGAGGCATATCTGATTCAGAGCCTTTGGGTTCTTGAAAACAAAAGTGTCTATTT
The DNA here is from genome assembly GCF_048418815.1 of Hemitrygon akajei. Classification (NCBI taxonomy): domain Eukaryota; kingdom Metazoa; phylum Chordata; class Chondrichthyes; order Myliobatiformes; family Dasyatidae; genus Hemitrygon; species Hemitrygon akajei. Next base: position 123,361,663 of record NC_133131.1, on the reverse strand, counting down.
TGGAATTGGTTAATAAAAACACAACCAGGGAGATTCCACCGGCCTCATTGATCTTGTTCCATCTGAAGTTATAAAAGACAGTAACAACAAACTATAAGTGGTTAATTGAATCTGCAGATGCTACAGTAAACAGGCAATTACTTTCATAGAAATAAATTGAAAATTTAGGTATTAACTCACCTAAGATTTTTCAATGAACAACTTACTTTTACTATAATTCTTTAAAGTTGAACTATGCTTTTCAACCAGCATCACCTTGGCAACCACAATGTGTTGCACCAGCATCTTCTTAATATGCATTTATGAATAGGGATTATTTTTATTTAGCTTAGACAGCTAAGCATTCTTTACATTTCAGTGCAGTCCTTTAGATCTCTGCCCACCTATGGAAAAGATGACTAAATTATTACCTTAAAACTTATTTTCTGATTTTTGTTTTTATTCTGCAGGGATGGAGAAGTGGTGGTGAATGGATCTTCGAACAAGTATCTATTAGAATTGATGGAATAGTGATTATCTCTTGGAGAGGAGAATCCAGAGATCGAGTCTAATAATCCAGTGGAATGCCAGTTTAAACTCCACCACCACAACTATTTGAGAAATTGCATGCTGTTTACACTGGATAAAACATTTTTTCTAAAGTGTTGCTTCCTCAGAATTTTTTTTAATGACAGACCACTCGAAGCTGAATACAAATATAATTTCAGACTACTTATATCACGTAAGAATTTGGAGAATTAACTTTTAATGAATATAATGCATTTAATTGCATAACAGTGCTTTGCTAAGCTAAAAAACATTTTGTTGATGATTTTCATTTGTACTGTGTCTGAGGCTTCTCACTTAAGTGTCCAACAATTATCAGCCAGCATTGATGGATTCCAGTTGTCCTGATATCATTTCTCCATGGATGCATGCAATATCCTGATGAATCCTTTTACCATGCTTGTCACTGACAGCTCCAAGATTTGCAGGGAAGAGGTCTAAATGGCAATACAGAAAATGAATCCTTAGTGACATATTGCACTTATTGTTTTGTATTCCGGAAGCATGTTGTCAACTAGCTGCACATAGTTTGGTGCTCTGTAGCTGCCAAGAAAGTTTTCAACAACATCCTTGAATCCCTTTCCTGTGATTTTCTCCGGTCCCACTAGTTCTTTGAATTGCCTGTCATTGATGACATGTTGGATGTGTGGACCAACAAACATCTTGTCATTTTGGCATCAGTTACTCTGAGAAACATCTGTCACAAATATTGAAATCCTTCACAGAAATGTATAACCTTTTTAAAACCTGCCCTGCCATGCAGCATCCTCCCTGCCTAAGCAGGCCAAGGCATGCCTGGAAAAGACAGACATTTTTTCAGCTTACATTGTGGGCAACATTTTAATTGACTTGAATTATAAATTGAAATAACAAATATAGGCAATTTCAGAAAAATGGCGTGTGATAGGGAAATTTTGTGGTGGTTTTCAGCAGCCCAAAATCCATAAGATGCACCCAAGGGTATTCAGGGAGCAAAATCTTTGTTGTCCAGTGTCTGTAGAAGTAAACTGATTAAGGGTTAGCCATCTGAAAGATTAGAACTGCCTCACTCTTCATTGATGGTGTCTAACCTGCTAATTGCCTTAAAAACTTTCTGCCTATTTTTGCAAATTAGTGGCATCTGCAGTATTTGGATTATTGGTAAAGGTAAATATGAAACAATTCTCCAATAATTCACTAATACAAATGATAAAATCTAGTTTGATGCATTCCTTGCTCTGGTCACTTGCAATACTATTAGTTCTTAACTGCTCTCTGAAATAGTCAGGGGTGTTTGCTAATCAGTCAAATCTATGTAACTGACAGAACAGAAATGAACTGGTGTTTGAAAGTGTCAGATGAGTCTGTGTCCCTTATAGTTTTAGGTATTGAGTTCCACACTTTAGAAACATAGTTCAGAAAAGCTGACATGCCAGTTATCTTTTGAGGGAGATTATTAAATTTCAGAGACCAGTGGAAGAAGACCTGAGAGCTTGAGGAGGATTATAACACTAAAGTGGTTTTGTGACATACTCCGGTCCCAGAACATTAAGACCTTTAAAAACCAGTAAGAGAACTTTAAAATCGGTTCTAAAGGTTACAGGAATTCAATGCAGAGTAGTTAGGACAGTAGTGATATACTCCCTCATTCTGGTTTTAGTTAGAAGTCTAGCAGTGGCATTCTGAAGGAATTAAAGTTCGTCAATACGAACTTTGGAAGCCCAGTAAAAAATGCATTGCAGTAATCTAGTCTATTCAATACAAAGGTGTGAATTAGTTTTTCAGCATGATTGCATGACAGAAACTGACATACAGTACCTTTTCAATATTTATTAAATGTAGAAATGCTGCTCTGGCCACTTTCTTTATGTGGAATTTAATATTTCAATCTGAATCAAAGATAACATCCAAGTTTGTTACTTCTGATTTTACAAGGTGAGCTAAGTTCCCAAGTTTATCAAGAAGATTATCTATTTTGGCCTTTGGACCAACTAGAAGTATTTCAGTATTATCTCCAGTTAGTTTTAGGAAATTATTGCCCATCCATGTTTATTGCAGTCACACCAGATGTCAAGAAGATAGGGTGTTATCATTAACAGGAGAAAGTCTGCAGATGCTGCAAATCCAAGCTCAATCGTCAGGCTCAACCAAGATATTCAATTGTGTGGAAATCAAATTTACACTCTCTAATAATGTCACATGTATAATGTTGCATGCATAAGGGGAAGAGATGGAGACCAAGACAGATTCCCTGAGCAACACTAACTATATTGTATTTCTTAGAAAAATTATCACTAAGACAAGCAAAAAAAAATATCTCTAAGGTTAAGGGCACCACCAGAGAGGCCAACCCAGTCCTCAAGGTGATCCAGGAGAATGTTGAGGTCAATTGTGTCGAAGGCCTCTGAACTCTGCACAAATAATCATGCAGTGTAGCATCAAATGAATCTCTCTTGGTCTTTTATTTGAAAATCATGATAAAATTGTAATCTTAAGGTATGGGAATAAGCAAGAGTAAGTAAGTTGAGGGTTACAATAATTAAGCAGCAAATTATTAAATCTGTGTGGTCATTTGGCTGTTGGATATAAGAAAGAGCAGTTCTACAATTCTACATGACAGAAGCTGCAGAAGAATAGTATCAAAATGGGTGTAAGTGTGATGTTAGAAAAGTAGAAACAATCAAAAAGAGTCTGAAGCAGTGGCTTTTCTATTTGTTATCCTTTTTGAAGTTTTCAATAAAAGTCATATTTAATGTTGCAAAAGGAAAGTATTCATATGAAGCAGATTATTATAATCAATATTAAACCATCATGTAGTCTTGACTGAGCTTTGAAATGAAAGGTTGCACACAACCTTAAGTATTGATGGAGTTTTTGATCATCAGAGACGGTGAAATTGAGTAGAATCTGCATAGATATTGATTGAGTAGCTTTTGTATCTGGACTGAGGGATAACTTTAAGCACTTGGAAGAAAGATTCACATAGGCTTACAGATCCCATTGACAAAGGGACACATAGAAGACAATGTCATTTGTCTCCAGACAGGTCTAGCGGTCAAGGGTTGTGAATTATTCATCAAATATTGGCAGTTGTTAAGTATAGAAGTTGTATTAATAAAACTTGATTTTGTACAGAAACATTGCTGCTTCCTGCCCATTTTGTCATGCACAATTACTGTTCTAATCTTATAGCAGTAATAAGTTTTCTTGCTCTTGAGAAGTCTAAGTCTCACACATCCCAGACTTGAGGCCTCAATGTTGCCTGTTTGTAGGAGAGTTGGTGTTGGAGGCAGTGTGGTGCTGCCTCAGTGAAAGACAAGCTGTATTGTGTGCACTTGCAGATTGCTGTAATGTTCATGGAGTCAGGGACTTGGATTATTTTATTTGTGTGTGTGAGTGTATGTATGTTTACTGCTATCTTATATGTGATATATGTGCTTTGTGTTGTGTATGATTATTGGCGTTGTATTTTACACTTTGTCCTTGGACTAACACTGTTTCATTTGGCTGTATTCCTGGGTATTCATTTATGGTTGAATGACAATTAAACTTGAATTTGAACTTGATCCCACATGACAAACTTTATGAAGTGCTCCTGACAGAGACTGCCCTAGATGCCTACCTTCTATTTACCGCTGACCACGTTAAGAGAAACATTCCTCAAGGTGGGACAGGACTTCCATGGGCATTACTGGCTGGTCAGTTACCCAAAAACCCCACAGAGAGAAAATCTTCCCCTAGTTCCTCTGTTTAATGATTCAATGATGAGACATCAATATAAGTTTATTATCAAGTGTTTAGGGTTAGGAAAACATTGACAAAAGATTGACAAACCTCAAGCCATTCAGTATATCCCTGGGTCATTCCAATTTTCCAATACAAACTGCATATCTGCCTGCTTTGTGGTTATTTGTTTGGTTTTCTTTGTTTGAAAGATGCAACTATGAAGCATACTCTCTGGGGTGCCAAGTTAATGTATGATGGTAATAAAACCAAGAGTGAAAGCTGGTGGGGGGTGCGCGGCTGTAAAGGCTCCCTAGCTGATGTTGAAGAATAAGATCAATGCAAGAAAGTCAGTAAATATCCAAAATGCTAACTCATCCTGCGATGAAACTTGGCAACTGTAACATGTCTTTTCCATCAGCTTTAGCATTATCATGTGCATTTCCTACATGTGCTTATCTTCTTTGATCATTGCAATAACATTTGCAAAACTAACATGGTATTGGCATAAACTTAATTCTCTCCAAGGAGACAAGGGCTCCAAGTTTCTTTCTGTATCAGTGGTCCTGCGTAGAGAGTTCAGGGAGTTAGGTGCGAAGCTGAAGAGCAGGACCTCCAGGGTAACAATCTCAGGATTGCTACCTGTGCCACGTGCGAGTGAGGCAAGGAACAGAAGGATTATAAAGATTAATACGTGGCTGAGAGGATGGTGCAGGAGGGAGGGCTTCAGGTTTGTAGATAATTGGGCTTTGTTCCAGGGAAGGTGGGATCTGTTCTGAAGGGACGGTTTACACCTGAACTGGAGCGGTACTAACATTCTTGCAGGGAAGTTTGCTAGTGCTTCTTGGGGGGGGTTAAACTAAATTTGCAGGGTGCGGGGATCCAGAATGTGAGAGAGGATAGTGAGAGGAAGAATAAAGGACAGGTGGGGACTACACGGTTCCGGAATATTAAGTGTGTAGTAGAGGAAGGTGGGGCAGAACAAGTGATAAGGAGGACTCATGTACAGAGGGATGGTCTGATGGAACATGGAGTTAAATGTGTTGAAAGAATAAGTAAATTTAGGAAGGACAACAAAATTCTAGGGGCGTATAGCCCGATGGGAGTTCGGGGAGCTGGGTTAAGCACAATAGGCAGCGATTCAAACAGAGAGAGGAGAAACGGGCTAAAAATTCTATATCTGAATGCACAAAGTGTCAGAAATAAGGCGGATGAGCTTGAAGCCCAGGTGCGAATGGGTAACTATGATGTTGTTGGGATAACGGAGACATGGCTGCAGGGAGATCAGACCTGGGAAATGAATGTACAAGGGTATACATGCTATCGTAGGGACAGAAATGTGGGCAGAGGGGGTGGGGTGGCCCTGTTGGTGAGGAATGAGATTCAGTCCTTTGCAAGGGGGGACATAGGGTCAGGAGAAGTAGAGTCTGTGTGGATAGAACTGAGGAACAGTAAGGGCAAAAGGACCCAAATGGGTGTTGTCTACAAGCCACCAAACAGTAGCATGGATATTGGGTGCAAGTTGAATAGGGAGTTAACACTGGCATGTGGCAAAGGTAATGTCGCAGTAGTTATGGGGGATTTCAACATGCAGGTGAACTGGGAGAATCAGGTTGGTGCTGGACCCCAGGATAGGGAGTTTGTAGAGTGCCTACAGGATGCATTCTTGGAACAGCTTGTACAAGAGCCGACCAGGGACAAGACTATTCTGGATTTAGTGTTATGTAGTGAACAGGATTTGATAAGCGATCTCGCAGTAAAGGAGCCATTAGGAGGTAGTGATCACAATATGATAAGCTTTTATCTGCAATTTGAGAAGGATAAGGGCAGCTCGGAGGTGTCAGTGTTGCAGATGAACAGGGGAAACTATGGAGCCATGAGGGAGGAGCTGGCCAAAGTTGACTGGAAGGATAGCCTAGCAGAAAAGACAGTGGAACAGCAATGGCAGGTATTCTTGGGAATAATGCACAAGGTGCAAAATCAGTTCATCCCCCAGAGAAGGAAGGATTCAAAGGGGAGAAAGGGGCCACAGTGGTTGACAAAGGAAGTCAGAGATTGCATAGCATTAAAAAAAAGGAAATATGACAGAGCTAAGGTGAGTGGGAGGACAGATGATTGGGAAGTTTTTAAGGAACAACAGAACTTAACTAAAAAGACAATACGGGGAGAAAAAATGAGGTACGAATGCAAGCTAGCCAGGAATATAAAGGAAGATAGCAAAAGCTTTTTTAGGTATGTGAAGAGAAAGAAGATAGTTAAGAACAATGTTGGGCCCTTGAAGAATGAATTGGGTGAAATTGTTATGGGAAACAGAGAAATGGCAGAAGAATTTAATGAGTACTTTAGATCTGTTTTCACTAAGGAAGACACAAGCAATCTCCCAGATGTATGGATGGGCCAAGGACATAGGGTAACAGAGGAAATGAAACAGATTGACATTCGGAAGGAAACGGTGTTGAGAAGACTGATGGGACTGAAGGCTGACAAATCCCCAGGTCCAGATGGTCTGCACCCTAGGGTACTAAAGGAGGTGGCCCTGGAAATTGTGGATGCATTGGTAATCATGTTCCTTAGATTCAGGATCAGTTCCTGAGGATTGGAGAATGGCTAATGTTATCCCACTTTTTAAGAAAGGAGGGAGGGAGAAAACAGAGAACTATCGACCTGTTAGCCTGACATCGGTGGTGGGAAAGATGCTAGAGTCCATTATTAAGGATGAAATAGTGGCATATCTGGATAGCAGTGATAGGATTGGTGCGAGCCAGCATGGATTTACCAAGGGTAAATCATGCTTGACTAATCTGTTAGAGTTTTTCGAGGATGTAACCAGGAAATTAGACGTGGGAGATCCAGTGGATGTAGTGTACCTTGATTTTCAGAAAGCATTTGATAAGGTCCCACATAGAAGATTGGTGGGTAAAATCAAAGCTCAGGGCATCGGGGGGAAGGCATTGACATGGATAGAAAACTGGTTGGCAGATAGAAAGCAAAGGGTAGCGGTGAGTGGGTGTTTCTCGGAATGGCAGGTTGTGACTAGTGGGGTGCCACAGGGCTCGGTATTGAGACCACAGCTGTTTACCATTTACATTAACGATTTGGATGAAGGCATAGAAAATAACATCAGCAAATTTGCTGATGATACTAAGCTGGGTGGCAGTGTGACAAGTGATGAGGATGTTAGGAGAATTCAGGGTGACTTGGATAGGCTGGGTGAGTGGGCAGATACTTGGCAGATGGCGTTTAATGTGAATAAGTGTGAGGTTATCCACTTTGGGAGTAAGAACAGGAAGGCAGATTATTATCTGAACGGTATAGAGTTGGGTAAGGGAGTAATACAAAGTGATCTCGGAGTCCTTGTTCATCAGTCACTGAAGGTGAATGAGCAAGTGCAGCAGGCAGTGAAGAAGGCTAATGGAATGTTGGCCTTTATTACAATGGGAATTGAGTACAAGAGCAAGGAAATCCTCTTGCATTTGTACAGAGCCCTGGTGAGACCACACCTGGAGTATTGTGTACAGTTTTGGTCTCCAGGGTTAAGGAAGGACATCCTGGCTGTAGAGGAAGTGCAGCGTAGATTCACGAGGTTAATTCCTGGGATGTCTGGACTGTCTTACGCAGAGAGGTTAGAGAGACTGGGCTTGTACACGCTGGAATTAAGGAGATTGAGAGGGGATCTGATTGAAACATATAAGATTATTAAGGGATTGGACAAGATAGAGGCAGGAATTATGTTCCAGATGCTGGGAGAGTCCAGTACCAGAGGGCATGGTTTGAGAATAAGGGGTAGGTCATTTAGGACAGAGTTAAGGAAAAACTTCTTCTCCCAGAGAGTTGTGGGGGTCTGGAATGCACTGCCTCGGAAGGTAGTGGAGGCCAATTCTCTGGATGCTTTCAAGAAGGAGCTAGATAGGTATCTTATGAATAGGGGAATCAAGGGATATGGGGACAAGGCAGGAACCGGGTATTGATAGTAATTGATCAGCCATGATCTCAAAATGGCGGTGCAGGCTCAAAGGGCTGAATGGTCTACTTCTGCACCTATTGTCTATTGTCTATTAATCTACACTGATTGACCTCTTTGTTTAATGAACCTCTGTGCTCTTGCATCACCTATTCAAGCTTCATAAAATTAATGCATTAATAAACAAATAGAATGTTCTTGGATCTGCTTCCAATGATATTGCTTGTAGGAAGTCAGCTGCAGCATTTTGGAATTAGTTTCTTTCTTTTTCAATATTTTTATTAATTTTCACATAGAAGAATACAGAGTACATGAGGATATACATTATGAATCAAAAAAAGATAGAATAGAACCAAATACATTATATTTTAATCACACTTGCAATCGCAATACCCTTTATTCATAATCAAGCATGTATATTAATTAAATTGTAATTTGAATTGTAATAATTTTATTATAAAAAAGAATCTAAACCCACTACCAAAGTTGAAGCTGTTCGGTAAAAAATGAAAGATGAAAAATAATCCTTATCACATAGTGATTTATGTTATTAGCCAACATCTGTACTTTAACGCCAAATCAAAGGTTTTGAAAGTAGTTCAAGAATAGTCCCCACAATGTTTGAAAGTCTTGGTTAGAATCAGAAATTGAACAACGGATCTTCTCTAAATTTAAGCATGACATAACATCCCGTAACCATTGAGTGTGAGTAGGCGGAGCAACATCCTTCCATTTAAGCAACACCGCCCTCCTAGCTATAAGAGAAATAAAAGCCAATATATGCAAATCAGATGTCTCCAAAGTTCTGCCTTTTTCTCCAACAATACCAAACAAGGCAGTCAAAAGGTTAGGCTTAAAATTTACTTTAAAAAGTACAGAAAAAGTTTGGAATACTTCCCTCCAGTATTTTTCAAGACTCGGGCATGTCCAAAATATATGGATTAGTGAAGCCTCTCCATTTCTGAGGAGACTTGGAATGAAATCTTTGAATTGGTTAACACTTCATCACTATGTACTTGCCGCTCCCTCCTACAATTTAAAGTGGTCCACAGGGCTCACATGTCCAAAGACAAACTATCTTGTTTTTATCTGGATATATCTCCCTATTGTGAATGATGTAACAGTGGAATTAGTTTATGAGCACAAACAGAACCCAAAAGAAAGGAGACATAGTCAATGATTCTCCTGTAAACACCGTGCCTGAACATTTTCAGAAATATCTGTGAATCTAGTACAGCGATCCTAAATATGAATCTCTCCTCCAATAAGTATAAATCTTTCTGTTCTCCATTATTAAACTGAACTCACCATGACAATGAATAAACCTGCTTTGTACTAAGGAATAAAGGGTGGATGATGGATCCTGCGAGTGGAAAATTGTTTAAGGGATAATATTGCAATGGCTTTCTTTGATAAGTTTTGATTCATGCTATTTACGTCATGTGACAAAAATCATCCCTGTTTAAAAATCGTACTCTTTTTACAAAAAAGAAGCACAAAGCACTTCCTTCAAGAAAGTACCAGGTTTGGAAACTCACTGGAACATTATATGGGAGTACAGCCTGAACAAGCCACACTGTATCTCTAACCCTTGAATACTCTGCTCCAGGACTCAGCTCTGCCTTATAATCCTGGAATCATCAGACAGACTTCATAGGCATACAACTAAACAAGATCATGTGGATGGCAACAAAGATCTCTAACTCCATCATCTGATTGGCTACACTGACACCAGGCTGCACTGCTCTGACAGATATTTGCCAGGATTCCAGTATGCTCTTCAAAGTTGAAGGATCGTGGGCAACACCAACCTCCCATGCACAAAGTTTTAGCGCAGCCATTACTAAAGTGTTTAAAATCACACCAAGTATTTTGGAAATCTGGAGCCAAAACACAGTCCATGAGCATAAACCCTTCCTCCAAATGGAAGGAATTGTGCGTCACAGGGAGGAAATGCTTCATGATTGACCACGTGGAAAGGTCACAGTCTTCAACCTCTCTCAAAGACAGTGAATAACTCTCCACTGTACACACATAGGCCATGGAAAATATGGCCGACTTGCTGTTATTGCCATGTTATGTACCCCGTAACTGGGTTTACAGACCAGCAGAAATAGAAGAATCCATTGGAGTCTGGCGGGTACCGAAAACTAAAAGTGTTTATTAGTAAGCTACACAATACAGTATCAAAAATGCAAATATACATATAAAACAGGTTAGCAATAATAAAACATAGAAGTGTAGGAATAATAATCAATAATAATAAACAAGCCCAATGTCTAGGGGTAAATGAATTGTCATTGAAGAATATAAAGTTCAGTTCAGTTCATGTGTGCTGAGGTAGTTGCGGTTGCTGTATTGGAGAGAGAGAGAGAGAGAGAGAGAGAGAGAGAGAGAGAGAGAGAGAGAGGAGAGGGAGAGAGGGAGAGAGGGAGAGAGGGAGAGAGGGAGAGAGGGAGAGAGGGAGAGAGGAGAGAGAGAGAGAGAGAGAGAGAGAGAGAGAGAGAGAAAAGCCGGCAAACCTTCTGTTGTATTCTGATTCTGTTGTACCGTTCTGGTCATTCGGTTATTACCCCTCCGTTCTCAGCTAGACCGTTCTCCTGTGGTGGACTCATCACTCTGACATGAGTGGACACGCACACAAGTCCCCACCGGTCCTGCCATCACACTGTGAGCTTTATTGACTGATCTCCTGATTCGGTCCTCGAAGCCCCCACCTTCCTGTGGGTGCACAACACTCGGTCAGTGTCCACTGGTGTGTCTGAGGGTGTCTCCCCACACCTGTCTTTTATCCCCACTGACGGGGTATCAGCCATCCATCAACTCAAAATGACCATGTCCATCAAATCAGGCCACTCCTGCTGTCTCCTTAGGAATGTTAACGAGCAAAGTAACGTCCTTGCAGTGAAAGGTAAACAATCCAGGAAGCCATAATACATAAATCAACTGTGTGTTTCTCTCTCTTATCTGTAGCAGATGTCCCTGCCTCTGTGCTTCATCTCTCTCTCTCATTAGCAGCATAGCAATAGCAATAGTTCGTAGTTCTCGGGGGGGAGGGGGAATGGTTAACTCTTCACCCCATTTCCATCAGGTCTGTTCAGCACTCCTAACACCCCCATCCATCGAGGAATTTTCACCAGGGTGAAAATTAACTAATAAAACACACTACAAAATCTAATATAATACAGAAGTGGTCTTTTAACTATAAGAATAATACAGATATACTTTCCAATTAACACCTGGATAAACAATCAGCAATTACATTGTCACTCCCCTTTACATGTTTTATTTTAATATCGAATTCTTGTAACAACAGACTCCAACTTAATAACCGTCTATTTTTATTCTTCACATTAGCCAAAAATACCAAGGGGATGTGTTCTTAGCTTAGGTGTATATTACAAAGTGTAAACCAATACATGTATGATTATAATGTAGTACATTACAGAAGTTTGTGCAATACTAATCTCTATTTTACTTTTAAACTTAACATTCAGTCAGTCAATCTTCCATGGTGTTTTTATCTTTCACATGCTTTGTCTAAAAAAAAGTCAAATTCCTGCAAAACCAGATCCTGTTATTCAAAGTGGCATTTGGTCAACCCTTGCTTCTTTTCCACTTAACTCTCACGTGGTTAGCTTGCTCACCAGCCCAGATTAGGCCTTCACAGACTCCTTTCACAGGGGCTAGTTTATCACTAATGTTTTCCAAACTAAACCCATTTGCTGAACTTCCACACCACTCATTAATTTTAAGCAGGTCATTAATTTTATCTTCAGGATCTTTAATTCTATTAATTTCCAGTTTAACATCTGCAGGTGATCCCTCTTGGTCAAAACAACACTTCAAGCTTTGCCTCTCCAAATCACATACTTGAACAACATCACCAAGTTGTTTATCCTTAAATTTCAAAACAAACTGTAACTGATTCGCAGGCACCTTGTTAACAAACCATTGTTTAGTTAACAGTCCCTTCACTTTGATCAACAGTCCTGAAACCAAACCCGACTTTAAATTTTCTTTATTCAAAAGTCTAGGAACAATACTTTTCCCTTTTCCTTCAATAATATTCATCTCACCAGCTTTCATCTCATCATTAACTTTTAACACAAGTGACTGAGAATCCTCACTTTCTACTGGTGCCAAGGTTAACCCTTTCTTCACAGAACCAAGTCCATCTGACACAAAAGGTCTGCATTCCTTTTCAACTAAGTCAGACCCCTCAGACTTTTCCTGAGCTTCAACACTAGGTTCAGTACCCTGTACATCCACAGGTACTTTCACAACCTGAACACAAGCAAACGGGACATCTACCTCCTCTAGGCTTTCAATACCAGTCCCCCTTTCAAATTCCAAGTCCCCCTGATCCTCCCAGTTACTCTCTGGGCAACTCCCCTCTGGAGTAAACTCAATCTTGCGGGTTAAAACAACCTCGTCTGCTAACCCAGCAGACTCCCTCAAGGTAGCGGCATCCTTTTCATCTAGGACTCCCCTTATATCATCGGGAACACACTTAAATTATTCAACTACAACCAGCTCTTTCAAGCTACATAAATCACCAGGGTCCAATCCTGGACCTTCTAACTGCCCCATCTGTTTCTCATCTTTACTCTGTGCCTCTATAACCTCCTTCCTCACTCCCAAGTGTCCACCTAGGGGTATCTTATGGGTCAGGTTCAAAATTCCGTTCCTTGACAACACTAAATCTGCTTCGTCTCCCTTACTTTCCTTAGCTCCACTATTTTCCGTTTTACCATCCTCTAACCCCTTTTGGTACAAGGTCGGTAAAAACGTCTCTGCTAAATCAACACTGGGCTCATTTAAACTGGTTCCTGTCTCAGCCGCCTTTCTAGACATGCTGTGAGTTATTGCGCAGGTGGGATAAATCTTGGAATCTATGGGCGGGTCCTCAGCACTTACAGGCTTGCTTGTCAGCTTCACTGCTGAATACACATCCCCAGTATCTCTCCAGATCTGCACTGGAACTGGGGTTTCTCCTTCCTTCACAGATACCATCCTTTCCAAAATAAACCTCTCACTCCCCTCTTGGGCTCTATCTAACCTCGCCTTCCTCATCGTTCTGCTGACTGGCTCAATGCAACCAGTCGGAGTTACCGTCTTTCCCTTTCCTGTCTCCTTCTTCGGAGCAAAGCACTTAGATGCTATGTGGCCAGCTTTCCCACAATTATAACACATAAAGCTGGGAACCTTCTTGCCAACCTGCTTTTCCTCCTCCTTGCCTTTTCTGGTAGTCCCTGTCTTCTCAGATTTAGCCAGTGGGCTCTCTTTACCGTCCCTACTGCCTCTCTTTCTCCCTTTCCTCCCTCTGCTAATCAGCTTCTTTTACTTTTCCCTTTCAGCCACCTCTCTCTCTCTCTCTACCTCCAGCTGCCTCATCCAGAGTTCATGCTCCCTCTTCTTTACCTCCTCAGCCAACCTTTATTTTTCCATCTGTAACTGAAGCTCACTCTCGGTTAGTTTGCTCTCAGGGAACAATTCCAATGTCCCCGACGGGAACACACCTTGGGACACATAATACACAGCTATTGCTCTCTGTATTTCTAACTTTCTGATCGCCAGTTTCACCGCCGAGAGTCAATTGTCTTGCAACACTCAACAATTCCACCTTTCTGCTATCCTCTAATGCCCCTGTAGTTGGTTCTTTTAAAAATGTGTCAATCTCCATCTCTACTGGTTTCCCATCTGGTTATCCACACAACCAGATCAGATAAGGGACTTCTAACCCGATTCACCGGCCCCCCAATTTGGTAATCAAATCCCGGACGAGCCCCCAATTTGTTACAAACCCCGTAACTGGGACCAGCAGAAATAGAAGAATCCGTTGGAGTCTGGTGGTACTGAAAACTAAAGGTGTTTATTAGTAAACTACACAATACAGTATCAAAAATGCAAATATACATACAAAACAGGTTAGCAATAATAAATATAGAAGTGTAGGAATAATAATCAATAATAATAATAAACAAGCTCTATCAATGTCTAGGGGTAAACGAATTGTCATTGAAGAATATAAAGTTCAGTTCAGTTCATGTGTGCTGAGGTAGTTGCGGTTGCTGTACTGTAAATTGTGAGAGAGAGAGAGAGAGAGAGAGAGAGAGAGAGAGAGAGAGAGAGAGAGAGAGAGAGAGAGAGAGAGAGAGAGAGAGAGAGAGAGAGAGAGAGAGAGAGAGAGAGTGAGAGTGAGAGAGAGAGCGAGAGAGCGAGCAAGAGATTGAGCAGCTGCAGCCAGCAAACCTTCTGTTGTATTCTGATTCCGTTGTACCATTGTGGTCATTCGGTTATTACCCCTCCGTCCTCAGCTAAACTGTTCTTCTGTGGTGGACTCGTCACTCTGACATGAGTGGACACACACCCAAGTCCCCACCGGTCCTGCCGTCACACTGTGAGCTTTGTTGACTGATCTCCTGATTCGGTCCTCGAAGCCCCCACCTTCCTGTGGGTGCACAACACTCAGTCAGTGTCCACTGGTGTGTCTGGGGGTCTCTCCCCACACCCGTCTTTTATCCCCACTGATGGGGTATCAGCCATCCATCAACTCAAAATGACCATGTCCATCAAATCAGGACACACCTGCTGTCTCCTTAGGAATGTTAACGAGCAAAGTATCGTCTTTGCAGCGAAAGGTAAACAATCCAGGAAGCCATAATACATAAATCAACTGTGTGTCTCTCTCTCTTATCTGTAGTAGATGTCCCTGCCTCTGTGCTTCATCTCTCTCCCTCATTAGCAGCATAGCAATAACAATAGTTCATAGTTCTCGGGGGGGGGGGGGATGGTTAACTCTTCACCCCAGTTCCACCAGGTCTGTTCAGCACTCATAACAGCCATAAGTCATAATGCATGGAGAACAATACATTGATTTAGTGATTGAGCCCTGTTGCAAGAAACAATCTCTTTCTCCATATGGCATCTCAAGAAGCCATTGAGTAGATTGACAGACTAAATGTTTGACTGGGATGTATCTGGTCATACAAAAGAAGAAGTTTCAGAAAGAGAAAAATCTGGATGATAGTTTCCAGGTTGTCTACATATATTTACCGGCTGTCTTTGTCACTTTCTACCCTGATTTTAATCCCAGGGAGACTGAGCTGAATTCAAAATGAGAATTTCTTTGCTTTAGGTTGAGCTTCAAGACAGTTTTCAGCAATTATCAGCTACCATGAGGAGATTTTCAGCAGGCACCATCACAGGAATGGCACAAACAGATTCTACACTGATTTTATACCCACCACTAAAGATCTGTTGCACTTTAAATGCATCATATAAATTTTAGGCACATATGTGAATCTCTGATTTCCGTAACAATTTCATATAATGCTTATCCTCAAATTCACAAACTGACAACTATTAGAAGAAATTGCAGTTTTAAACAGCAGCCCCAGAAACACAAATTGGTTTTGTTCGTACCACAGAACTGGTAATTCCTGTTATTATCTCAATTATCAGGGAGAATGAACAGCATAGATTGGCTTCCGTTACCAAGTTGCTGACACTCCGCTGAGCTTGCTGGGTGTGTTGTGAGACTATGGTATATTGATATCTATAAATTACATTTTCTTTCATGCTGTTGCACAGCAAGGCTGATTAAAGATTCACATGAACTTTCATCCCATTACTTGTCTCCAATTTATGTTTTCAGATCTGTCATACTGTTAACCTAAGAGCTTGAATGCTTTCTGAGGAAACCATTATTGCAGAGTTGCCGGGTAAGTCAGGGCAGTTACATAATAAACCTCAAATGCCCAGTTTCCTACCCCATCCGGAGTGAAAATGATGGTCTTTTTCAGAAAACATCAACAGGGATGGCATAGCAGCACAGCTCAGTTCCCGCAAGCAGAGTTTAATCCTGACCTCCAGTGCTGTGTGCTTGGTGTTTGATAGTTCTTCCTGTGACTACATGAGTTTCCCACAGGTGCTCCAGTTTTCTGATACATCTCAAAGACTTGCAGGCTGGTGGATTAATTAACCACTGAAATGACCCCTGCCATAGCTGTAATGTATGACCCTATAACAACATAATCTTTTTTATCAGTCTTTAATCAGGCATAACTTTCCTTCGTTGGCCAAGACACAGAGCACAAGAACAATGTGGTTATGCAAGAATGATGTCAATCACCAGGTAAGCCATGGCTGAACTGAACAGTTCTGTCACTGCACTCGAGACATATTATCATAGAACTGTGCAACATGGAACTTCAGTCCAAATTATCCATGTCGATTTTTACCTAGCCACATAAATTCCATTTGCCTGTGTTAGGTCTGTATCCTCCTTGACTATTTAAGTATCCGTTCAAATTTCAATTTGCTTTGAGGGCTGAGTGGCCAGGTTAGGGTTGCATACTTTGAAATAACAGAGCTTACGGAAATATTTAACTGAAGTGCATGAATTTGGGAAAGATCTAGGCAGAGTGTACAAGAAGTAGCTATTTCTGTTAGGAGAGAGGCTAGTAACTAGGATCTATAGAGTTGGTGAGTAACTAGGAGCTTGGAAAAGCGCTGGCACTCATTGCATTAACAAAGTGTTGAAGATTGTTCTCCCAACTATGGATCAAGAACTCAGAGGTGGGATTAACTAAAAGTTCTCTATTGGCTGGAATGCACATGAATGGAACAGTTGTAAAGCACAGTTTTGTAATTTGTTAGGATGCTGGATCAAGACTCAAAGAATTTCCTCTGCAATATACTATATTGTGAAAGTGCATATGAATCTGAGTAAGGTATCAAATATAAGGAGAGTTAGAAAACAACAACCCTCTATCTCCAGGCTGGGCTTCTTATAGGCATTGGCAGTGAATGTTTCCAGAGTTTCTCCCAGGCTGGGCTTCTTTGCCTTAACAAATAAAGAGCTGAAGTCAAAATGTAGAAGTTAGAAGACTAGTGATTAATGTCAATGTGACCAGTGTCTTGTGGCTGGGAAAGTAATCTCAGACCTGGTACTTCAGTTGGGTTTTTGAGTTCCTTACTATATGTTGTAGGGCCAAAAGGACACCATTTATAAACAGGTTCTTCCTTTACTAGGGCTATCTGGTGGTGATAAATACTGTCTCTGTTTAATACTTTAATGTTCGCCTCATATAAAATAAAAGTCCTTTAAGAAACTGCTGCAATGCTTTAAATCTTATTGCCTATGCATGGAAAGTTCTGCAGGCTGTTACCTGCATGGGCAGACATTCAGCATGAATATAAAATTAGAAGCAATATAGGAAGCTCTGAAACAGCTAGGGGCAAATAATGATAACTCTCCTGAAGCCCATCAGTTCATCTGTCTATGCACCTCCTTCAGGAAGCTTTCCTCTACGTAATCCATAGCCAAGCAATCATTTAATTTCAGCTGTAGGCTACAGTGAGGGACGAATTATGCAGGTTGCCATGTGTATCAAAGTCATGCCTTTTAAATCTATTTATGCATCATTCCAATATTAGCCAGAACAATTCTCTCTCACCAACAATCTTGACTCAGTAGCGCTTTAAAGCAAATTTTCTCATTGATGTCATTAGCACTGTGCTAACAAATGAAACCCAGTAGAAATTCACGGAATAATAGTAATTGTTTATATTAATACTTTTCAATCAAAAGTACATAATTCAGAAATGGTGAGGCGCAGTTCTTTCCTTTTACAACGTTAAGGTATAAGAAGTAGAAGCAGAAGTGGTCGATTTGGCCCTTTGCACCTGCACTTTCATTCAATAAGATCATAGACATTCTTTTAGCTCCAGCACTACTTTCCTGAACTGATCCCACTTGATTCCCTTAATATGCAAATGCATATTAATTTTGGTCAGAAACATATTCGGTGATAGTGTCTCCACATTCCTTGTTAGTTAGATAATTCCAAAGATTCACTGCCCTCTTTGTTTAGGAATTTCTTCTCAACTCATTTTGACCTAAATGTTTGACCACTTATTTTGACAATACAACGCCATGGATTCTAAACATCCCATCCAGGCTAAAGAGCAACTCTGCACCTGCTCTGCCAAACTACAGAATTGTAGATGCGTCAAAAGGTTTGTCATTAAGCATTAGTTAGTCCAGAAAAATGAGTTAATAACAATAAGGTGTTGCAAGGATCATTTGCGGGGCCATACCAATATGCAATCTTTAACAATGACATTGATGAAGAAAGTAATTGGAAGGTGTCAGAGTTTGCCGGTAACTCTGCAAGGTATAAAAAACAGCTGTGAGGAGAAAACAAATAAAGTACAAAGGACTAGTTTAAAAATGGGTAAGAAAGTAACAGATGGTATAGACCATAGGGAATTACAAAAATACCCAACTTGGTTTGAAGAAAAGAATCAAAGTAGCATTTCAAAATTCACAGACTGATGAACATTGGTATGAGTGGGATGAGTGCGTCCAGATACATAAATCACAAGATGTTAACATGCAGTACAACAAGCAATTAGGAAGGCAAATACTATAACAGAATGCATTGTGTGAATTGAAAGACTTGCTGTAATTGATGAGAGCACACCTGGAGTACAATGTACTTTTCCCTCACAACTTCATAACCGTATTTCTTTCAATTTAAGGCTCTAGTTTCAGAAATAGTTGGGTTACTCTTATGTTTCAGAGGATGAGAGGTGACCTGATGGAGGTGTATAAGATGATGAGAGGCATTTATCGTGCGGATAGTCAGGGATTTTTTTCCCAGGGATGAAATAGTTAGCATGAGAGGGCACAGTTTTAAGGTGCATGGAAGTAGGTACAGAGGAGATGTCAGAGTTAAGTTTTTTACGCAGAAGTTGTGAGTGCATGGAATGGACTGCTGGCAATGGTGGTGAAGGCGGATACAATAGGGTCTTTGGACTCCTGGATAGGTACATGGAGCTCAGAAAAATAGAGGGCTATGGGTAACCCTAGGTAATTTCTAAGGTAAGGACATGTTTAGCACAGCTTTGTGGGCCGAAAGGCCTGTGTTGAGCTGTAAGTTTTCTATGTTTCTATGTTTCACCATAAGACCATAAGACATAGGAGCAGAATTAGGCCATTGAACCCATTAAGTCTGCTCTGTCATTTGTTCATGGCTGATTTATTTTCCCTTTTAATCCTATTCACTTGCTTCTCCCGGTAACTTTGACACCTTACTAATCAAGAACTATCAACCTCTGCTTAAATACAAGGGGTGATTGATAAGTTTGTGGCCTAAGGTAGAAGGAGTCAATTTTAGAAAACCTAGCACATTTATTTTTCCTATATGTACACACTTAGTCCAGCAGTCGTGGATCCCTTCTTTGTAAAGGTTGGCGTCTTGGACCTCCAGAAGTGGTCCACAGTATGGGGTAATTGATAAGTTTGTGGCCTAAGGTAGAAGGAGATGAGTTATTAACTTAAAAAATTCTTCATTTTCACTCAAAGAGTTGAACCGCACATGCATGTAACAAGAGCTGTATAACTCATCTCTTTCTACCTTAGGCCACAAACTTATCAATCACCCTTCATACTTTATATACTCAATTTACTTGACCTCTACAGCTATCTGCAGCAATGATTTCCACAGATTCACCCTCTGGCTAATGAAATTCCCCTTCATCCCTGCTCTAAACTGGTCCTAGTCCCTCCCCATATTACAAACATCTTCTCTACACCCACTTTATTTAGCCCTTTCAATACTGAAAATTTTTCTCATCCTCATCATTTTTCTAAACTCCAGTGATTATAGGCCCAGAGTCATCAAATGCTCCCTATTTCATTCCCAGACTCATTCTTATAAGCCTCCTCTGGACCCTTTCCAAGCCAGCACAACATCTCTTAGATGAGGGGCCTAAAATTGCTCATAATGTTCCAAATGCCTTATAAAATCTCAGTATTACCTTTCACACACGTCAGCTCTTACCCCGTCCTCCTGCCACACTACCAGGGATAGGGTTCCTCTTGTCCTCACTTACCACCCCATCGGCCTCCACGTCCAGCACATAATTCTCCGAAACTTCCGTCACCTCCAACTGGATCCCACCACCAAACACATCTTTCCTTCACCCCACTATTTGCTTTCCGCAGGGATTGCTCCCTATGCGACTCCCTTGTTCATTTGTCCCTCCCCACTGATCTCCCTCCTGGCACTTATCCTTACAAGCAGAACAAGTGCTTCACCTGCCCCTACGCCTCCTCTCTTGCTACCCTTCAAGGCCACAAACAGTCCTTCCAGGTGAGATGACACTTTACCCGTGAGTCCGTTGGGGTTATATACTGTGCTTGGTGCTCCCGGTAAGACCCAATGTAGATTGGGAGACCGCTTTGCTGAGCATCTACAAGCAGAATCTCCGAGTGTTCACCCATTTTAATTTCACCTCCCATTCCCATTCTGATATGTCCATCCATGCCTTCCTCCACTCACGGGAAAGGCAACACTTAGGTTGGAGGAACAACAACTTATGTTCTGCTTGGGTAGCCTCCAAACTGATAGTATGAACATTGATTTCTCAAACTTACAGTAATGCCTCCACCACTCCCCCCATCACCTCTTCCCATCCCCTTGTTCCTCTCTCATGTTGTCTCCTTGCCCACACATTGCCTCCCTCCGATGCTCCTCCCCCTTTCTTCATCCTTCCATGGCCTTCTGTCTATTTCACCAATCAGCTTCACTTCATCCCTCCCCCTCCATATTTCACCTATCGCCTGGCATTTCTCTCCCCCTCCCCCCCCAATTTTTCAAGTCTACTCCTCAGCTTTTTCCCTCCAGTTCTGCCGAAGGGCTTTGACCTGAAACATCAACTGTACTTTTTTTCCATAGATGCTGCCTGGCCTGCTGAGTTCCTCCAGTATTTTGTGTGTGTTGCTCAGATGTCCAGCATCTACAGATTTTTTCTTCTGTATTACGTATTACGTCCTTGCTTTCATATTCTAGTCCTCTCAAAATTAATTCTAACTTTGCACTTGCCATCTTTCCATCTCAGCCCGCCAAGTTAACCTTTAGGGAACCCTGCACTAGAAATCCCAAACCCATGTGTACCTTGGATTTCTGAATTTGCTTTCTACTTAGAAAATAGACCTATATTCCTTTTACTAAAGTACATAACCATGCACTTTCCTACACTGTGTTCCACCTGCCATTTCTTTGCCCATTCTCCTAATCTGTCCAAGTCCTTCTGCAGACTCCCTGCTTCCTCAGCACTACCTGCCCCTCCACCTCTTTGTATCATTGCAAAATTTGGCATAGAGCTATCAATTCTGTCACCTAGATCATTAATATAAAATGTGAGAAGTAGCGGACCCAACAGTGACCCCTGTGGAACACCACTGGTCACCGGTAGCCAATCACTAAAGTCCCCCTTTATTTAAACTATTTTGCCTTCTGCCAGTCAGCCAATCTTCTACCCACGTTGGTGTCTTTCCTGAAAATACCATGGACTCTTATCTTGTTCAGCAGCCTCATGTGTGGCATCTTGACAAAGGCCTTCTGAAAATCCAAGAAAACAACATCCTCTGACTCTTCTTCGTCTATCTGCCTGTTACTTCCTCAAAGAATTCCAACAGATTTGTCCACAAGATTGCCTCTTAAGGAAACCATGCTAACTTAGGCCTACTTTTATTTTTGTGTGACCCTAAGCTTCCTGGAATATCATCCTTAATAATGGACTCTAATATCTTGTCAGTTACTGAAGTCAGACTAACTGGCTTGTAATTTCCTGACAATTGCCTCTCTCACTTCTTAAAGAGTGGAGTAATTTTCTAGTCCCTGGGACCATTCCAATATCTAGTGATTCTAGAAAGATCGCTATTAATGCCTCCACTATCTCATCAGCTACCTCTTTTAGAACTTTGGGGTGCACATCAACTGGTCCAGGTGACTATCTACCCTCAGATCTTTTAGATTCTCAAGCACCTTCACCTTAGTAATAACAATTACACTTGATTCTGCCCTCCCCCACCGACACTCTCAAAATTCCGGCATACTGCCGGTGTCTTCTACAGTGAGGACTGACATAAAATTCAATTCATTCACCGTTTTTTTCTTCCCCATTACTATCTTGCCAGCATCATTTTCCTGTGGTCTAATATCCTCTCTTGTCTCTCTTTTACTCTTTATATATCTTCAGTTCTGTACAAAAGTCTTAGGTACATATTTATAGCAAGGGTGCATAAGACTTTTGCACAGTACTGCAGCAATTTTATGTATTGCACAGTACTGCTGGAGCAACACAAAATCAAATTTCATGATATGCTTGAGTGAAGATAAACCTGATTTCTGATATGAGTCTTTAATGTGGACTGAGAATGGGAAGGGTGCAGGGAGAGGGCATGGAAAAAGAAGGGAGAGGAGAGGGAATGGGAAGCAGCAGAGAGACATTGTGTAATGATTGATAAACCAATTATTTGGAATCAAATGATCTTGCCTGGTGTCTCAGGGCTGGGTGTGTGTGCACCTGCACCACCGTCCGCCATGACACTCATTCTCTGCTACCTGTCCCATGCCCCTCCCATGGCTTTCCACT
Organism: Hemitrygon akajei; assembly: GCF_048418815.1. Classification (NCBI taxonomy): domain Eukaryota; kingdom Metazoa; phylum Chordata; class Chondrichthyes; order Myliobatiformes; family Dasyatidae; genus Hemitrygon; species Hemitrygon akajei. Next base: position 123,339,000 of record NC_133131.1, on the reverse strand, counting down.
AGCCCCATTCCCACCATGCTTTGCTCCTGCCAGATTTACACATTTGTTCTCTACTCACAGTTGACAAATACAGTACTATGTAAAATTCTTAGACACCCTAGCGCTCTCTCTCTCTCTCTCTCTCTCTCTCTCTCTCTCTCTATATGTGTGTGTGTGTGTGTGTGCGCTTAAGAAATTTGCACAGAACTGTACAAAAACATTTGGTGTTCCATTTTAAATTATTGGCTAACTTACTTTCATATTTCATCTATTTGCTCCCTATTGCTTTTTAATTTGCCTTCTGTTGGTTTTTAAAAGCTTCCCAATCCTGCAGCTTCCCGCTAATTTTCATATATGATATGCCCTTCATTCTCGTTTATGCTGTCTTTGAATTCCCTCATCAGCCACAATTGCCACATCCTTCTTTTGGAATGTTTCTTCTTTGGGATGAACCTATTTTGCGTCTTTTGAATCACTCCCAGAAATTCCAGCCATTGCTGCTCTACAGTCAACCCTGCTGACATCCGCTTTCAATGAATTTTAGCCAACTTCTTTCTTGTGCCTCTGTAGATGGCTTTACTCAACTGTAATCCTGATACATCCAGTTTTAGCTTCACTCTTTCAAACTGCAGGTTTGATCATATTATGAATATTGTGTCCTAAGGGTTCCTTTACCTTAACCTCCTTAATCACTCTGCAAAATTTATAATTTATTTAAAGAGGCATTGCTGACTTTTATAGATTTTAAAATATCCAAAACGAAAAGCTGCCTATGTATAAGGACATAGCAGAACTTGCAGACCTGAGGGACAATATATGCTTTAGAAGAAGCTTAGCTGAGGTTTTATTTAAATCTTAATTTGAAATGCCAACTGGCCATCTGAAAGGGCCTGCAGGCAGAAGTAATGGAAATGTTTTATTTAACATTTTTTCCAATCATAAATGATTGAAAATGCTGGAATTGCATCGTAGGTCAATCAAAATGTGAAAACAGATAAAATGTTGGGCATGAAGATGAGAAAATCTGCAGCAGTTGGAAATCTAAGCAATACACACACAAAGCTGGAGGAATTCATTAGGCTAGGCAACATCTCTGGAAAAGAGTGAACAGCTGACATTCATCAGGACTCCTAAGCAACCATTTTAATGTTCTGACAACACCGGGGATGTGAATATTTTGTGAATTGTTTATTGATAATAGGATATGGAGCATATTGTCTCAGTAACTACATTGTAAGCTTTAGCTTCAAGGAGAATATGAGTAATACCTGTGGTTATGTCACAGCAGAATGGTTAATTGAATAAAGACTGTGTGAAAGTTGTGCGTTTGGTCTGTTCTTAATTTCAGAGACCATTGCACAGTGTGATCAACGATATACGTCAGGCATTAGAACCTTAACTGGTGTAGTTTATCCAAGGGTTCTTCATGTTGAGTTCTTTCACCCAGTGAGGCAGATCCAGGAGCAGTTAGTTATTGTCACAGTCCTTCAATGGGTGACAGCCTTGAAGTAATAAATATCACTTACACCCTTACAGAGCAGTTGTGTTGCTTGTGAAATAATTTAGTAATATGCATATGCTGTTGAAAATATTAGCATTTAGATCACATGAACAGTTTTAAAATGGAGGTTGAAGGAATAATGATGAAAGTCAAGTCACTTTTTATTGTCATTTCGACCATAACTGCTGGTGCAGTACATAGTAAAAATGAGACAACGTTTTTTCTGGACTATGGTGTTACATGACACAGTACAAAAACTACATAAAAAACAACACAGAAAAAAAAACTACACTAGACTACAGACCTACCCAGGACTGCATAAAGTGCACAAAACAGTGCAGACATTACAATAAATAATAAACAAGACAATAGGGCAGTAAGGTGTCAGTCCAGGCTCTGGGTATTGAGGAGTCTGATATCTTGGGGGAAGAAACTATTACATAGTCTGGTCGTGAGAGCCTGAATGCTTTGGTGCCTTTTCTCAGACGGCAGGAGGGAGAAGAGTTTGTATGAGGGGTGCGTGGGGTCCTTCATAATGCTGTTTGCTTTGCGGATGCAGCGTGTGGTGTAAATGTCCGTAATGGCGGGAAGAGAGACCCCCGATGATCTTCTCAGCTGACCTCACTATCCGCTGCAGGGTCTTGCATTCCAAGATGGTGCAATTTCCGAACCAGGCAGTGATGCAGCTGCTCAGGATGCTCTCAATACAACCCCTGTAGAATGTGATGAGGATGGGGGGTGGGAGATGGACTTTCCTCAGCCTTCGCAGAAAGTAGAGACGCTGCTGGGCTTTCTTTGCTATGGAGCTGCTGTTGAGGGACTAGGTGAGATTCTCCGCCAGGTGAACACCAAGAAATTTGGTGCTCTTTACGATCTCTACCGAGGAGCCGTCGATGTTCAGCAGGGAGTGGTCGCTCTGTGCCCTCCTGAAGTCAACAGCCATCTCTTTTGTTTTGTTCACATTCAGAGACAGGTTGTTGGCTCTGCACCAGTCCGTTAGCACCTCTACACCTCCTCTCTGTAAACTGACTCGTCGTTCTTGCTGATGAGACCCACCACGAACTTGATGATGTGGTTCGAGTTGTGTGTTGCAGCACAGTCGTGGGTCAGCAGAGTGAACAGCAGTGGACTGAGCACACAGCCCTGGGGGGCCCCCATGCTCAGTGTTGGAGATGCTGCCTCCGATCTGGACTGACTGAGGTCTCCCAGTCAGGAAGTCTAGGATCCAGTTGCAGAGGGAGGTGTTCAGGTCCAATAGGCTCAGCTTTCCAATCAGTTTCTGAGGGATGATTGTGTTGAATGCTGAACTGAAGACTATGAACAGCATTCGAATATATGTGTCTTTTTTGTCCAGGTGGGTTAGGGCCAGGTGGAGGGTGATGGCAATGGCATTGTCTGTTGAGCGGTTGGGACGGTACACAAACTGCAGGAGGTCCAGTGAGGGGGCAGCAGGGTCTTGATATGCCTCATGACGAGCCTCTCGAAACACTTAAAGATGATGGATGTGAGTGCAATGGGACGGTAGTCATTTAGGCAGGACACTGAAGACTTCTTCGGCACGGGGATGAAGGTGGCAGCCTTGAAGCACATTGGAACAGTGTGCTGCTCAGGGACCAGGGAAAGCTGGTCTGATGTGTGCTTTAAAATCCAGATTCCAGAGCTTCAGCGTTTTGGTAAGGATATGAGGTGACTTTCAGGCACTGGGAGAAATGCAATTACACAATCTTTTCTTTTCCTATAAAATTAAGAAGTATACCTTGGAGAGGGTTTGTATGAAACAAAATGAGAAACTGAAATTAATTCAAATTTGTGACATATTACCAAAGCCCAATGAATGGATTATAAATACTGCTGGTGAGAATGATCAGAAGAATTTGTAGATGTTCTCAAGAAATTCTGTCTATACAACAAAAAAGATTGAGTGTTGGAAGCTTCCTGGTAGACATTAAAATTGTAAATTAACTTTTGTTATGTAAGTAGTTAGAATTTCCAAATATATTTAATTGAAGAGAATGTCAGCCATATCAAGCTACCAAAGGTAAATCGTTCTGAGATTGCTACAATGATACAATAGGATGTGTAGTTGCTAATAAAAAATATTATAAAGTAAAGCAGTTTGGAGATCTATTGAGTGATCGAATGCTTGGCTGTCTCCAGGAAGATTCCAGGAAGCAGTGAGCATGAGCTTCGAGGTGAAGAAACTACCTCCACGACACTATGCAATCTTATGTTTGACTTCATATTGCCAATTAAAGCTTCCATTGATTAAAGCGACAAGGAAGATTAAAGCATCGAGGCGAATGTGGAGAGAGAGGGCTGACTGCCAGCTTCCGGTCGATGGTGGGATTTCTCTGCCGCTGGAGAGGGAGCCTGTGTGGTCTATTGCAGTGTCCAGCGGGTAGGCCTCTGGGTCTGTCTCTTTCGATAATGTTGGAAGATGTTACTGAAGTTTCGTTCTTTATAGATTTGGATTATGGACTATGGATTTTTTCAGCCTTACGGTTTTTATATTCTGTATTTTTGCCTGTTCTTTCTTTTGGTGTCTTTTTGTGTGGAGGAGGAGGAGAATTTGGGGTTGATGTTCTTGTGCCGTTTTGTGTGGGGGAGGGGGTTCAGGGGGTCAATGTTCTTGTTGCAATTTTGTTATTTTTTTGTGTGGAGAGAAAGGGATTTGGAGAGGCCAATGTTCTTGTTGCACTTCATGCAGGGGGGGTGGGGGCTTTCTGGGCCAATGTTCTTGTTGCATTTTTTGGGCAGGGAAAGTGGGATTTGGGGGCCAATATTCTTGTTGCATTTCCTGTGGGAGGAGGGGTGTTGATCATCATGCTACCATTCTTTTTTTGTGCAGGAGGGGGTGTGTTTGCTGTTACTCTCTGAACTGACTTTCATGGTTTCTATTTGTTTCGTGGCTATCTGGAGAAGAAGAATCTCAGAGTTGTACAATGCATACATACATTGATAATAAATGAACTTTTGAACCTTTGATCTGACTAAGTACAATAAGTTGAAGGAATGGCCAACCACTTCATTGTTATTCAGTTACAGTTGTTTCAGATTGTGTTACCACTGTAATTGTGGCAATTGTTAAATAGTATTTTGATTTTGTTTCTTTTGAATAATGCCTTTGTATTATTTTGAATGATATACTGTCCAAAAAATATTTCTAACTCATATATTAAATTATGAACTTAGCATCTAAGGCCTCAAGTGATGCAAAATGTTGTTACATCTTCCCTGCTTAACTAAATCAAACTTCCTGCGGTAAAGTAGGGCTTTTATTTAACACATTTTTAGGTCAAAATTTGTCTTCCTGAAATTTCTTTCCAGCTTGCCAGCCACGTATCAATAGCAATATACAATCATTGGCCACTTTTTTAGGTACACCCTGGATCCCAGTGTGGTCTTCCGCTGCTGTAACCAATCTACTTCAAGGCTCAATGAGTTGTGTTTTCAGAGTTGCTTGCCTGCCCATCCCTGTTGCAACATATGGTTATTTGAGTTACTGATGTCTTCCTGTCAGCTCGAACCAGTCTGATTATTCTCCTCTGACCTCTTCTATTAGCAAGGCTTTTACTCCCACAGAACTGCCGTTCACCAGATGATTATTGTTTCTCACACCATTCTCTGTAAATTCTTGTGTGTAAAAATCCCAGATCAGTAGTTTCTGTGATACTTCAACAGCCCTGTCTGACACCAGACATCATTCCATGGTCAAAGTCACTTTGATCATATTTATTCTCCTTTCTGATGTTTGTTCTGAAGAACAACTGAACCTCTTGAACATTTCTGCATTTTTTTATGCATTGACTTGCTGTCACATGATTGGTTAATTAGAAAAATGCATTAATGAGTGGGTGTATAGGTGTACCTAATAAAGTGGCCACTGAGTGTATATTCTAAAGACAATCAGCTCGAGAACTCCATCATTTTTCTTAGCTCAATGGTCATCTTCATATTAACCATTGTCTACCAAGCATCAAACTGTAACTTTCTTCAGAGTGCCAGAAATTCTTGGCCATAAGTTTTCAGTCTCTACCCTAAACTTGTCTCTTATTCCAGTAACTCTGAACTTTTCACTCACTTGGTTATGCTGAACTGTTCAATTTTGTTTCATTCTGTTCCAGTGTTAACCTTGTTTAAATCTGATTCTGTTATTTCAGTGTCCTGTTTTCAGGTTTTTGTTTCTCGTATTCCATAAACTCCAACTCATCGAAAATGCAACAACCTATGCATTTTACAACAGGTCCCATTCACACCATTGAAAACTACCCTGAATCCTTGTTTCCTCAACCTGACCTACCCATGGGGAAACTGAAATCAATGGAATTGGTATCGAATTGGCTTATTATTATCACACATACTGACAGACAGTGAAAAGCTCAATTCATTACACCATACATGGAGGTTGTACAAGGTAAAACAATAACCAAATGCAGAATGAAGTGTACTGCAACCAAGAAAGTGCAGTGCAGGCAGATAGTATGGTGCAAGATCATAATGCAATAGATTGTAAGGTCAAGAGTCCATCTTGTTGTACTGGGATGGAAACATTTACTAATCTTATAACAGCGAGTAGAAAGTTAATGAAAGATAATGTTGGGTGGATGTAAATGAATTATGAATTTTATCCTCTTAGATGATAAAACTATTTGTCTCTGATGTTGTCTGAAATCCCATCTTTTTATCAGTACTGGTGGTGGGACTTAAATACAGTGTTCTCCCTTTTCTAAAGAAGGTATATATTCCTGTTTCTGCTTCAGTTTTTTTACTTGCACCCTTACCATAGAAACAAGTCCCTTAAGATATTCAATTTCAAAAACCTGCTTTTCCGTTTATGCCACATATTCTGAATAAACATACGTAATAAAAATTATTGATTTCAGAGAGAACTTTTCAAATTTTCAGCATCTGAAAAAGAGACCTTTATTTTTATCCCCCTTCTTTATTTTACCATCAAAAGATTATATTTAAATTTAATTTTCAGATTGTAGTCCCTTGTTCTGAATTCCCAAAGGTGAAATAGCTCTCTATTATCATAAAGACAAGAGATGCTACAACTGCTGGAAATCCAGAGTAACACCCACAAACTCATCAGCTCAGGCAGTATCTACGTGGAGGAATCAAGAGTTGATGTTTCAGGCTAATATCCTTCATCAAAACTGTGTGTGTGTTCTCCATTACCAATTGCCTTAATTAATTAGATCACTTAGAGGTGTATATATTTGTGAAGGGACACAGATAGAGTAACACACACTGTCTTTTTTCCCAGTGCTGAGGAATCAAGAACTTAGGTGAGAAGGGAAAAAAATTAATAGGAACCTGAGGGCAAACCTTTTCACCAAGAGGATGAGCAGTAAGTGGAATGTGATGCCAAAGGAAGTGATTGAGGCAGCTGCTCTAACTACATTCATAAGGGATCTGAATAGGTGTTTGGATAGAAAAGGATTAGAGGAATATAGCCCAAATGTGGGCAAATGGGACTAACTTAGATGGAAATCTTAGTCAGCATGGACCAGTTTGGCTGATGGATCCATTTCCATGCTGTTTGACCCTACGACTCTTAATCTTAAAAACTAAAAGCAAGTTAACATGGTGGACACTATTTGCTCTTCTTTGCAACTTCATCAGTTACAGTATCAGTTTTTGCCCATCTACCTCCCTGTGTCTCTTTTTCTCTCTCTGTTCATGGCTCACGGCCCATCTTCCTATCTATTGCAACACACACAAAATGTTGGAGGAAATCAGCGTGTCAAACTGCATCTATGGAAATGATTAAACAATTGGCGTTTTGGGACAAGACCCTTCTTCAGGACTGGAAAGAAAGGGGGAAGATGCTAGAAAAAAATGGAGAGTGGAGGGAGGGGAAGGAGGACTAGCTGGAAGATGATAGCTGAAGCGACGTGGGCAGGAAAGGTAAAGGGCTGGAGAAGAAGGAATCTGATAGGAGAGGAGAGAGGACAATGGAAGAAAGGGAAGAAGGAAAGGACCGGGGGCGGGGGGGCGGGGTGATAGGCAGGTGATGAGAAGGGGTAAGAGGCCAGAGTGGTGAATGGAAGAAGAGGGAAAGGGGAGGGAATTGCTTTTTTACGGGAAGGAGAAATCGATGTTCTTTCCATCAGGTTGGAGGTTACCAACACAGAATATGAGGTGTTGCTCTTCCAATATGAGAGTGTCCTCATCATGGCAAAAGAGGAAGCCATGGACTGATGAGTTGAAATGGGAATAGGGATAAGAATTGAAATGGCTGGCCACTTGGAAATTCTGATTTTGTCAAATGGTTTGGAGGTGCTTGACAAAACATTCCCTCAATTTACACTGGGTTTCACCAATGTAGAGGAGGCCACATCCAGAACAATATATACAATAGAGGGCCTCTAGCGGGGATGAATGGATAAGGGAATCATGGGAGGAGCAATCTCTGTGGAAAGCAGAGAGTGGGCAGGGGAGGTAGTGTTTGATGGTAGTGAAGGGTAATGTAATTGGGAAAAATGTACCTAATTCTCAACCACTGTTACTGAGTTGGGGTTTTGCTTTAAGAGGCTGGTCTGAGGTGGTGATGTTTGTTACATAAGGATTTTTAGCGTGCCTTGGTTGTGAGGGTTTTGGAGTTCAATGAAATGTGTCACGGGTTTCGTTAAGCATAAAATGTCTCACTTAATTTCATTTGCATTAACCTACACCGATGACCCCAATGCTCTAGGACAATTTTGGAGTTATTGAACATGTCGGCCAACACTGTCATTTTGAAACTTCTGGAGTTTTGGAGTTCAAAATGCTGCCGCTTGGTTCATACAAGCTGAAGCCCAGTTTGAATCTCTGTGTTTGACACCAAATTCTACTATGTGGTAGTGTCACTCAGCAATTCCATGGCGGTGAGAATGGAGAGTCTGCTTGAACACCTGCCTGAACACAATAAATACCAATCGCTGAAAACTCACCTTTTACAGACTTTAGGACTTTTGGAGTCTAAGCGCGACAAACAGTTGCTCTCCTTACCCGGTCTCGGTGATGGTAATCCTTCGGAGCTAATGGACCACATGCTGTCTCTCCTGAGAAATCACATCCCTGTTTTATTTTTAAAGAACTGTTCATGCAACACATCCCTGATTCAGTTTGTGTAGTTCTTGCTAATGCACCTGTGAAGGACTATAGGGAGCTTGCTAGGATGGCTGATAGTCTACACTGGCTAAGCAGCAATGCATCATTCCTCCTCCTTTCTCTGCCTCGATAAGCCCGGTCAGCAAGGCCCCCAGCGTAAGGATGCCCATGGCTGCGAAACAGATGATGCAGGGCCTATGCTTTTACCATGCTCACTTTGGTAGGAATGCTAGGAAGTGCCGACCGCCTTGCTGCTTCGACAGTGCCTGCGCATCAGGATATCAGAGGTCTGTGAACACCGTGGGTTCCAGCCAGGACCGTCTACTGTACATTACAGACACCGGGCAGTGCTTCCTGTGGGACAGGGGTGCTCAAGTGAGAGTGCTACCAGCATCACCTGTTGACAAGAAGGCAAAGAGCAATAAAACCTCACTGGAGGCTTCCAATAGCTGCAAGATCCAGACTTACAGGACACGATGGGTGACGCTCCGCTTCAGTGGTTGACGTTACAGATAGGACTTTGTCCTGGCTAAAGTAGCTAGACCTCTGCTTGGTGCAGATTCCCTGTGTACCCAAAGACTGTTAGTCTTATGAACTGCCGGCTGATGGATGTCAAGGACTTTGTGTCATTACCTGGCAACCCCAGTAATTCCACACAAAAACTCTGTCAAGTGTATGCACTACCACATCTGAGTTTACTCGACTGCTGGGTGAATTCCCAGACCTCACCACGCTCATGTTCTCCACTATGGTCAGAAGACATGGGGTTGAATACCACATTCCCACAATTGGCCCACCAGTCTAGACTGGACTCAGAAAATTTGGCAACTGCAAAGGCTGGGTTTGCCCACAATGGAAAGACTTGGCATTGTACACTGGTCAAATAGCCCCTGGGCTTCACCCCTCCGTACTGTGCCTAAGTCTGGTGGTGGTTGCTGCCCATGTGGAGATTACTGACGCCTTGACGAGGCCACCACCCTCGATCTCTATCTGGTCTCTTTGGCATATTTAGCTGGAAAGTTAATTTTTTCCAAAGTCAGTCTAGTTAGGGCTACCATCAGGAGACTGAATACTTGGAGAACATTCCCAAAACTGTTGCAATAATCCATTTGCCCTTTCTGAGTTTCTGTGCATGTGATTTGGACTGTACAATGCAGCACAGGCTTCCCAGTGGCTGATAGACTCTGTATTAAATAACTTACATTTTCTTTTTGTTTATCTGGATGACGTACTTGTCACCAGTGCGTACAAATCCAGATAAATATCTCATCTCCGCACACTTTTTGAGAACTTAAGCCAATATGGGTTGATTATTAATCCTGCTAAATACCATTTTGGGTTGTCAACCGTTGACTTTCTCAGCCATCATCTCTCTGCAGAAGGTACAAAACCCCTCCCATCAAAGGTAATTGCTATTATAGATTACCACCGCTTTGCACTGCAAATAAACTACACGGGTTCTTAGACATGGTGAATTTCTATCATCGCTTCAATCAGCAAGTGAAATTCTGTTCCCCTGCTTAAAGGCAATACCTCTAATCAAGTGCTTGACTGGTCAGCAGACATGACCAGGGCATTTGATGACACCAAACAAGCTCTTTATATCGTGACCCTACTTGCACACCCACTCCCAATGCACCCACAGCCATTACAACTGATGCCTCAGTCTATGCTGTGGGTGCAGTGCATGAATAGCTGGTTGGAGGCATGTGGCAAATGCTCACCGTCTTCATTTGGCAGCTCCATCCCCTGGAAAGGAAGTACAGCACGTTTGACCGTGATCTTCTTGGTCTCTATCTGGTTGGCTGCCACTTTTATTTTCTTCTCGTGTGTCGCCATTTCACAGCGTTCGTTGACTATAAACCCCTTGTGCACATGACGGCCAAAGTATCAGACAATGCCAAAGAGTTACAGCCTGAAAAGTCAACTGTACTCTTTTCCTGGCTTGCTCAGTTTCTTCAGCAATTTGTGTGTGTATATCAGACCCTTGTTCTGCAAGGCTGCAACACCACCTGGCGTACATTTCCGAGTTCAGAACAAGGGGAAAAGTAATACTATGGCCAATTAACTCCCGTGGCCAGCTGTTGATGCCATTAACACAGGGGTTGATTATGCTGGCATGGCAATTAACCAGGTTACTGTCCCAGAGGTCCAGGCTTACTGAACAGCGGTTATGGGCCTGTGGTTGACTGACATTAAGTTCCAGGAAGCTGGTGTTTCTCTCCTGTGTGATGTCTCAATCAGTCTCCCTCACCCACTGTGCCCACAAAATGGAGATGGATTGTCTGCAGATTCATACATGCCCTATGCATCTCGGCTGGAAGGCCTCACAGAAACTGGCTGCACTAAAGTTTATTTGGCACGACCTCAGAAAGGATGCATGTGATTGGATTACAGCCTGTGTGGAGTGTCAGGAGTTCATCAGCATCTGATGTTTCCTCTGACATTCCCTCTGACCACGGTCTCTAATTCATTCAGGCCTCTGGACTGTGATGCCCAGAACCTCAGTGTAGGCTATATCACACCATGGTGTATCACCTGTATTCCAGCGGGTTCCCTGCTCCTTAAAGGCTACTCTGAGGGCTTCCCTGACTGATGAATGTTGGCACGATTGGTTCCCATGGGTCCCGCTGGGGCTCAGAACAGTTCCAAAGGAGAACCTGCAGTCGTTCATGGTTGAGTTGGCATACGGACGGCCATTACAAGTGCCAGGTGATTTCATTCCTGATGCCATGACGCCTGGTCAGCCTAGCAATAGCATTCCACCCTCTTCAGTAAATCCAATTCCTTTTCATCTATTCCTACCTTCCATCAGGGTGTACTGCACTCTTGGGTCCCTGTTCACCTAAACTCCGCCTCTTTTGTTTTTGTTCACCGTGATGCACACCGACATCCCCTTAGGCCCCCCCTTACAATGGCCCTTTCCACGGTTTGCAACAAAGAGAAAAGACTTTTATCGTAGATAAGAGGGGTAAAACTGAACATATTTCAGTAGATTGCCTTAAACCAGCACACCAAGATTTGGAGTTTTCCACTGCCATGCCCCTGGTGTCACAATGTGACCATGAGTGTGTGTAAGCACCTCTGGACAAGCCAGAGACACCTGTGGTTCCTCTGGCCACGGAACAAATGACCCAAGCAAGGCAGCTTGTCTTAACTCCGGACAGACTCACAATGCCGGTGTTAGTGAATTCTGCGGGGGTTGGGGGAGGGCCCTGTGTAGGGTAACGTAATTGGCAGAAACGTACATAATTTACAACCACGGAGTTGCCGTTTCACTTTAAGAGGCTGGCCTGACATGAAGACATTGTTACGTAAGGATTTTTAGTGCGCTTTAGTTGTGTAGGTTTTGGAGTTCAATAAAATGTGTCATGGGATTCGTTAAACATAAAACGCCTCAGTTAGTTTTATTTGCATAAGCCTAAAGGAGGTTCCCGTGGAAGATGACGTAACTTGTGAAGAATGATGTGTTGAATGCAGAGGCTCATGGGGTGATAGGTGAGGACAAGTGGAGCTCTGTCCCTGTTAAGATAGCGGGAAGATGGATTGAGCGTGGATGTCCAGGAAATGGAGGAGTTGCAGTAGAGAGAAGCATCAATTGCAGAGGAAGCGAGAACCCGTTTTTTGATGTCTTAGAAAGGAAAACCTCATCCTAGGAACAGATGTGGTGGAGGCGAAGGAACTGAGAATAAGGAATAGCATTTTTACAAGAGACAAAGTAAGAAGAGATGCAATTAAGATAGCCGTGAACATTGGTAGGTTTATAAAAGATGATGGTAGACAGTTTGTCTCTGGAGATAGAAACAGTGAGATTGAGAAAGGTGGCGGGTGTCAGAAATGAACCAAGGGAATTTAAGGGTAGGGTGGAAATTGGAGGCAAAGTTGATGAAATTGACAGGCTAAGCAAGGGTGCATGAAGCAGCACTAATGCAGTCCTCAATGTTGTGCAGAAAGAGTTGTGGAGCATTATCAGGGAAGGCTTGGAACATGGTCTGTTCTATATGGCCAACAACATGGCAGGCATAATTGGTGTCCATGCAAGTGCCAATGACTACTCCTTGAGTCTGGAGAAAGTCGTAGGAACCGAAAGAGAAATTGTTGATTCTTTCTTTCTATCAATTCCTATTTATAAAGTTTGTTTTTCTAATGTTAACAATGCTAAAGAAATTGCTGTCACCATTTTTATTTCCTTCAAAATTTGTGTTTCAAAAATACAGTATTTCACAAATTTTCTCAGATCATGGTCTGGTGAAGAATACATACGGTATCATGCACTACAGTAGCAAATGTCCTGTACGTCCTAGAGATCTGAACAGGTTCAGATACTGGAGTGAATACAGCACAATAACATAGACAGGCTCATCCTTTATGTTCACGGCCACCTCAATTTCTCCAGAATGAAAGTTTCTCTTTTCTTCTGTTTTTATATTTTTAATTCTTTTCTATTGAGGATGCTGGCTGTTTATAGGGTTTATTGTTTATCTTCCAGGAGCTTTTTATTTGCGATAGGCAGCAATTTGCTTTCAGAAACACATCTCTTGTTGCAATTTCTGCCATCTGCTTTGCCATAAAAATTCATTGAAAAATCAGTCTCATCTTAAAAATTCAGAGTCAATGTTAATCTAGATAAAGCTTAATTCAAAACTTCGTTTAGCTTGGGAAGGTTCAGAAAGCTGCAAATTACTGAATATATTGAAGTCTGCCAAAATCAACATTAATCTTCAATTACTACCTCCACTTCTGAGTGCCTGGCGGTGAAGAGACTTCTGATAATATCACTCATCTAAAATCACTGTCAAAGATCTAATAAATTTAAGCACTAGAGAATCCACAATGAATTGAAGCAAATTCATAGCATGACATGCTGGTGACAGAATTCAATAAAAATTCATCACCTTTAGTTCCATTTTCCATCCTGCTCTCCGTATGTGACTCTTCACTTCCTTCACACCACTATCTTACGTCACTAGTTAAGTTAACTGTCAAAACCAAGTGCTAGAAAAATGCTTCTACTGTGGCCTCCAAATACAGAGCGAAGAAAAATTTGCAAACTGAAGAAGAAAATTTGGAATTGATGAGTCATTCTGGAAGAGTGCAGGGACGGACACAATGAGACAAGTGGCTTCCTTCTGTGCTGCTACTGTTCCATGATTCCTTATGTCCACCAGATCCCACAGGCATCATTTCCCACTATAGTTTGTGTAAGGACTTCATTCCATTCTCCCAGTTTCACTGTCTCCATTGTATCTAATCGGATGATGAGAATTTCCACACCAGTATCCTTAAGGTATCTTCTTTTCTCCTTAAACTTGCTTCCCCCTCTATCACATTGGTAGGCACATAAAGAGACAGTCAACATTTTTGGTTCTGTGCTAGTAATTTTTGCCAATTGTTGGCTGCTGCAGGGTTGTTCTACAGGATGAAAGGGATTTAGATATTCTTTTTGACAACAACCTTTAGGGCAAAATCTGGTTTGGATATTTAACAACTCCATCTTGCCTCATTTACTGCCTCTGATATAGAAAAATGTGCCCTAATGTACATCCCAAAGATTTATTCTGACAAGAATAGATGCTATGCTATAGAAGATCAAAGGTTCATTTATTATCAAAGCATGTATCCACATACAACTTGAAATTTGTATTCTCCAGGTTGCCACATGAACTAGAAAGAACATGAATGCTGTTCAGAGAGCAACATCAAACCCACTCCTCCATACAAAAACGAATGGCGTCCCGCTTATCAATCCGCAAAATCACCCTCCCCCCACACAAACAAAATAGGAACATCAACCCTCCTCTGCACAGATACTAACAGAGCACAACAGAACATCAGCCCCCTAAAACCCACCCCTCCCACAATATAATGGAAAAGGAACATGCAATAAGAAACCACAAAATATAAAAACCATAAATCTGAAAAAAATCCACAGTCCATAAATGCAATAGTCCAATCCATAAACGCAGAACCACGGCACCATCCTACGAAATCTCCAACGTTCATTAAAAGAGAAGAGAGGAACACCACACAAGGCAGAGAGGCCTACCTGTGTGCCACAGTGATAGGCCTCTCTCAGAATCCTTCAGCAGTGATAAAAAAGCAGGCAGTTGGGGCTGAAACTCTCACTCGCTACTGCATTTGCCTTGATGTCTCAATCTACCTCAAGGCTTTAATTGGTGTTTAATGGACACACCACCCTATACACGAAGAAATTGATTCAAACATCGGCTCGTGCCCTGTCTCAAAGCTTCTTCACATTGAGGCTGTCTGAGTATGCACTCACCTTCCCGAATCTTCTTGGAGCCAGTAAAGCGCTGGATCAGTCAAACAATCTCCAAACTGTAACAGTCTCAGAAACACATTTAAGGTGAAAAACAGATGTAAAAGAAGTAAAAAGAATATTTTCGTGAACCATCTGGAAGATGTCGGCCTAGGGAGCATCTATCATTTTGACTGGATGATAGAACATGGAAACAGCAGCAAGCCTTATGGTCCACAACATGATGCCAAATTAAACTGCTTCTCTTCTGCTTGGGCATGATCTACAGTATATCCCTCCAGTCCCCTCATCTTCAACATCCTCTTAAATTTGCTGATCCAGTTTACCACATTATCATCCAGATCATTGATATAGATGACAAATAACCACGGACCCAGCTCTGATCCCTGTGGCACACCACTAGTCACAGGCCTCCTCTCAATCCTCCACTACCACTCTCTGACTTCTCCCACTGAGCCAATGTCTAATCCAATTTACTACCTCACCATGTATAACTAGCGACTGAATCTTCCTAACTAACCTCCCATGCGGGATCTTGTCAAAGGCCTTATTGAAGTCCATTCAACATCTACCGCCTTCCCTTCATCCACTTTCCTGGTAACCTCCTCAAAAAACTCCAATAGATTTGTTAAACATGACCTACCACGCACAAAGCCATGTTGACTCTCCCTAATAAGTCCCTGTCTATCCAAATACTTGTAGATCTTAAATCTTAGTACTCCTTCCAATAATTTACCTACTACTGACGTCAAACTTACCAGCCTATAATTTCCCAGATTACTTTTAGAGCCTTTTTTAAACAACGGAACAACATAAGCTACCCTCCAATCCTCCGGCACCTCACCCATAGATACCGACATTTTAAATATATCTGCCAGGGCCCCTGCAATTTCAACACTAGTCTCCTTCAAGGTCTGAGGGAATACCCTGTCATGTCCTGGGGATTTATCTACTGTGATTTGCCTCAAGATAGCAAGTACCTCCTCCTCTTCAATCTGTATAGGTTCCATGACCTCACTATTTGTTTGCCTTATTTCCATTGACTCAATTCCAGTTTCCTTAGTAAATACAGACGCAAAAAATCCATTTAAGATCTCTCCCATTTCTTTTAGTTCCATACATAGCCAGCCACTCTGATCTTCAAGAGGACCAACTTTATCCCTTACTATCCTTTTGCTCTTAATATACCTGTAGAAGCTCTTTGGATTATCCTTCACCTTGACTGCCAAAGCAACCTTATGTCTTCTTTAAGCCCTCCTGATTTCTTTCTTAAGTATTCTTTTGCACTTTTTATACTCCTCAAGCACCTTATTTGCTCCGTGTTTCCTATACATGTCATACATCTCTCTCTTCTTCTTTATCAGAGTTCCAATATCCCTTGAGAATCAAGATTCCTTATTCTTACTCACTTTGCCTTTAATTCTGACAGGAACATACAAACTCTGCACTCTCAAAATTTCTCCTTTGAAGGCCTCCCACTTACCAATCACATCCTTGCCAGAAAACAACCTGTCCCAATCCATGCTTTTTAGATCCTTTCTCATTTCTTCAAATTTGGCCTTTTTCCAGTTTAGAATCTCAACCCGAGGACCAGATCTATTTTTATCTATGATCAAGTGGATCTCAAGATGTGGCCTAAGTAATGTTTTAGATAGCTGCAGTATAACTTCCTGACTCTTATACTCAATGTGCTGATCAACAAAGAGAAGCATACCATATGCCTTCTTTACCAATGAGGGTGCATATGGAGGAGGAGAGTTGTGGACTGAAATAAGGCCTTGGCAAGCAGTTGCAGAGTTTAGGGCAGAAATAAAATTCCACAAAAAGTAGTGGATACAGCCTAGTCCATCACAGATAAAACCCTCCCCACCATTGAGAACATAACCACAGAGCACTGTTGCATGAAAGCAGCATCCATCATCAGGGACCCCCACCACCCAGGTCATGCTTTCTTCTCCCTGCTGCATCAGAAAGAAGATACAAGAGCCTTGCAAGCCACACTACCAGGTTCAGGAACAATTATTACCCCTCAACCATCAGGCTCTTGTACAGAGAGGATAACTTCACTCATCCCATCACTGATCTGTTCCCATAACCTATGGACTCACCGTCAAGGACTCTTTATCTCATGTTCTTGATATTTATTGCTTATTTATTTATTATTATAATTTCTTTTTTGCTTCTTTTGTATTTGAACAATTTGTTGTCTTTTGCACATTAGTTGTTGGTCTGTCCTGTTGGGTGTGGTCTTTCATTGATTCTATTATGTTTCTTGGATTCATTGTGTCAGCATGATGAAGGAATTGGTTGTTGACTTCAGAAGGAGTAGTGGACCGCACAACCCCATCTACATCTATGGTGCGCAGGGGGAACAGGTCAAAAGCTTTAAGTTCCTTGGGGTGAATATCACAAATGACCTGACTTGGTCTAACCAAGCAGAGTCCACTGCCAAGAAGGCCCACCAGAAAGCTGAAGAAATTTGGCCTGTCCCCTAAAACCCTCACTATTTTTTATAGGTGCACCGTAGAAAGCATTCTTCTAGGGTGCATCACAACCTGGTATGGAAGTTGTCCTGTCCAAGACTGGAAGAAGCTGCAGAAGATCGTGAACATAGCCCAGCACATCACACAAACCAATCTTCCATCCTTGGACTCACTTTACACCACACGCTGTCAGAGCAGTGCTGCCAGGATAATCAAGGACACGACCCACCCAGCCAACACACTTTTTGTCCCTCTTCTCTCCGGGAGAAGGTTCAGAGCTTGAAAATTTGTACGGCCAGATTTGGGAACAGCTTCTTTCCAACTGTGATAAGACTGCTGAACGGATCCTGACCTGGATCTGGGCCGGACCTTCCAAATATCCGGACCTGACTTGCACTACCGTACTTTCCCTTTTCTATTCTCTAATTATGCTTCATAATTTAAATTTTTATTATATTTACTTCGATTTGTACTTCAGGGAGCGCGAAGTGCAGAATCAAATATCACTGTGATGATTGTACGCTCTAGTATCAATTGTTTGGTGACAAAAAAGTAAAGTATGCCCTAAAGAAAACAAATCTCAGGGTTGTATATAGTGACGTATATTTACTTTGATAATAAATTTACCTTCAACTTTGAATAAGTAGCTGAGGTGGGATGTATTATAGACATATGGATGTGTAACAAGATCTTCAGGCAAGCAAACCCAGGCACGGAGTAAACGCCAGACTCAAAGGTAGGAAGTAATGATGAGGATTCATTCAAAGAATGTAACAGAGGAATAACTAATGACTCAGAGCATACTTCCTTGAGAGGACCAAGGTACACAGAATGCTAGATTACTTGGAACCCAAATTCAGGACTCAGCAATGAACGCTAGTGGTGATGGACTAAGTTAGTGTATATCGCATGGGC
Organism: Hemitrygon akajei; assembly: GCF_048418815.1. NCBI lineage: Eukaryota > Metazoa > Chordata > Chondrichthyes > Myliobatiformes > Dasyatidae > Hemitrygon > Hemitrygon akajei. The sequence continues at coordinate 123,320,744 of NC_133131.1, read as the reverse complement.
ACCCATGTGTATCAAAATCGAAACTCAAAAATCTAAAAACAGGATGCACGAGGAACCTGCATTCAAAAAGCAAGTGGCACGATAAACACAATGAAACTGTAATGACAAACCAGTCACTTAACAATCTCTAGTTAAAACAAAACAATGATGTTCAGGTGCATCTGTACACTGAGGCCTGATGCTCTCCAGCACCCTGCGCTGTTGCAAAGAGCTCAAGACAGGGTGCGTGGCAATGGAGGATGAGTATTATAAACTGAGAGCAAAATAGGTTAGAGAGATTGCAGGATAGCGAAGAGTGGCTGAAGAGTGGGGGATGTGAGGCAGCTCAAAGCCATTAGAATCATCAAAAATATGGAAGACAAATATTAGCCTTTTTCTTTTTTTCTACAAAGGTTGAATACACTTTCTGCTAATTTTTATCCCGATCAATATTTCTGCCAAAGTGAAAAAGCCCAAAATATCAGGGCCAGTGTGCTCAGTGATTCCAGTCGTGGTTCACTTTATTCAACATCCAACTGCTCTTTATAACTAATCAATAACCCTTCAAAAGTAATTAACAATTGCTTCAAGACCTTGGCCTCAATACCTCCTTGTGCAATTGTATTCTCAGTTTCTTGTCTTGCAGTCCCCATTAGTTTGGACTGGGAACAATACCTCTTCCACAATCTCCACAAGTTTGTGTGCTTAGCACCTTGTTTCATTTGCTTTACACTTATGACTGTGTGGATAAGCACAGCTCCAATGCCATACTTATGCTTGCTGATGATACCACTATCAGAGGCCAAATCAAAGGTGGTGATGAATCAACATATAGGAGAGAGACTGAAAATCTGGATGAGTGGTACCACAACAACAATCTCTTACTCAATGTCAGCAAGACCAAGGAGTTGATTATTAACTCAGGAGAAGGAAATCATTGGTTCATGAGCCAGTTCTCAGGTGATCAGAGATGGAGAAGGTCAACAACTTTAAATTCCTGTGTTATTATTTCAGAAAACCTGTCCTGAACCCAGCAGGAAGAAAGTACAGTTGTGCCTCTACTTCCTTAAAAGCTTGTGAAGATTTGGCATGACCTCTAAAACTTCTATAGTTGTTTGGTGGAGAGTATATTGACTGACTGTATCACAGCCTGGTGTGAAAACACTAATGTCCTTTAATGGAAAATTGGGCTAAAACTAATGAATACAGCACAGTCCATCACAGATAAAGCCCTCAAAGATTGAGCTCATCTACACGAAGCTCTGTTGCAGGAAAGCAGCGTCCATCATCAAGGACACCCACCACTCAGGCAATGCTCTCTTCTTGCTGGTGCCATCAAAAAGAAGGTACAGGAGTTTTAGGACTCACATCACCAGGTTTATGAACAGTATCCCTCAACCATCAAGCTCTTGAACCAGAGGGGATAACTTCACTTGCTTCATCACTAAAATGTTCCCCCAATCTATTGACTCACTTTTAAGGACTCTTCATGTGATGTTCTCGATAGTTATTGTTTATTTATTTATTATTATTATTATTACTTCTTTCTTTTTGTGTTTTGCACTCTGGTTGAACACCCACATTGGTGTGATGCTTCATTGATTCTATTATGGTTATTATTCCATGATGGATTTATTGAGTATGCCCACAAGAGAATTAATTTCAGGGTTGTATATGGTGACATTTATGTACTTTGATAATAAACCTACTTTGAACTTTGAACTTCATTATTGATAGAGATCTGCAGAGAGAAGCAATAATCTGGGTAATTTAATAACTTCACAAAATGAAAGTGAGATCATGTTAAACCCTGGAAGAGAAAATTCAGTTCCCTGAATAACATTTTGCAAGCTGTCTGGGGAAGTGCAAATTAAAATGACTCTCAATATACCCCTTTGTACTTAAATGACTACAAGCTGAATAATTACCCAGCAGGAAAATAATTGCCATCTCTGCTGGCTTACAAAGTGCAAAGCCAAAAATTGTTGATTTATATCCCCATTTAAAGGTTCATTTTCCTAACAATTCTTTAGTCTCAAAATGACCAGTTAGTGTAGTTTGCAGAGAAACTGACTAGGACTGTTAGTAACACTGACAAGTCACAAGTGACCATTGCCATGTTGCATTTAATCTTTTAAATAAAATGTTCAAAATAATTTTGTTTTTTTATCATGCCTTTTCAAGACCCTGGGAGTCCCCAAGCCCTTTACATTTGGAATCGAGCCTCTGTCATAACATAGGAAACATGGAAGCTGGTTTGTGCCCAGAAATATTTCATGATTAGCGACGTGATGAACTCCGGGTGAGTGATTTATTTTGGTGTGTTGATTGAAATGTAATTAATGGTCAGCAGGCCTGGGGTACTTCCCCACTCTTTTCCATCAAATGCCCTGAGCCATTTATCAGCATAATGAAACTGAAAATTGAACAAAAACCATTAAAAAATAAGATTGTGCATTTTAAAGAATATTTGTATCACCATCCAGGAGGCTTTGGAATGTCACATCACTGTTGTGTCACTGTACCAGCATGTCAGCATAAAGTTCTTTGGTGTGAACTTGAGCCAATAACTTTTTGATGCAAGGGTCAAGGAAAACAAACTGTGGCACTCTAACATCATAAGTGCACAGGATATGGGGAATAGAGGAAGAAATTGTAAGCTCAATAGTGACTTGAAATTCAATAATTTATGAGAGTAAATGTTTTTGAATGGTGTAGCATAGGGAATCACAGTGAGTATATGTTGTGTGTGAAGATGATCTGGAGAAGCTAGGTAGGCACACAAGGGAGAAAGTAAACAGAGGATATGCTGTGGAATGGCTGGAAACTACAGTGGCGTATGAAGACTGAAACAAGCATAGGAATAGTGCAGCAAGTCGGAAGAAAACTGTCGAGAATTCATTAAGAAGGTCCAGTGGGAAGGGTAGACGGAGGCAGGTTAAAGAGGGCTGGTAGGCATTTTAATGCGAGGAACCTTGCATGTAAATCAGACCAGTTTACAGCATGGATCAGCACTGGAATTACAAGATTATTGCAAGCATGGGAACATGGCTGAGGGAAGAGCAAGCAGTTTAATGAACTGGGTGCAGGAGGCTTAGGTTTGAGAGAGGGGAGTTCAAACAGGGAAGGGGAGGCCAGTTTCTGCTTAGGAAGTACAGAATGCTAGTACTTCGATTGCTGATCCTCTGGTGATGATCAACAGGGATGGGAGAAGTACCAAAGGATTGGAAGGTTGCAAATGTTGTTCCCTTGTTCAAGAAAGGGAGTAGAGATAACCCAGGAAATTATAGACCAGTGAGTACTGAGTGATTTTACCATTCACAATATTGACTGGGATTGCAATAATGCAAAGGATTTATATGGGATGGAATTTGTTAAACGTGTCCAAGAAAGCTTCTGTAAGACAATATGCAGAGGATCCTTTTAGAGGCTCAAACTTATCTGAGGAAATGAAATCAGACAGGTGATGGAAGGGTCAGTAAGGGAACACTTTGGGAACCGTGCCCAAGTTTTACAATAGTTATGGAGAGGGATAAGGTTGGTTCTCAAGTTAATATCTTGAATTGGGTGATGGCCTTATTTATCAAAGAGTGAAAAACATGAAAAATAGTGAGTTCAGTGATGATAATATGAATAATCTGAAGCAGGTCAGTTTAGGAAAGAGGAGGTGTCAGATAAAGTTTGATAAATCATCATGATCGAAGGAGATCTATTGCAGGTAGCTATGGGTAGAAAGAAAAGAGAAAACTGGGCCCTGTAGGAGACTTTTACGTCTTCATTAGTTACAGTTGAAGTGACAGAAGACTAAAAGATAGCTAATGTTATTCCATTTAGTAAGAAGGGCTTCAGGAAACCATAGGTCACTAGCCCTTACATCAGTGGTATGGAAGTTATGAAAAGTCTATATTTATATCTAACAAGGCCAGGGCTGATCAAGGATCATATATATGGCAAGTTTCTGCAAGATAAATCCAGCATCACTGATTGGACTGAGTTTTTGAAAAGGTAACCAAATAGATTAACATAGGCAGGGTGGTAGATAATGTCTATATGGACTTCAATGAGTCATTGATAAAGTACTGCAAGGTAGGCTGGTGCATGTGGGATCCAAGCATGCTAGCTAATTGAATCCAAAGCTGGCTTGGTGGTAGGATAAAAGGAAGAATAATAGAAGAAGTCTTCTTCCCTGATAGGAATTCTGTGAGCAGTGGTAGACCACAGGGATTGCAGCTGAGAAGCTTGTTGTGTGTGATACAAATTAAAAACTTGGGATACGTTTGTACAAAGTGTGACAAGTAAATTTATGGATGACATGAAAGTTAGTGGTGTGGATAGTGAGGAAAGTTGCCACAGGTACAGTAATATATGAATCTGATGGAAAGCTGGATGGAGTGATGGCAGATGGAATTTAATCGCAACAAGTATGAGGTGATGCATTTTGGGAAGCCAGATTGGGGAAGAACATTTATGGTAAATGGTAAAGCACTAAAGAATGTTGGTAAACAGAGGAATCTTAGGGTAGGATTCACAAATCCGTACTCCGCTAAGGCTACAGCCACACTAGACCAGATAATTTTGAAAACGCCGGTTTCCCGTAAAAACAATAGGCGTCCACACTATGCATTTTTGAAAATATCTCTATCCACACCGAAACAGAGATTTCGGCGAATCTCCTCCTGCTGCGCATGCGCAGGACACATCTATCGAAAACAAGCAACATGTTTGGTGTTGAATCTCGCCGTAAAAGTGCGTGTTTGTGTAGTTACAGACTAGAAAAACTTAAAACGACATACAGCTGTTGGCTTTCACGCAGAACTTAAAAGTAAAAAAAAACAAATACTAGAGCGTACGGAGACAACCGACAGGGAGTTCACGGACAGATTGATCCGGCTGACGATGAACATTGAAAAACTGACTAACTCTGTTGCATTAATAAAGCACCTTGTTAAATGTATGAATGTTTTAATGTCTGCATCAGTGTTATCTTGTATTTCCATACAATGCTACATTAGGCTGTTACACATCTATTGTCAGAGAAGTACTTGCATAAATAGATAAACCACCTTCATACGAGCAAGGACAGAAAACAGGGCAAAGTGAGTATACTTTTTTATTCAGTAGGTTATGGGTCAAAGTATTTGGTGAGTACGTTTCTAACTCTTCTGGCTTCAGTCTCTTTGCCGTCTGTTCTGAAATTGTTAAGTTGCGTTCAAGAAAACAATGAAATAGCGCGCTGCTGTCTGACAGCATTTTCAGAAGTCTCCAGTTACCCCATCCACACTGATCTGCCCGAGCAGTGTTTTCAAAAATACCCACCCTGGAAAGCGTTTCTGAAAAGCTCCGGTTTCGGGGGACAAAAACGCTGTTTTAATGTGGACGGAAGGTAAAAACGAAGAGAAAAAGCTTCAGTTACGGATTTATCCAGCATAGTGTGGACGTAGCCTAAGAGTAGTAATCCAAGTAGATAAGGTGGAATATTGGTAATTGGTTTATTAATAGGCATCTGTTAGTCTCAAGAGACCATGGATTTGCGCCTTGGAAAGTTTACAGGATGCAGACCTGGGCAGGATTGTATGGGAGACCAGCAGTTGCCCAAGCTGCAAGCCTCCCCTCTTCACGTCACTGTTTATTATTGTCACATATTCTGAAGTACAGTGAAAACTGTTGTTTCCACGCCATCCATTCATTGCGTACCTATGGTTTTATAAGTTCACTGAGCTAGTATAAAAGGAAAACAATAACAGAATGCTGAATATAGTGTTACTTATAGGGAGAAAATACAGTGCAGGCAGACAAATAAAAAGCAAGGACTATGAAGAGGTATATATAAAGATCAAAAAAATCATCTATATCAAATGACAGGCCTGTTCAAGAATTTTAAAACAAAGGGATAGAAGCTGTTCTTGAGACTGGAGGTATGTGTCGTCAAGCTTTGGTGTTTTCTGCCCAGTGGAAGTTGAGTGAAGAGAGAATAACCAGGGAGAGGTCCTTTCCCTCTGGTCAGGCCACACTTGGAGTATTGTGTTTAGTTCTGATCACTGTACAGTCAGAAGGATTTGATTGTGCTGGAGAGAGTGCTGAGGAAATTCACCTGAATTCTGCCTGGATTGGAGGACTTTAGTTATAGGAGAAAAATAGGATAGGGTGCACTTGTTTTCTCTGGAGCACAGGAGGCTGAGGTATACCTGATCGAAGTGTATAAAATTATAAGAAGCATGGTATGGGTATTTAAAACAAAAGAGGTGAGAGAAAGGAGCTTTAAGGGGTATTTGAGTGGAAAGTTTTTACAAAGAGAGTGATTGATATCTGGAATACTGCTAGATGAGGTGGAATGGAATCAAATATAATCACTGTTTAAGAGACATCTAGACAGTCATCTAAAGAGGCAAGATGTAGAAGGAATTGGGCAAATGGATCTGCATATACGTGATGGACCAGAGAACCCGTTGTTGCATAGTTACTCTGTTACTCTCTGCTTGTTGAGTCAAATGGCCATTTTGTGTGTTATACTATAGTTATAAATCTGCTGAAATAATGTATGCATATTTCTGCTAGACCTCTGCAAAAATCCTCTGCAATCAGTACACAGATGATCAGATTCTTACTGCTTCTGGCACCCCCCACCACCATCCAGTATGAGTTTATGCACAGGAGTTTATCATGTGTTGCGTCAGAAGTAGATGTAAAGGAAATCCTTTGTGTTTAAAGGCAAGCAGATACTGTAGTTGCCCACAAGTTGGTGGAGACGAGTTATTGAAATAAAAGGATAAAATAAATATAAATATTATATGAAGATAAGTGGTTCTAATCTGCTTGTGATTTCCAGTAGTTGTGGGAATTAATGCAAAGATACTATATATTTTTTGAAGCATTTAATTTCTTATGTTATAACATAATCCAATATATTTATTACCCAAAAAGTTCTGAAGAACTATGTATCAGGTTAATTCCATTAGTATTTAAAAATTTTTTCTAGCATCGTCAAGGGATGTTGAGACCATGGTAAAGAAAACAAAGGAGGCATATATCAGGTATAGGTGCTTAAGGATCATAAGAAATGTAAGAGAAAACAAGAGAGAAACCAGGATGGTTAACAGAGGACGTGAGGTTTCTCTGGCAGCCTCATGTTGAAACAAAATTCTAAGGGCTTTGATTGTTACTTTAAAAGCAAAATGATAGCAAGGGACAAAATTGGTCCCCTTGAAGGTCAGTGTGATCTGGAGCTGAAAGAGACAGAGGAAATGTTAATTGATTTTTAACACCGGTATTTACTCAGTAGACAGACCCAGGGTCGGCAGAAGTGAGGGAGAAGAGCAGTGAGTGTACCCAGTTACAGAAAAGGAGGTGCTTGCAGCACTGAGGTGAATTAGTGTGGATGTATACCCAGGGCCTGATGAGTCGTCGCCTGGAGCCTTGATGAGGGAGATGGGGGCAGAGATATTTGAAACGCCCTTAGCCACAGGTGAGCCTGATGCCAATCATGGGTAAGTTATTGGAAGGGATTATAAGGGACAGGATACATACGAGGGGTGATTGATAAGTTGGTGGCCTAAGCTAGAAGGAGTCAATTTTAGAAAACCCAGCACATTTATTTTTCAACATAGTCCCCTCCTACATTTACACACTTAGTCCAGTGGTCATGGAGCATACGGATCTTGGACCTCCAGAAAGTGCTCGACAGCAGGGGTGATAGATAAGTTTGTGGCCTAAGGTAGGAGGAGATGAGTTATACAGCTCTCGTTACATGCACATGCAGTTCAACTCTTTGAGTGATTATGCAGAAAGTTTGAAGTTAATAACTCATCGGGGTGATTGATAAGTTTGTGGCCTAAGGTAGAAGGAGGTGAGTATAACAAGCTGCCACAGACCGCTGGGACTTTCAGGAAGAGAGAGAGAGAGAGAGAGAGAGAGAGAGAGAGAGAGAGAGAGAGAGAGAGAGAGAGAGAGAGAGAGTGTGTGTGTGTGTGTGTGTGTGTGTGTGTGTGTGTGTGTGTGTGTGTGTGTGTGTGTGTGTGTGTGTGTGTGTGTGTGTCTGCTGGTAGTAGCTTGCTGCGACAATGGGTAAAGTCTCATACTTTCCAGTGCCCAAAGGATTGGGTTAATTAACGGCACACAGTGCACATTGGATGTGTGACTGTCACTTCATATGATCCATACGTGGATTTTGTTGGAGTATCCTGTGGCAACCACTTTTGTTAACCCTTACCTGGTTTCGGGTATGTTATGTGGTAACCACTTGTGCTAGGAAATATTCTGTGACTGTCAGCTTGTGATATTTCTACATGGATTTCGGGATGACTCAATGGATAAGATCTTCAGTGACTGTTACTTCGTTTTCCCAGCATAGAACCTGTAGTATTCTTCGTGATCACCTCCTCTCTACATTTTAACGTGGATTTACCAGTCCCTCCCCTCACTTATTCTGTGGATTACTGGACCTTTCTAGTTTGCCATCTTAAGACTTTAAGAACTGTTCCTAAGCTTGACAGTTTGGGAGCCACACACACATAACACTGTTAACTTCTGTTTATTTCACTTAATTTTCTATATTTTTGAGTAGATACTAATAAATGTAGCGGTTCTAACATTAAAACCTGACTCAATTTGTGATCTATTGCTGCTGGTACATAACAAAGTCCCAGTTCTGGTCACCTACCTACAAGAAAGATATCAATAAGCTTGAAAAAGTGCTGAAAATATTTACATGGATGTTTACATTACGGTAACAGAGTGAATAGGTAAGGACTATATTCCCTGGAGCGAGAAGAATGAGCAGAGATCTACACAAAGTTATGAGGAGTATAGATAGAGTGAATGGTACAGGTTTTTTTCCCTTGGGTTGGGTGAGACTAGAGTAGAGGTCATAGGTTTGGGATGAAGATGAATATTTAAGGGAAACCTGAAAGGGAACCTCTTCACTCAGACGGAAGTGCAAATGTGGAATGAGTTGCCAGTGAAAGTGGTAGGTATTGTAACTGTTCGATGGTAACAATTTTGGGAAGTTTCGATAGATAATGCAAGAGGAAAGTATGGAGGGTTATAGTCTGGGTACAGAAAACCAGGCTGGCATAACTGACAGGCCAAAAGGCCTGTTTCTGCACCGTAGTCTCTATGACTCTGTCACTCTGTTATGGATAATCTGTTCAGAGGTCCATTGAAGCAGCCTCTGGCAATATATTTCATTGCATTTTCACTATTTAGTCACCAGACTGCAGAATATTTGAAGCTCAGGAATGAACAAGTATCTTTAAGTTGCTGAATTGGTCCATCAAATTAATCATAGAGTCATTGATGTACCAAGCAAATCAGGAGTCCATTTGATACTTTGAAATGTCTCACCTAATTAAGTTTTCTTCCCTCTTCTTTTCCAATCATTTGTTATTTTTCTCAGGTATTTACTCAGTTTAGAGGCTTTAGTTGATAACTGTCCTATCCAATCACTTCTTTTAATCAAAGTTCTCCATTCCTGGTGAACCTCTTCTGCAGTTTCTCTACTGCTCCTATATCCTTCATGTATCAGGATAAACATTCTCCTGGTGTGAACATTTCACTTCTTGGCTGATGAAATTACAACCAGCTGCACATCAAAACTTCATCTTGATAACAAACTTTGTATAATTGGTAGTGCTGGCCATGTCACATGTATGGAAAATAATTATGCATTTGACTTCACATCAGTCTTCCTTTGTTGCTATGACACCTAGGAGAGAACTAATTTAGTTCTCTTTTATGCTTGTTCTTAAAGTAAGATAGCAAGATGCTCATTGACTACATCATTACAGGGCTTGAGTGGAAATATACCATTCAAAGCAATAAATGGTACGTCAATACATAGCTAAATGAATATTTAATCTAAGATTGGGTTAATGCGCCAGAGAATTTTTATTTTTATATTCAATAGTATCTTATGTGATTGTATTTGACAAAACTGCTTTTAGAAGCTAGTCTCTGAGCAGAAAATGCCCCAAACTGTAATGAAGGTGCTTATTCATATTTAGCTTTGTTCCCTCTCATAGGAAGGTAGAAATATAAGGAGAATGAGTAATCATTGGTCAGAAGTGCAACACAACATAAGGCCCAGCTGTTTAACCCAGGTCAATAGCTCTCACTCACATATGCATGCTTTACATAATGTAACTAACAAGGCTGGCAGTTTTTCAGTTTCTTAAACAAGAAAATGGATTGGGAAATTAAATCTATCTCCAGACTTATAATCAGACTTTCACTGCAGTTAAGTTCCATTCCCCCAGGAAATCTTCCTGCAAGCCTGCATTAAATGTACTGCAAGTGCAGAAGGTACACTGAGGCCAGTAAATTAAAAAATATTTCAAGCAAATGTTTGTCAGTCTTACTATTTAATATTTTTCTGTTGTTACCTTCTGATCTTTTTGAATATTTGTGAACGTCAAGGAGAGCAATTCCAATCTTGACACTTGGTTTTGACTCAGTTACCCCCCACACTGAGAGCCACCAGCGGAACGTTTGTTGCAATCAATGCCAGCTGCAGTTGGATGGACCTGAGGGTAAACGTTACTGAGTGTCAAAGCCATTCTGTGAGTGCAGTTGAGAGAGCCTGCACTCCACTGTACAGAGATGAGCCTCTCCTTTGAGCCGAAGGCTGGCCATCCAGCACGAAACCTCGCAAGAAACAGATAAAATAAAAATGTATTTTCTGAAGAGTGGCTCAGTTCAGAGCTCTGAGATGTAGGGGGGATTTGCATGGTTTGCAATAGACATGTACAGCAACGTAAATGAGTGCCTGGTGGCCAGGATGGGTAGTGGCTGAAGGTCCTGTTTTTGTACTGCATTTCTTTATAATTCTATGAAAAAGAAACCAACAAAAGGTTCTTCCTTGCAGTCTGAGACCCTTTGTGAGAACTGAGTTGGAGAGAAAACACCTTTGTTTTAAAGCTGCAGGGATAGATTTATAGGACAGAGGGAACATCTTTGCTAGGACAAATCCTGGGGTGCTATGGAGAGGAGCTTAAATGATGCCATCTGAGGTTCATGAAAGAATGGGGTATTTGGAGAGAGTCTCCATGGTCCTTTGTTCATGAAAACTATGAAAAGAGAGCATTTATATAGTGAGAACACCTTCAAAGGAATGTAAGGTTATTTGCCATCCATCTGTTATTTTAGCTTAGTGTTTCTCTGTCTATTAGAACAGGCTGACCTGCTGTGAATGAATATCCTGCAGTCCTAACTTGACACTAACTGTAATCTCTCCTCCCAGTTCTGACAAACAATTAATCTGAAATGTTAACTGTTTCTACTTCTACAGCTATTGCCTGATCTGTTGAGTGATTTCAGATTGTTTTTGATTTTCAGAATGGCATGATTTATTGTTGGAGGAATTGAAGATAAAAATATGGAGGCTATGCTTCAGTTATATGGTGCTTTAGTGAGACTACATCTAGTATACTGTCAACACGAGTGAATCTGCAGATGCTGGAAATAAATAAAAACACAAAATGCTGGCAGAACTCAGCAGGCCAGACAGCATCTATGGGAGGAGGTAGTGACGACATTTCGGGCCGAAACCCTTCATCAGGAGTGAAGTAACATGGGATGGTCAAGGGGGGTTAAGAAGTGGGGGGAGGGATAAAGTAGAGAGGTAGGAAGTGATAGGCTGGAGGGAAATGGGCTAGGGGGAAGGTGGAGAATTATGGGAAATAAAAGAGAAAGAAAGGTATGGCTGGGGGGAGATTATAGTGAGGGGGGAAAAAGAGAGAGAAAGAGAACCAGACTAAAATTATAGATAGGGATGGAGTAAGGGGAGGCAGGGGTATCAACGGAGGTCAGTGAGTTGGATGTTCATGCCGGCAGGTAGGAGACTACCAAGGTGGGAGATAAGATATTGCTCCATTGACTTGCATGTGGCCTCATCTCCCGCCTAGGTAGCCTCCTACCTGCCGGCATGAACATCCAACTCACAGACCTCCGTTGATACCCCTGCCCCCACCTTACGCCCATCCCTATCTATTATTTTAGTCTGGTTCTCTTTCTCTCTCATCTTTTCCCCCCCTCACTATAATCTCCCCCCAGCCCTACCTTTCTTTCTCTTTTATTTCCCATAATTCTCCACCCCCCTAGCCCATTTCCCTCCAGCCTATCACTTCCTACCTCTCTACTTTATCCCTCCCCCCACTTCTTATCCCCCCTCGACCATCCCATGTTACTTCACTCCTGATGAAGGGTTTCGGCCCGAAACATTGTCACTACCTCCTCCCATAGATGCTGTCTGGCCTGCTGAGTTCTGCCAGCATTTTGTGTTTTTATCTAGTATACTGTGTTCATTTGTGATCCCCTTATTTAATGCTAATGCATTGGAAGCAGCTCAGAGAAGATCTGCTAGACTAATATTGGAATGATGAGTTGTATTACAAGGAAATATTGGACAGGCTGTGTCTGCTGAAATTTAAAAGAATGAAAAGTGACTCGATTTAATTCAGAATGGATAGAGTCACAGTGTCATAGAGCCATTGAGTAATACAGTGCAGATACAGGCCTTTGGGTCTAGGAGTTCTTGGCGACCAGAGTGCCCACCCAGCACTCTGTTCCTGTTATAGGCCCTTATCCCTTTATGCTTCACTCCCCCAAGTGCTTCTTAAAAAATTCTGTTCTACCTGCCCCAACTACTTTTTCTGTCATCTTCCATATGCTCACCACCCTTTCTGTGGAAAAAAGTTGCCTTTTAAATCGTTCCCCACATACCCTAAATCTATATCCCTTAGATTTGGTCTCCAACCCTGAGGAAGGCTCTTACCTTATCTTTGCCTCTCAGAATTTTAAATACCAGAGTTCTGTAATGTCGCTCCTCATTCTCCCACATTCCAAGGAATAAATTAGATTAGATTAGATTAGATTCAACTTTATTGTCATTGTGCTGAGTACAGATACAAAGCCAATGAAATGCAGTTAGCATCTAACCAGAAATGCAAAGAATAGTGTTATTTACAAAATAGCTGCGAATAAAAAGTGCTACAGCACACAAATATAGAAGTACTGAGACAGTACAATATGGGTGCAATACTGCTTAGCGCTGTGATGTGAGGTTCAGCAGGGTCACAGCCTCGGGGAAGAAGCTCTTCCTGTGCCTGCTGGTGTGGGAGCGGAGGCTCCTGTAGTGTCTACCAGTTGGAAGGAGAGTAAAAAGTCTATGGTTAGGGTGAGATGCATCCTTGATAATGCTTTTTGCCCTGCCCAGGCAGCATTTATGATAAGTGCTCTCAATGGTGGGCAATTGGGTGCTGATAATCCGCTGGGCAGTTTTCACCACCCGCTGGAGTGCTTTGCGGTCTGATATGGGACAATTGCCATACCACACTGAGATGCAGTTGGTGAGTATGCTTTCAATGCTACAGTGGTAAAATTCCGTCAGTATCCTGGGACAGAAGTGAGATTTCTTGATGCTCCGCAGGAAATAAAGGTGCTATTGCGCCTTTTTGATCAGATTGGAGGAGTTCAGGGACCAGGTGAGATCCTCAGAAATGTGGACACTAAATAATCTGAAGCTTGATACACGCTCCACTAAAGCTCTGTTGATGTAGATGGGGATGTGTGTGTGGCTCCTAGCATGCCTGAAATCCAGAATGATCTCCTTGGTCTTCTGGGTGTTAAGGGCCAGGTTGTGGTCGGCACACCATGCGGCCAGGTGCTGGACCTTGTCCCTGTAGGCCGTCTCGTCATCCCCTCTGATCAGGCCAACCACTGTGGTGTCATCTGCGAACTTGATTATGGAGTTAGAACCATGTACAGGAACGCAGTCATAGGTGAAAAGGGAGTACAGAAGAGGGCTCAGCGCACAGCCTTGAGGCACGCTGGTGTTCAGGGTGAGAATGGAGTGGAGAGTGGAATACTAGTCTGACTAACCTCTCCCTATAAGTCGGACCTTCTAGACCTTCCAACATCTTCATAAATCTTTAGTGCACTTTTTCCCATTTGACCACATTTTTCCTATGACAGGGTGACCAAAGCTATATACAGTACATCATGAGAGGTCCCATCAATGACTTTTACAACTGCATCACAATATTCCAATTCCTATACTCAATACCCTGACTGATGAATGTCACCATACTAAATACCTTATTTACCACTCTTTCTTCCTGTGATGCTGCTTTCAATCAACTATGCACCTGTACTCCTAGAACTTTCTGTTCCATTACACTCCCTAGTGCCTTCCATTAATAGCATAAGTCCTACACTGGTTTGACTTTCCAAAATTTATCATCTCTCAGTTATCTGTATTGAAATCCATTTGCAACTCTTTAGTCCACTTCCCTAACTAATCAAGATCCTTTGTAATTTATGTTAACCTTCTTCACTCTCAAAGGCATCTCTGACTACTGTGTCATCTGCAAACATACTGATCTTGTGTATTCATTATTTTTTATATATATAAATAATGGATAACACAGGTCCCAATATTTCACCCTGCAGCTCACCACTAGTCACCATCCTCCATTCTGAGAAACAGCCTTCACTCATCACTCTCTGCTTCCCACCTCAGAGTCTATTTTGAGTTGACCTAACTAGTTTTCCCTGGGGCCAAATCTGAAAGATCAGCCTACCATGTGGGACTTTGTTGAAAGCCTTGCTAAAGTTCAAAAGGACAATGTACATTGCCCTATGCTACCATTTTGCTTACCTCTTCAAAAAACTCTGAATGTCTCATCAAGCACGATTTTGCACACACAACTCCCAGTAACTCCCCTCCGGTAACTTTCCCACAAGTGATGTCAGGCTGACTGGCCTGTAGTTCTCTGCCTGGCCATTGAATCCCTTGCTAAAACATTGGAACATGCTCAGCCACTTACCAATCTTTGGGAACTTCATAATGAAGCAAATATATCTACAAGGTATTCTGCAATTTCCTCTCTAGCTTCCCAAAATACCCAAGGATGCATTCAGTCAGGCACGAGGGATTTATCCATTTTAATTTGCTATAAGGGTGCAGGTACCTCCTTCCTGCTCATCTGACTACTGTCCAAACCACGTCCACTTGTTTTCCTTATCTCTTGAGTATCATGATCTTCTTCTCAGTAAGCACTGAGGAGAAATATTCATTAAAAATTCTACACACTCCTGCAGCTTAAGACATTGGAGGTCCTGCTGATCTCTGAAGAGAATTGCTCTCTCCCTAGTCATCCTTTTACTTTTAATATAGCTGTAGAACTTCTTTGGATTTTCCTTAATAACTTTGCCTGCCAGACCCATCTCATCCCCTCTCATCAACATCCTGATTTCTCTCTTAAGAGTATCCTTAACCTTTGTGAAAAGACTGTTTCCTCTTGGAGGAGAATCTAGAACTAGGGAGTTACAGCTGTTTTCCTCCGTGTGCACCAGTTTCCTCCCACATCCCAAAGGCACAAGGGTTAATAGCTTAATTGGTTACAAGGGTGTAATTGGACAGCACAGGCTCATTGGGCCAAAGGGCCTGTTACTGTGCTGTATCTATAAATAAATAAGTGAATAAATAAGCCACTGTGACAGATTGTGGCAATTATTTTGTATTTTTTCAGTTGTTGGATCTCTCATCTCCAAAGGGTAACAAAAGTCAAATCCTTGAATACTTTTAAGTCAGAAGTAGCTACAAGATGAATTATCATGACCATTGAGGAAATGGTTCATATTTTGAAATGCCCATTTATGGATATTTAATTCATATTCAGTGTTTAAGGTAGGTACTTTATGAAGTAATATGTTATTGAATAGTATATCATTAAAGCTTAACAAACACTCGTTCATGGCCTCATGGAATTGTACACCACAGAAACAGGCCCTTCAGCCCACTTTGTTCATGCTGGCCTTTATACCGATCTACACTGATCTTATTTGTCCCCAGTAGGTATATGTGCTTCTATGCCTTAATTGTGTATCTGAATTTGCCTTAAGGATAGTAATTGTATCAGATTCCACCTCCTTCTCAGGTAGTATGTTTCAGATATCAACCAATGTCTGTGTAAAAAACAACAAGGTAGATTGTGATGTCAAGAGTCCTTCATATCATATGAGGGAATCGTTTAACAGTCTCATGCCAGTGGTTTAGAAGCTATCCTTGAGCCTTGTGCATGCTTTCTGGACATATAGCTTCTGCTCAATGGAAGAGGGGATTTAATTACATAATGCTAGATTCCCTATTAGTTGTACAGAGGGATCTGAACTCATTGCATCAGGATCAATGGCTCAAACTTCTCGATACTTTTCTAAGTAACTTAATCTGTCAAGGCTTTGTTACAGTTTTAATATGATTTAGGTATTCAAATAGAGTAGAGCAAAATTTAAGACTTGTTTTACTTATTTCAATAATTAAGAACATAAGTCTCTGCTGC
This sequence comes from Hemitrygon akajei, assembly GCF_048418815.1. Classification (NCBI taxonomy): domain Eukaryota; kingdom Metazoa; phylum Chordata; class Chondrichthyes; order Myliobatiformes; family Dasyatidae; genus Hemitrygon; species Hemitrygon akajei. Next base: position 123,304,431 of record NC_133131.1, on the reverse strand, counting down.
ATACTTAAACAATTAAAATAGTGACTAAGCATTTCAAAATGCAAATAAATAGATAAAAAGAGATTTGAATAAAGTTAGTAAATAAATGAATTTGCTCTTCCATTTTCCTACCAATCTCTTGTGATTGGCAAGTCCCATTCAGTTGAATAGGGCCTCCTGTTCTGGTGAGGAATGTGAGCACGACTGGGCCAGGCAGTGAACCCTGCACTGGTTCTGTCACCCAGCAGCACTTGACCATTTTCCACATCTGTGAATTACTGACATATGGACTTCCGAATTAGGACAGAATTCTTGCGCCGGCTCCGCCATTCGATAAGCTGACATGATTGTGACCTCAATTCTATTCCCTCCCATCTCCTGGAACTCTTAAACCTTTTCTTTATCTGAGTATGGCTGAACAGAGATGCCTACTTTTGAACCATTAGCTTGGTACAATTTATCACATGGAGGGAGCAGAAAGGAACGTGGTACTTAGATTGTATGTTGGCGCGTGGCCAAGTGGTTAAGGCGTTCATCTAGTTATCTGAAGGTTGCTAGTTTGAGCCTCGGCTGAGGCTTGCATGTGTGTCCTTGAGCAAGTCACTTAACCACACATTGCTCTGCGACGACACCGGTGCCAAGCTGTATGGGTCCTAATGCCCTTGGACAACATTGGTGGTGTGGAGAGGGGAGACTTGCAGCTTCCATAAAAAAATCCTTGCCCAGGCTTGCGCCCTGGAAACTTTCCAAGGTGCAAATCCATGGTCTATCGAGACTAACGGAGGCCTACATACTACTGGGTAAGTACCCAGTACATTCTGGGCTTACAGTGGTTCTTGATGTGCAATATTAGATTGAGTGTTGCTGTTATATTATCTAGTTCTCTGCTCAGAGAGTTAATAGAAATTCTCGTGAATAAATGGATTTTAACGCTTACGTTATACAACACGTGTTTGAGTTCTTCCAGGTTAACATCAACCGTGAATCTTGGAGTACATGAAATGTGTTTGGCACAGCTTTGTGGGCCGAAAAGCTTGTATTGTGCTGTAGGTCTTCTATGTTTCTATGTGCTGTATCCTGTTTATATCTCTTTTCATACCATGTGATAACCAGAAAAGCTATTTGTCAGTGGAAAAATATATCATCTGATCTCAGTCTAGTTTAACAAGTTTAGTTTGACTGCTATCCACCTTTGGTGACATTGTTTTCCATCTCCCCTTCCCATGTGTGATGGTGTAATTATTACTTTCCAGAAATTAGACTTCAGCCATTAATGACATTGTTTTAAAATTAGACATATACTGAATATAGAAGGTAAACAGAATTCACTTTGCTTTGTCATCTATTCAGACCTTGACTTCTCAATCTTCTGATATGTGCAATCATAGTTGAAAATCTGTCTATTATTATGACAAGCTGAGGGTGGTTGAAGCCTGTAGCACTTTTCATGTGTGCTGAAGTTAATCTGTAGGCCTATAACTATCACTTACATCAGAAAGACAAGGTTGAAATTTACCAATAGTGGCTTAGAGATAAAACAAAACAACATTGGATAGATTGAAGGAAGTTATCCAGCCACCTTGGTGATGTTGGCAGTTTGAAAGAACTATTTTGTCTACCCCAAACCCCTTCAAATCAGCACTTTGTTGTCTTTTTGCACCCCAATTTTCTAATGAAGCTGTTACGAATGTGGAGCAACTCTGAGGGGCCGAAGGGTACAAAGTCGCCCCCTCCTTTTTGAGAATCGCAAGATCGCTATTACTTCGGGTCTGAGACCCAGGAAATGAGAGAGAGAGACGCAGAATACACAACCAGGTGGAATGTCTCCTGACATAAGCGGAATGGAACCACTGATCACTGTTATTGTCTCTTGGAGAAGGAATTGTGTATTGAGTACTGTACTATTCATTGAAACCCCTCAGGGGACAACCAGAGTGGTCTGGTTGAGGGATTGCATCATCCCAACCTGATTGACATCTGAGACCCCGTGAGTGAGGATAAAAGACGGGTCTGGGGAATACCCCTTTAGACGCACCAGGAGAAACGCTAGTAATCCAGTGACAGCGTTTTATAGCGAAAGCCGGTGGGAGCTCATGTGCGTCCTCCCTTGCCTGGGTGGCGGGCTCATCACGGAAGAACGGTTTAGCTAAAGGAGAGGTCACACTTGAACAGCCACACCAATGAGACACCGACGGATCGAAATCATAAAGGAAAGTCGGCAAGTTTTTCTCTATCTCTCTCTCTCTCCAACAATTGCAACCCAGCGACACCCAAATGACGGCAGCCTGTGTGAACTGAAGCGAACTTTATATTTCCATCAGACAATTCATTATCCCCTAGACAATGATAGAGCTTATTTCTTATTGATTATTATTATACCCGCACTTTTAGGTTTAGTATTGATGACGTATATTATCTGTATATTTGCATTGATTTTATTTTTGTGTATTTTTACTAATAAATACTGTTAAAAATAGTACCATCAGACTTCAACGGACGTCTCTATCTTTGCCGGTAAGTAACCCAGTTATGGGGTTCGTAACAAAGCTTTATATTAAATCTGCTTCCACCAATGTTTCAGATATTCGTTTTCAAATTAAGACCAGTCACTACATTGAAAAGCATTTCCCCATTTTGCTATTTAACTTCAACATGTCATCACCTGGTCACTGACTTGCCCATGCTGGAAGCATTATTCATTCTACCGAAACCTTTCAATATCTCAAGCACTGCTATCTGCTCACCCCCAACCATTCTCCCCAAAAGGAAAATCACCATAGATTCACTCATCTCACAAAATAGCAACAGTCTTTCGTCACTCCAAATGTTCTCCATACCCATTCTAAGACCTTTATTCCTTCTTAAACTGTGGCTCATAGAGTCTGCTGCATTGGTCAGATCAGACATAATCAGTCTTGTATAACTTCCTTGTGAACCTGTGAGTCCATTGAATGCTGGAGGCTTTGAAGTGAGGTTGGTAGTGTACCAGGATAAAACACTTCTTGAAATAAAACATCTCCAAACATCAGACACTAACTGAAATTATAAATACTTTGTCTCAAGTAGTCTCATTAACTCTGAATTGCACTTCATGCAACTTGTATTGTTACAATGGTCGCATGCAGGTCTTTGAATGGGGCAAGTATTCTTCCCACGTATGTGTCTTCTGTGCTCATGTCACACTATCCCAGTATAGCCCACTACCCACACTCACCTACCGCACACTTCCTGTGACCAAGCATTCCTTCAGTGGCTCTGCGATTGGATTACAGATGCCTCATGAAGCAGAATAGAACCCAGTCAGTAAACTGGTCTCGTACTAGTTTCTGTGACTCTTCTGCTAGATGCTGTTAGAGCCAACGTTGTTTAAAAAGCATTCATATGTATATGATGGAAGGTGAGGTAGAGCTACCTCTGTACCAAAGGAGGTATAAGGCGCTCCTTCTCTGTGCCAGCCTGCAGATCACCATTGGGAACTTTGTAGCACCTACTTAGCTTCCTGATCAGGGTCTCAAAAAACAATGGGGGCAGGTAGTGGATGGTCTAATGAGCAGTCAGTGCATATCTCAAGTCCTGGTTATGTGACCACTGATGCCAGGCAGACAATCTCTGAAGAGTATTGATAATGGCTGGGGTCACCTGTCTTGTAAAGGCAATGGCAAGCCACTTCTGTAGAAAGACTTGCCAAGAATAATGGATAGAGACAGGAGTGGGAATGGCAGCGTGAGTGGAGTCTTCTCCACATGCTGCAATCACTCGCAGATTAGGGACAGATGGAAGACCATGATCACCCATGTCCTACAACACAACACATAATATTGTTTATGATATACGTGAATAATAAAAACAAATTAAAAATTATGAAAAATAAAATTACTTTAAAATGCTGTTAACTATCAAATATTTAACTTTACTTATCAAGCAAAACCATGTAGAATTATGAAGAATCCAAGGAATATTATGAACAAAGCAGATGAGCTTAGAAAGTGGATCAGTTCTTGGAGCTATGATGTTGTGGCCATTTTAGAGATTTGGATGGCTCAGGGGCAGGAATGGTTACTTCAAGTGTCAGGCTTTAGATGTTTCAGAAAGGACAGAGAGGGAGGCAAAAGAGGTGGGTGCGTGGCACTGTTGATCAGAGATGGTGTCACGGCTGCAGAAAAGGAGGAAGACATGGAGGGATTGTCTACGGAGTCTCTGCAGGTGTAAGTTAGAAACAGGAAGAGGTCAATAACTCTACTGGGTGTTTTTTATAGACCACCCAATAGTAACAGGGACATTGAAGAGCAAATAGGGAGACAGATTGTGGAACAGTGCAGTAATAACAGGGACGTCATGATGGGAGATTTTAATTTCCCCAATATTGATTGGCGTCTCCCTAGAGCAAAAGGTTTAGATGGGGTGGAGTTTTTAGGTGTGTTCAGGAAGGTTTCCTGGCACTGTATGTAGATAAGCCTGCAAGAGGAGAGGCTGTACTTGATGTGGTATTGGGAAATGAACCTGTTCAGGTGTCAGATCTCTCAGTGGGAGAGTATTTTGGAGATAGTGATCACAACTCTATCTTCTTTACCATAACATTGGAGAGGGATAGGAGCATGCAAGTTGGGAAAGCATTTAATTGAAGTAAGGGGAAATATGAGGCTATCAGGCATGAACTTGGAAGCATAGATTGGAAACAGATGTTCTCAGGGAAATATATGGAAGAAATGTGGCAAATGTTCAGGGGATACTTGTGTGGAGTTCTGCATAGGTACATTCCAAAGAGACAGGGAAAGGATGGTAGGGCACAGGAACTGTAGTGTACAAAGGCTGTTGTAAAACAAGTCAAGAGGAAAAGAAGAAGTTACAAAAGGTTCAAAAAACTAGGTAATGATAGAGAGCTAGAAGATTATAAGGCTAGCAGGAATGAGATCAAGAATGAAATTAGGAGAGCCAGAAGGGGCCATGAGAATGCCTTGGTGAACAGGATTAAGGAAAACTCCAAGGCATTCTACAAGTATGCAAAGAACAAGAGGATAAGAAGTGAGGGAACAGGACTAATCAAGTGTGACAGTGGAAAAGTGTGTTTGGAACTGGATGAGATATCAGAGGTACTTAATGAATACTTTGCTTCAATATTCACTATGGTAAAGGATCTTGGTGATTGTAGGGGTGACTTACAGTGGACTGAAAAGCTTGAGCATGTAGATTTTAAGAAACAGGATGTGCTGGAGCTTTTGGAAAGTATCAAGTTGGATAAGTCACCGGGACCAAACGAGATGTACCCCAGGCTACTGTGGGAAGCGAGGGAGGAGATTGCTGAGCTTCTGGCAATGATCTTTGCATCATCAATCGGGACAGGAGAGGTTCCGGAGGATTGGAGAGTTGCAGATGTTGTTCCTTTATTCAAGAAAGGGAGTAGAGCTAGCGCAGGAAATTATAGACCAGTGAGTCTTACTTCAGTAGTTGGTAAGTTGATGGAGAAGATCCTGACAGGCAGGATTTCTGAACATTTGGAGAGGCATAATATGATTAGGAATAGTCAGCATGGCTTTGTCAAAGGCAGGTCATACCTTACAAGCCTGATTGAATTTTTTGAGGATGTGACTAAACACAATGATGATGGTAGAGCAGTAGATGTAGTGTATATGGATTTCAGCAAGGCATTTGACAAGATACCCCATGCAAGGCTTATTGAGAAAGTAAGGAGACATGTGATCCAAGGGGCCATTGCTTTGTGGATCCAGAACTGGCTTGCCCACAGAAGGCAAGGAGTGGTTGTAGACAGGTCATATTCTGCATGGTGGTCGGTCACCAGCGGTGTGCCTCAGGGATCTGTTCTGGGACCCCTTCTCTTCATGATTTTTATAAATGACCTGGATGAGGAAGTGGAGGGATGGGTTAGTAAATTTGCTGATGACACAAGGGTTGGGGGTGTTGTGGATAGTGTAGAGGGCTGTCAGAGGTTACAGTGGGACATTGATAGGATACAAAATTGAGCTGAGAAGTGGCAGATGCGGTTCAACCCAGGTAAGTGTGAGGTGGTTTATTTTGGTAGGTCAAATATGATGGCAGAATACAGCATTAATGGTAAGACTCTTGACAGTGTGGGGGATCAGAGGGATCTTGGGGTTCGAGTCCATAGGACACCCAAAGCTGCTGTGCAGGCTGACTCTGTGGTTAAGAAAGCATACTGTACATTGGCCTTCATCAATCGTGGGATTGAGTTTAGGAGCCGAGAGCAATGTTGCAGACCCCATTTGGAGTACTGTGCTCAGTTCTGGTTGCCTCACTATAGGAAGGATGTGGAAACTATACAAAGGGTACAGAGGAGATTTACAAGGATGTTGCCAGAATTGGGGAGCATGACTTCTGAGAATACATTGAGTGAACTCAGCCTTTTTTCCTTGCAAGTGACGGAGGATGAGAGGTGACTTGATAGATGTGTATAAGATAATGAGAGGCATTGATTTTGTGGATAGTCAGAGGCTTTTTCCCAGGGCTGAATTGGCTAGCATGAGAGGGCACAGTTTTAAGGTGCTTGGAAGTAGGTACAGAAGAGATATCAGGAGTACGTTTTTTTACGCAGAGAGTGATGAGTGCTTGGAATGGGCTGCCAGCAATGATGGTAGAGGCAGATACAATAGGGTCTTTTAAGAGACTCCTGGACAGGTATATGGTGGTCAGAAAAATAGAGGGCAATGGGTAACCCTAGGTAATTTCTCAGGTAAAGGCATGTTCGGCACAGCTTTGTGGGCCGAAGGGCCTGTATTGTGCCGTAGGTTTTCTATGTTCTCTAATCCATAAATCTCACTGAAATTTTTAATCAAGGCTAGTGACCATTTTTCAAATGAATGCTTGATGTAAGGTTGAAGGGAGGAGGTTTGTGCTATGGCACTGGAAACAGTGCTTAGTGTAACTAATAACCAGGAGCTCAGATGGACTGCCATCTACTTGCTAGATGTCAATAATTTCTGCCTTGGTAATATAATCAAAAGTTAAAAGCAATAATGGGTCAATGAAAAATATGGTACAATTGGATTTAAATAAAAGATTGGGAACTGGAGCTCAAAATCCATTTTTTGTCACAAAATATCTTTTCAGAGTCAGTTGTCTGTGAAAAGTCAAATTCATTCCAGAAAGTCTTGCCTCAGAAAACCTATATTTATAACCATGGTGTAATGGTGTAGATGGTGCAGGGTGCAGTGATAGCTTGCTCAACCAAATACCTCATGTGTGCATTCCCTTCAGGTATTATGCAGTGCACTATTCCTATGAATATGTATAAGTGGACTTGTTGTCCTAATGAAATATTAAAACTGATTCTTGTTCAAACTTATCAAACGTACCTAATATTAACAAAAGAAAAAAATTATTTAAGATCTATAGAGAAACAAATATCTTTTGTGATGGCATTGGGTTCATTGTCCTTAAAGCCCAAAACTCAAAAGTAGATTTTAAGGCCTAACTGATATAGCTATCTACAGATACCCTCACTACAGCGAGGTTATACTGTATTCACCTACTCTTCAAAAACTAGCTTACTTCCCTGTCTAGTCTCTGCAGCAAGGTCTAGTTGCCAATATCCACTACCTGAGTGGTCGATCCCCCTTCCTACCAAGAAGGAGATACTTCCAACTAATGAAGTAGTTTAAACACATTTTATTTTATTTTTAATGATGCATGTTGAAATTTAGACAAATAGCTATCAACACACATTTAACACTTACAGAGGATTTCTGATTTATAAAATATTTCTGAATTCCAAAAGAGTTATAAACTACAAAGAATCTCCAAACATAGGTACAATTCTAATGAATTAAAAGAACATATCACTGAGTTGCAGATGAATGAGTCATCAGTCATAGAAACGGAAGGCTTTCATTCTCATTGTCATTCATAACAATGCACATTCCTTTCTAACATTTATAGTACTTTGCCTCTGGTTGATGTTATCTGCATGAGATGTTTCTGTCCGATACCTTTACTGGGACGAAGTAACTCACACAGATGGTCTAAAAGCTTCTGTGGACGGAAATTTGAAACAGCCTAAATGAATGGTGACTAGACTGAGTACACTAATATCTTATCTATTGATTGATCAACTATATCTGTGATTATTCAATCACAAATAAGAGAAAATCTGCAGATGCTTGAAATCCAAACAACACACACAAAATGCTGGAGGAACTCAGCAGACTAGGCAGCATCTATGGAAAAAAGTAAATATTTGACTTTTTGGGCCTGTGACCATGTTTGGTGTGCTAAATTACAAAATCAGTCTGGTTGGCAAGCGCCTTTGAACTTAATCTCAATGCTGCAAATAACTTAACCAGTTTTCTGGTTTGATGCAGGCCATTAAGATAACTCTATTGTCTTATGTCGATTAAACATGGGCCCCCAAGACCTCACTGTTTACTTGTTTACAAGTTAGAAGCTGACCAAGAAACATTGACTAGAAGATTAACTTTATCAAAAACAACTTTGACCCTTTGGAAAGGTGATGCTGTGCTAGAAATCTTAGCTTAGCAATTAGCCTCTCAGGCCCTAGTAAGTGAATATTCTCTGACCAACTTCTATAGATGCACAGAGGAGAGCATTTGGACGGGCTGTATCATGGTGTGGAAACACCAGTGTCAAAGAATAGAAAAGCCTGTGAAAAGTGGTAGATACAGATCAGTTCATCACAGGGAAAGCCATCTTCACCATTGAGGAGCAGTCGTGTTGTACATACCCTTTATTACAAATTACTATAAATTACACATTGCACATTCAGATGGAGATGTAATGTAAAGACTTTTACTCCTCATGAATGTGAAGGATGTAAGTAATGAAGTCAATTCAATTCGATCAACAAATACTGCAGCCACAAGAAAACAGTCAAGGACCCCCATCATCCAGGCCTTGCTCCCTTCTTGTTATTACTGTCAGGAAGGAGGCACAGGAACCATAGGTATTATACCGTTGGTTCAAAAACAATTATTAGCCTTCAACCATCAGTCGCCTGATTCAGCATGGACCTTCTCACTAACCACAACACTGAACTAATCATTCAACACAAAGTCTCACTTTCAAGGACTCTACAACTCATGTTCTCAGCTTTATTTATTTATCTTTTTATTTATTTATGTACTTGTTTGATCATTCATTCAGAGTAAGTGAGTTATAGAAAACTATATTACAGAAACAGGCCCTTCATCCCATCTGGTTTGTGCTAAACCATTTAAACTGCCTAGTCCTGTTGACCATAGCCACTCACCCATCCATTTATTTATCTATCTATCCATCCATCTATCTATCTATCTATCTATTTATTTATCTATTTATTTATTTATTTATCTATCTATCTATTTATTTATTTATATTATTATTATTATTACTTTTTTTATATTTGCACAACTTGTCAGTCTTTGTGTGTAGTTTTTCATAGATTCTACTGTGAATGCCCCCTAGAAAATGAATCTCATGGTAATATTTGGTGATATATATGTATCCTGATAATAAAATATACTTTGAACTATGATCCATCACAGTTTAAAGCAACTAAATTGTTAAGTTTCATTCAAAACTAGAACAGAGGAGAAAATAATCTCATTTCAAATTATTATCTGACTTAAAATCACAATAAAGAATTTGCTGGAACTCAGAACTGTCTTGCAGTTAAATTTCATTTATTTCATGTTAATGGATTGAAATGTTTTCACAAAGTGCTGTGTGATTCAAACTAATCATGTGTAACGTGCAATCTCAAATCAAAAATTTATCACACCTCCATCTTTAGGCTTGTGCAGACTAAAGTTGATCTGTTTTGGATTTTAAGAATGAATATATTTAGTGTCATCCATTGTAGTTCTCGTTCCATTAATTCAATGCAGCAGTACATCAAAAGCATATGGTTCCATTAAGCAATATACTTCAATATGGAAAGATATCCATTCATCATAGCAATGTTCTCTGATGTCTAGCCCTTAACTTCCTTCTGGAATTAATGCTGCCAATTCATTTAAATTGAAACAGCAGGTATACAGCATGTAGGGCTCCATAATAGGGAGTTTGTTTGCATAGGCAGCATCCTGACCAGACAGCTTGTGATGGAAGAAAAATCAATATGAATTCTCATGAGAAATGAATGTGTTCGCCTTTTTGTTTTCTCCTTAACTAAAAAACCATGAGTTCAAGACAGTTTGTGACATGCTACTTAATGTCATTGAACAGTCAAGCTTCTTTTTCCTCATTTCTGGAGCCCCTGGTCAATGAATTTTATTTTTGATCAGCTACACCCTAATCCAGAAACAATTCCCTGCACTCCAGAATTCCTTCACATGTCCCAGCACTATTGGTCAACCTAATATTATTGAAATACAGTGGATTCTGGATAAGTGGTCCATCCGTTGATCAGGGCAGTCACTTACTTACAGTCACATAGAAAACTACAGCTCAGAAAGAGGCTCTTCAGCCCATCTACTCCATGCAGAACTATATAAACTGACTAGTCCCATTGACCTGCACCCAGTCCATAGCCCTCCATACCCTTCCAATCCACGTACCTATCCAGATTTCTCTTATAAGTTGAAATCAAAATCATATCCACCACTTGTGCTGGCAGTTCATTCCACACTCTGACCACACTCTAAGTGAGGAAGTCTTTCCCCTTATGTTCCCCTTAAGCATTTTACCTTTCACCCTTAACCCATGACCTTTAATTGTCATCTCACCAGGCTTCAATTGAAAAGGCCTGTTTGCATTTACCCTATCAAATCTCCCCTCAGTCTTCTACATTCTAGGGAATAACATTCTAGCCTATTCAATCCTTCTTTCTAACTCAGGTCCTCCAGACCCCAGAAACATCTTTTCTCTTTCAATTTTATTTACATCTTTCCTGTAGGTAGGTGAGAAAAACTGCACAATATACTCCAAATTAGACCTCACCAACGTCTTATAAAACTTCAACATAACATCCCATCTTTTTGGTTTACAAATGCCAATGTGCTAAAAGCTTTCTTTATGACCTTATCTACCTGTGATCCCTCTTTCAATGAACTATGGACCTGTACTCCCAGATCACTTTGTTCTACTGCAATCCCCAATGCGCTAACACTCACAGTGTAAGACCTACCTTAGATGGTCTCCCCAAAGTGCAACATCTCACTCTTATCTGCATTAAAATTCCATCTGCCATTTTTCAGCCCTTTTTTCCAGCTGGTCCTGATCCCACTGCAAGCTTCAATAGTCTTCCTCACTGTCCACTACACCCTCTTCTTGGTGTCATCCATACACTTGCTGATCCAGGTTACCACATTATCATCCAGATTGTTGATATAGATAACAAACAACAATGAACCAAGCCCCCATCCCTGCAACTCTCCACTAGTCACAAGCCTCCTGTCAGAGAGGCAACCATCTACTACCACTATGTCTTCTCCCACAAAGCCAATGTGTTTGAGGGAATATCTTGTCAGACCCTGTGAACTTATCAGCCCTAATTTGCCTCAGGAAAGCTAACATCTCCTCTTCTGTAATCGGTATAGGTTCCACGAGCCTGCTGCTGCTTTGCCTCACTTCTATTGGCTCTGTGTCAGTATCCAGAGTAAATATAAAGCCAAAAAATCCATTTAAGATCTCCCCCATCTCTTTTGGCTCTGCTCTTAGATTACCATTCTGATCATCCAAAGGACCAATTTTGACCCTTGGAATCTTTTTGCTCTTAACATTACTTTTAGGATTCTCCTTCACCTTGGCTGCTAGGGTAACCTCATGCCTTCTTTTGGCCCTCCTGATTTCTTTTTTAAGTGTTTTCTTGTATTTCTTGTACTCCTTAAGTACTTCATTTCTTCCTACGTGTCTATTCCTATCTTTTTTTCTTAACTAGGGTCTCAACATCTCTCAAAAAACCAAGGTTCCCTAAACAAGGTATCCTTGCCTTTTATTCTGACAAGCAGATACAAGCTTTGTAATCTCAAAAATTCACATTTGAAGGGCTCCCACTTATCAAGTAAATTTTTGCTTGAAAACAGCTTGCCCTAATCCACACTTGCTAGATCTTTTAATTTGGGACAACTCTTAAAGAATAAAAACTAATTGAGAAAATAGCCAGAAATTCCTTCATTTATTTAGGACACTATATCACTAATTGGGACAGAAGACTGTTGCCGAACAGTTTCTAACTAGTGCAGTAATGTGACCTTTTGTGGTTGTTAGACTCTACATTGTGCTTAGATTAAGCTGTTTTTAAATAGTTTGTATTCAAAAAGAGGCAATTTTTGTCACTGATAATTGGTGAGAAATAACCAGTAACACAATTCAGAATTGCTTTGCTCACTATGGTTTCAAGCATTCATGGGAGTAAAAATGAAACAAAGCTACTACTTCAACAAGTTAGGATCTACAAAGAATTTGATGGCATCGCCAAACATTTAAAATGTTGCAATGATAATGAAGATTTAGAGGATACAATTGTTGAAAGCACTGTATAAGGGATATCCATTATCTGCACTGGTTCTACTCTAATTCTGTTTATTTACAGTCAATCAAACGAACACAGCAGTCCATTGTATCCAACAATCGATCAATAACAGTGAAACCAGTACAGGAAAGTTTTTAAATTGGAAAAGCTGTTGCACTGGGACAGTTCCACTCTCTCAACCTCTGAAGGCTGGGTCCAGTGATACGAGTAGTTGTCACAAACTGGGGTCTTCCTTGTTTGCAGTGGATATCTATGACGTCTTCTATGCCTTATCATGGCCTTCGCTCTCCACGAAGCATTGCAGAATTGCTTTCTCGGATCGCACGATTCAATTCACATCTGCCTGAGTCAAGTAGAACTTATACCCAGTGAAGTCACAATACCACACTACTAGCACACATATCTCTATTTCTTTGCTTTAAGTTTAAGCATCACCAGTGGCTGAAACAGCATGAAAAGGAATTGATAGAATGTAAAAATGAATTATTTCTAATTTCATGCAATATTTTATGATATTGAGACTCATAAATTAAGATTTACATGTAGATTTATATGAATTAAGATATAGAGCTGGAAAACTGTATAATAATTATTTACATGTTCTGCTGACTTTTTAGATTTCCTCTAATTTTAACATTGATTACTAAAAATGTAATCATTCTTAAAATTCAGGTGCAGTAAAGACTGGAGGACTGAACTCCATAAGACTCCATAAATCGGTGAGGAATAAAACTTGAATTTGTCATTATATTTTGAAGCATGCATCTATTTTATTATGGATGCATTCATTTTAAATGTTAAATGCATGTTTCAGAATCAGGTTTATTATCACTAGCATATGTCATGGAATTTGTTAACAGCAGCAGTACAGCGCTATACATGATAATATAAAAAAAATAAGCAAATCAGTTACAGTAAGTGTGTGTGTATATATATACACATATATGTATTGAATAGATTAAAAATAGTGCAAAAACAGAAATAATAATATATATTTAAAATATGTGAGTTAGTGTTCATTGGTTCAATGTCCATTTAGGAATCAGATGGCTATTCCTGAATTGCTGAGTGTGTGCCTTCAGGCTTCTGTACCTCCCTCCTGATGGTAACAGTGAGAAAAGAGCATGTCCTGGGTGATGGGGGTCCTTAATGATAGACATCGCCTTTCTGAGGCACGGCTCCTTGAAGATGTCTTGTGTACTATGGAGGCCAGTACCCAAGATGGAGCTCACTAATTTTTCAACCTTCTGTAGTTTCTATCAGTCTTGTGCAGTAGCCCCCCTGTACCAGACAGTGATGCAGCCTGTCTGAATGTTCTCCATGGTACATCTATAGGAGTTTTTGAGTGTTTTAGGTGACAAACCAAGTCTCAAACTTCTAATGAGACATAGCTGCTGTCTTGCCTTTTTTATAGTTGCATTAATATGGTGGGACCAGGTTAGATCCTCAGAGATCTCGACACCCAGGAACTTGAAATTTGAAATTGCTTACGTCCCTCACTTCTGATCCATCTATGAGGACTGGTCCATGTTCCCTCATCTTACCCTTCCTGAAGTCCATAATCAGCTCTTTTGGCTTACTTACGTTGAGTGCACTGTTGTTATTGTGACCCCACTCAACCAGCTAGTATATTTCTCTCCTATACACCATCCCATCTCCACCTGAGAGAGAATTTGTAGAATGTCTACGAGATGGCTTTTTAGAACAGATTGTTGTTGAGCCCACTAGGGGATCGGCTGTGCTGGATTGGGTATTGTGTAATGAACCAGAGGTGATTAGAGAGATGGAAGTGAAGGAACCCTTAGGAGGCAGTGATCATAACATGATAGAGTTCACTGTGAAATTTGAGAAAGAGAAGTCAAAATCCGATGTGTCAGTATTTCAGTGGAATAAAGGAAATTACAGTGGCACGAGAGAGGAACTGGCCAAGGTTGACTGGAAAGGGACACTCGCGGGAAGGACGGCAGAGCAGCCGTAGCTGGAGTTTATACGAGAAGTGAGGAAGGTGCAAGACAGATATATTCCAAAGAAGAAGAAATTTTCGAATGGAAAAAGGATGCAATCGTGGCTGACAAGGGAAGTCAAAGCCAAAGTAAAAGCAAAGCAGAGGGCATACAAGGAAGCAAAAATTAGTGAGAAGACAGAGGATTAGGAAGTTTTTAAAAGCTTACAAAAGGAAACTAAGAAGGCCATTAAGAGGGAAAAGATGAACTATGAAAGGAAGCTAGCAAATAATTTCAAAGAGGATACTAAAAGCTTTTTCAAGTATATAAAGAGTAAAAGACAGATGAGAGTAGATATAGGACCGATAGAAAATGATGCTGGAGAAATTGTAATGGGAGAGAAGGAGATGGCAGAGGAATTGAATGAGTATTTTGCATCAGTCTTCACTAGGAAGACATCAGCAGTATAACGGACATTCAAGGGTGTCAGGGAAGACAAGTATGTGCAGTCACAATTACGACAGAGAAAGTACTCAGGAAGCTGAATAGTCTAAGGGTAGATAAATCTCCTGGACCAGATGGAATGCACCCTTTTGTTCTGAAGGAAGTAGCGGAGCCATAAGCAATGATCTTTCAAAAGTCGATAGATTCTGGCCTGGTTCTGGAGGACTGGAAGATTGCAAATGTCACTCCGCTATTTAAGAAGGGGGCAAGGAAACAAAAAGGAAATTATAGACCTGTTAGCTTGACATCGGTAGTTGGGAAGTTGTTGGAGTCGATTGTCAAGGATGAGGTTACAGAGTACCTGGAGGCATATGACAAGAGAGGCAGAACTCAGCATGATTTCCTTAAAGGAAAATCCTGCCTGACAAACCTATTGCAATTTTTTGAGGAAATTACAAGTAGGCTAGACAAGGGAGATGCAGTGGATGTTGTGTATTTGGATTTTCAGAAGGCCTTTGACAAGGTGCCGCACATGAGGCTGCTAAACAAGATAAGAGCCCATGGAATTACGGGAAAGTTACATACGTGGATAGAGCGTTGGTTGATTGGCAGGAAACAGAGAGTGGGAATAAAGGGATCCCATTCTGGTTGGCTGCCGGTTACCAGTGGTGTTCCACAGGAGTCCGTGTTGGGGCCGCTTCTTTTTATGTTGTATATCAACGATTTGGAGTATGGAATAGATGGCTTTGTGGCTAAGTTTGCTGATGATACAAAGCTAGGTGGAGGGGCCGGTAGTGCTGAGGAAACAGAGAGTCTGCAGAGGGACTTGGATAGATTGGGGGAATGGGCAAAGAAGTGGCAAATGAATTACAATGTCAGAAAGTGTATGGTCATGCACTTTGGTAGAAGAAATAAACGGGCAGACTATTATTTAAATGTGGAGAGAATTCAAAGTTCCGAGATGCAATGGGACTTGGGAGTCCTCGTGCAGGATACCCTGAGGGTTAACCTCCAGGTTGAGTCGGTGGTGAAGAAGGCGAATGCAATGTTGGCATTCATTTCTAGAGCAATAGAGTACAGGAGCAGGAACGTGATGTTGAGGCTCTATAAGGCACTGGTAAGACCTCACTTGAAATACTGTGTGCAGTTTTGGGATCCTTAGTTAAGAAAGGATGTGCTGACATTGGAGAGGGTTCAGAGAAGATTCACTAGAATGATTCCAGGAATGAGAGGGTTAACATATGAGGAACATTTGACCGCTCTTGGACTGTACTCCTTGGAGTTTAGAAGAATGAGGGGGGACCTCATAGAAACATTTCGAATGTTGAAAGGCATGGACAGAGTGGATGTGGCAAAGTTGTTTCCCATGGTGGGGGAGTCTAGTACGAGAGGACATGACTTGAGGATTGCAGGGCATCCATTCAGAACAGAGATGTGAAAAAAATTTTTAGCCAGAGGGTGGTGAATCTGTGGAATTTGTTGCCACGGGCGGCAGTGGAGGCCAAGTCACTGGGTGTATTTAAGGCAGAGATTGATAGGTATCTGAGTAGTCAGGGCATCAAAGGTTATGGTGAGAAGGCGGGGGAATGGGACTAAAGGGGAGATTGGATCAGCTCATGATGAAATGGCAGAACAGACACGATGGGCCGAATGGCCGACTTCTGCTCCTTTGTGTTATGGTTATGTTCGATTTGGAAGAAGGATGACCGGTTCATCCCAAAGAGGAAGCATCCTAAAGGGAGGATGAGGCAATGATTTGGAGTATGGAATAGATGAGGAAACATCCTAAAGGGATGGCTGATAAGGAAAGTCGAAGAGAGCATAAAATCAAATGAGAGGGCATCTAATATAGCAACATTATTTGGAAGCTAGAGGACTGGGAAGCTTTTCTAATCAACTTAAGCCTACTAAAAAAGCAATAAGGAGAGAAAAGATGAAATATGAAGCCAATAATATAAAATATGATAGCAACAGTTTTTATTTTCAGATGTTTAAAGAGTAAAAAAGAAGTAAGAGTGGATATCAGATTGCTGAAAGATGACACTGGAGAGGGAATAATGAGAAACTAAGAAATGGTGGTTGAATTTCAGAAGTACTTTGCATTAGTCTTCACAGTGGAAGATACCAGCAGCACGGCACGAATTGGAGAGTGTCAGGGAGCAGAAGTGGGTGTAGTCACTGCTAATAATGAAAAGGTTCTCGCGAAACTGAAAAATCTGAAGGTAGGTAAGTCACCTAGACCAGGTGGACTACACCCCATGGTTCAGACAGAGGTAGATGAAAAGATTGTGGAGGCATTTGTAGTGATCTTTCAAGAATCGCTAGATTCAGGAATGGACCCGAAGGATTGGAAAATTGCAAATGTCACTCCACTCTTTAAGACCACATCCCCCACCACCACTCTTTATCATTTCCTGTCAGAGTCAACTTATGTACAGAGACTCCTGTGACATATAATCACTAACATATGATTAATCTATGCATATTAGCTATCTTGTGTATTTATATTTATTGTGTTTATTAATTATTGTGTTTTTTACCTTGTGTAATTTTTGTGCTGCTTGGATCTGGAGTAACAATTATTTCGTTCTCCTTTACGCTTGTGTGGTGGAAATGACATTAAACATTTTGGAAGACCTTGAATCTTGAAGAACGGAAGAAGGGGAAAAACCTAGGAAATTGTAGGCCAGTTAGACTAAAGTCAATGAACATTAGAGTCCTCTATTAAGGATGAGAGCAGAAAAAGTTTACAAGGATGTTGTTAAGGTACTTGGAGGCACATGATGAAATAGGCAAAGTCAGGATGGTTTCCTTAAGGGGAAATCTGTTGGAATTATTTGAGGAAACAATAGGCAGGATAAAGGAGAGTCACTGGATGTTATTTACTTGGATTTTCTGATGGCCTTTGACAAGGTCCAGAGGAGGTTCACGAGAATAATTCTGCAGTTTTGGAGAGGTTGCTGTATGAGGAATGTTTTATGGTTCTGGGTGTGTATTTGGTGGATTTTAGAGTGCGAGGAGTTCTAGTGAAACCTACTGAATATTGATAGGGTAAATGTGGAATGTTCCTTTTAAATCTTTCCTCTCTCGCCTTCAACCTTTTCCCTCTTGTTCTTGATTCCCCTTTCTGGGGAAGATGATTGAGTACATTCACCTATCAATGCCCATCATGATTTGATAAACCTTTAGAAGATCATCTCTGAGTCTCCCGTGCTCCAAAGAATAATGTCCGAGCCTGTTCATTCTTCCCCTATAAATCTGTCCTTCAGATCCTGACAACATCCTTGTAAACTTTTACTACACTCTATCTAGTTTCCTGAAGTTTAATACTGTGAGCGCCACAGTAGTGTAGCGGTTAGTTAGCATAACACTATTACAGGCATCAGAGTTCAGAGTTCAATCCTGGCACTCTCTGTAAGGAGTTTGCATGTCCTCCCCGTTTTCTCCTGATGCCCTTGTTTTCTTCCACTGTCCAAAGATGTACTGCCTAGTAGGTGAATTGGTCATTGTAAATTGTCCTGTGATTAGGCTAGGGTTAAATCAAAGGTTACTGAGCAGTCTGGCTCGAAGGGAATATTCCATACTGTATCTCTAAATAAGTATATATTTCCTTTTGTGGGTGACCAATTCTGAACACAATATTCCAAGTGGAGTCACAGCAGCATCTTGTAAACTACACCATAACCTTCTAACTTTTATACTTAGTGCCTCGAGTTATTAAGGTTAACATGCCAAAAGCCGCCTTCATCAAGCTGTGACTCCACTTTCATTTGTACTCCAAGACATTCCCAAGGGCCCCAATGTTCATTGCAAAATTCCTACCTGGATTTAACTTTGCAAAATCCAACACTTCACACTTACCTGTATTATTAACTGATCTGCTCACCAGCCCTTTAATTACAATATTGCTCCTTATCTGAATAGAAATTAAAATTTAGTGGTTTAAGTTGATTAAGCTGATTAATAATTGTTTCAATAATCTAATATTTAAATATTTAAAGTAAATTTGAATGAAATACTAAAGTATTGCTTAAAATGGAGAAAATTTAAAATTGTAAACCTATGGACTCACTTTCAAAGACTCTACAACTCATTCTCAGTATTTTCCATTCACTTATTTACTTTTTTTGTATTTGCATAGTTTGTCTTCTTTTCCACATTGGTTATTCATCAGTTTTGTTTGTGTGTAGTTTTTCATTGATTATTGTACTTTATTGTATTTCCATGTGGCTAACATACCTTACCTTACCCTCATCAACAATCTTTATCACCTCCTCAAAAAATGTCATGAAATTTGTGACAGGTGCTCCCCTGCATAAAGCCATGCTAACTATCCCTAATAAAGTCCATGCTTTTCCAAATGCAAGTTAATCCTGTTCTTATAAAGGGAGTCACAGTCAATATTGGGAAAATTAAAGTCACCCATTACAATTACCCTTTTGTTTTATTTCTTTTCATCTGCCTATATGTCTGTACCTCGATCTCCAAAAGGCTATTGGAAGTCTTGTAGTTTAAACTTATCATAATAAGTGCACCTTTCTTATGCCTGAGCTCTACCTATATTGCTTCCCTAGATGAGCACTCCAAGATATCCTCTCTAAGTGCAGATGTGAAATTCTCACTAAATGGCAATGCAACTCCCCATCTCTGTCTATTGTATCTGAACCATCTAAATTCTGGAATATTGAGCTGTCAGTTCTGCCACCGTCTCAATCAAGTTTCTGTAATAGCAACAACATTATAGCTCCACGTATAATCCAGACTCTAAACTCACATGCTTCACTAATTATACTCCTTGAATTAAAATAAATATGTTTCAGTCAAGTCCACCATGTTTATTAACCTGGCCCTTAACACTGATGATGAAACATCTCAACTCCTGCCTTGGATCTGCTTCAGTTTGCATTCCATCACAGTGGGTCAACAGTAGATACCATTTTATTGGCTCTTCTCTCAGCTCTGCAACATCTGGACAGTGAAGATGCAAACATCAGGATGCTTTTCATTGATATTGGCTGAGCATTCAATACTATCGTCCCTCAGAGCTAATCACTAAGCTCAAAGATCTAGGTCTCACAATACCTCCTTGTGCAACTGGATCCTCTATTTTCTCACCTGTAGTCATCATGGATTGCCAACAATATCTCCTCCATAATCACCATCATCATAGGTGTACCAGGAAGCTGTGTGCTCAGTACCCTCCTCCACTCGCTTTATACTTATGACTGTGTGGCTAATTTCAGCTCCAATGACATACTTAAGTTGCTGACAATGCCACTGTTATTGGCTGAAATAAAGGTGGCATATAGGAGGGAGATTGAAAATCTGAACTGCGATTTCTTCAGTCTGCACCCTGTAATTTCCCTTCTAAGGATGTTCTTTTGAACTGACTGAATGACTTGGTGCTTTTGCGATCTCCTGGGAGATTCAGCGAACTCGATTCTTGAGAGTGCAGGTGCAGCTGTATGACTGGGGCGGCCATGGAGGCTGAGTCAAGGTCTGATGGTGGAAGACAAACCCACAGTCAGTTCCATTACTCTTCGCCGATTAATACAGTGAGCAAGACTGAAATTGTCAAGGAGGAGAACGGAAAACTAACATGTGTTCAGTGCTGTGGGCTTGCATTTGACCAGTCCTCCTCTCTTCTCGCTACTACCATTGAACAGGAGGTGCAGGAATCTTGGGTGCCACACTACCAGGTTCAGGAGCAGTTGTTGTCCTGTAGCCATCGGGCAGGAGGTATAGGAATCTTGGGTGCCACACTACCAGGTTGGGAGAAGTTGTTGTCCTGTAGCCATCGGGCAGGAGGTATAGGAATCTTGGGTGCCACACTACCAGGTTCAGGAGCAGTTGTGGTCCTGCAGCCATCAGGCAGGAGGTATAGGAGTCTTGGGTGCCACACTACCAGGTTCAGGAGCAGTTGTGGTCCTGTAGCCATCAGGCAGGAGGTATAGGAATCTTGGGTGCCACACTACCAGGTTCAGGAGCAGTTGTGGTCCTGTAGCCATCAGGCAGGAGGTGCAGGAATCTTGGGTGCCACACTACCAGGTTGGGAGAAGTTGTTGTCCTGTAGCCATCAGGCAGGAGGTATAGGAATCTTGGGTGCCACACTACCAGGTTCAGGAGCAGTTGTGGTCCTGCAGCCATCAGGCAGGAGGTATAGGAATCTTGGGTGCCACACTACCAGGTTGGGAGAAGTTGTTGCTCAGCAGCCATCGGGCTCCGCAGCTGTGGACACTTTCAGGACTCTTTATTTCATGCTCCGTGTGTTTTTGTTTACTTTTTGCACTCATCTCAGTGCTGAACTGATTCCGTGGCTTTGGCCTGCAAGCATTGGCGCTCAACTCAGCACTGAACTGATTCATTGGCTGTGGCCTGAAGCTATCAGGCTCCTGGAAGCTTCATCTGTCTCAGCGCTGAATTGGCTCCAAGGTCGCGGGCTCACTTTTGGGGGCTCTGCGGTTGATGTTCTGTGTGTAATTTGTTTACATTTTTATTATTTGCGCAATTGATTCTTGTTTGCACATTGGGTGTTTGACAGTCTTTGTTGTGTGTGTTTTACTGGATTCTATCCTTGTTTCTTTGGCTGCTTGCAAGAAGACAAATCTCAAGACTGTATACAGCATACATACTTTGATAATAAATGTACATTGAGCGTTGAATGCTGATAATAAACCTGATTCTGATAATGAACCTCAAGGTAGAAAATGGTGGCATATACGTACTTTGATAACAAATTAACTTTGATTTTTCTAAACTAACCAAGATATCAATACATTTTGTATACTGTTTGACTTGTTTTAACAGGACATCTATACAGCTTCCTTTGGAGATTTGACTTTTCTGGGACAACTGTTATTTTTGGGGTCATCTCACACCCTGTTATCTGGTCGTCTGTGAAGGCAATGTCATATAAAGTGAAGATATTCAAAAATCAGCCAGGACCTTAAGTTTTCTCTTGTTTGTCATGCCATGTTGTCACTGCTGCTAACAAAAAGATGTTTCACTGAAGTACATATATAAGGTCATGATTAATGCAATAACTACACCAGATGCTATTTGGTGGCTTTGCAGACCTGGAGGCAGGCACAGTGGTATCAAGAGGAAAGGTCAGAAGACAGCGTGATCTGCATGCAGACTGCTGGTTAAAATGTTAAATTAGTTGGAAGCGCAAATGATTTCAAAGAAACAAATTAAAGAAAAAGATCAGGAAGAAATCCACATCATCCCAGATCAGTGTGCATGATCCATATCTGGCCAGTTACCCATTAATCGATGCAGTAGTCTGACTCATGGAGCCAAGCATGTAAAGTGAAGAAATGCATTAATTACTCTTTTTCACCATACATCAGGTTTTCTGGTAATAACATCTTCAATTTTTACTTATCTTTGATCACCACTGATTGGAATGTTATTATGCATACGATCCTCATAATAACAGATCAATAAACTGAATTTAGTGATAATAGGTATTTGTTTCAAATGAGACCACAGGACCAGTTTAATAATTAAACATAACTGAAAGAAATAAAAAAAAACAAAGCATCTGATGGCTCTGCTATTGAAGAAAATGCATGGTTTTGCTATTGAATTGGACTGGCAGAAGTTTAATTCCTGGTAGATATTGCGTTAATCATTTTGTACTGAAGAAAGTAGTTGGACATTGAACTGGTATCTCTGTCTCTGAACAATATGGTAGAAAGTGATCAGAAGTCTGCCAGGATCCTACTGAATAATGGATAAGGGCAGGACTGAACTTAGGTTTGATAGTGTCAAACAGGTTGATGATATTACCTGCTTCATGTGGTGAACTACATATACCTGTCTGGACTGCTCCTGTGGCTCCTCCCACAGACCCCTGTATAAAGGTGATTGAGGCCTGATGCCCGGCCTCATTCTCCAGGATGTAGTGTTGTTCATTCTTCCAGTCAATAAAAGCCGATACCTCGCTTCTTACGTCTCAGAGTGAGTTATTGATGGTGCATCACTTCATATTAAGATTGATTACTTAGTTCAGCTGTGTTCTCTTTAGAGTCAGAGTTAAACAGGACAGAAATGTGCCCTTTTGCCCAAGCTACTTGTGCTGCTCGAGATACTTATCTGAGCTATTCCCATTTGCCTGTGCTTTCTCATACCTTTCTAGGCCTTTTCCATCTATGTACCTGTCCAAATGTCTATAAGCTTTGTAATTGTCTTCATCTCTACAGTATTCTCTGGCAGATTGTTCCATATACCAACCAGCCTCTGTGCAAAAAGAAATGCCCCTCAGTTCCCTTTAAATCTTTACTCACTCATCTCTAGTTTTAAACACTGTCACCTTGGGAAAAAATGTAATCATCCCCCTTATATACTCCTATAAGGTCACCTCTCAACTTCCTAACACCAGGGAAAATATTTCAGTTTATCCAGCCTCTTCTTAAAGCTAAAGGCCTCTAGTCCCAGTAACAATCTTGTAAATACTTTTTGCATCCCTTCTAGCTTAATGGCATCTTTCCTATTGTCGGCCAACAAGAACTGTACACATTATAGTGTGGTCTCACCAATGCCTTGTAAAGTTGAAAGGTGACATACCATTCTGTATTTAGACTTTCAGGAGAAAGAGGAAAAGAAGAAAGTAAATTTGTTTTGGGAGTTATACTGCAATGCTTTATTTTAAAAATGTACCCAGGTATTAATTTGTCATGGAGCTCTCTCCATGATGTGGCATTTTCCCATGTGTTACATTGAACCATTTACCACAAAAGAGATTATCTGATGATTGGAATATAATTGCTATCAAAAGTCAATAGGGTTTGTAGGTTCTACATGATTGAATCTTTTGTAATATTACATCAGTGAATGCATACACCTGCAGCTTAAATACTCTACTCTGCTAGCAATGTCTATCAAAATACTTTTTATTCTTCCTTATAATGTCAGGCTTGAAATGGCTCTGACAACCTATAATTTACTCAATAGTCTCTTTACAAAATAAAAAGTAGTTACTGTAATGTCCACTCGTTGATCTATGAAATGAGCTTTATGGTGCTTTTTCGTATGATTTATTTCAGATTTTCCTAAATATAAAAGGAGCCCATTTGTCCTATCAGTTACAGGCCTGATTAGAAAAAAACAAAGTTTTATTTTTGTCAAAAATAAAAGCTCAAAGTTATTTTAATGTGCTATAAAATATATGTAAATTTACATTGCAATAAAAAATAATCGGTATTACACAAATTCCACAAAGTTCAGTAAACATTACATCTTTTCATCAGTCTGTTCTGTCATAATTTATTTCCAAGTTCTGTCATACCACAATTATTATTTTTCAGGACAGTATATTATACAGACACCTGTGTTTAAATCCTAACAAATTTCAAGACAAATATACAATACATTGAATAAAAAGATAATATACCTGGTTGGGAGAATATAGTACAGAATTTTACTTCTAAAGTATAGTACTTTACTGTATTGACGTTATTTACATAAGGAATTATGTTATATACTGTACATTATCATTCATTGATAGAACAAAATTTATTATGGAAAAATATTATTGCATTATACAGTACAATAATTCCATATTACATGGAAAAAACCTAAACAATAGCACTGGATTTAGAGCATCCAGTCCAATTCTACCCACGTACACTGTACTCTGCATATTTTTTTTACACAAAATACAAATGCCTTGAAGATTTTTTTCCAGTTTAAACTAAAGCCTAAATAACTATTAACAGCATAATTACAATGTGATACAGTCAAGGTAACAAAAAGATAATATATCTGAAAAAACTGGTGGAAAGTGTGATAAAAATTACATATTTTGATTTTGAAGGGCTTGAAGGATTTAAAATAAAGAAAATGGATTGCTGGCCCAGTGTTCTAACAAGAATTGTTCTCTCCTGAGGGTAAATTGGAAGAGAACATCTGGAAAATGCTGTGACACTTCCACTTAATTATCATTATTATAAAGTCAGATGGAATCTATGACACAGAAATCTATTCTAATGCACAGGGCATTGAGGCTCACCATCTAATAACTTCATTCATAGAAAGCTAAACTTCAATAGGGACTCAGGTAGGATACTTTAGAATAGAAACATCAAACAAAACTGTAGAAATAAAGAGAGTTATAGCATATTTGTTTCAGCAGCTGAATGCACACAAATTTGCCACCGTGAATGAATATCCTAACATTTTAATTGCTGTAGACTTCAGCTGCTTGTCTCAAGTGCTTGGACCAGAGCGATGCTGCAGTTCGTGCCCTGGGAACAGCGGATGAAGCAAAGGGTGGAGGTGAATAGCTGACGCAGCAGGGTGGGGAGCAAACAGTGTTGGACAGAGGGCAGTGTGAGGCAGTGGGTGAAGTGCCAGGTGGGCTGGGTGGATGGCTGCTGCCGGGATGAAATGCAGTGGATGGCCGGCCAGGAAGGTGGTGGGGTGAGCGGGAATAATGGCTTGAGTGATTGGAGAGAAAGTAAAGGGTGCAACATGTGGCTGGGCGATGTGGTGAAGCTGAGACATCACTTGGTGATGGGCGCCAGGGTGGAGAGCAGCTGTGAGTGAGGCAGCAGCATGGTGCTGGAGCAGAGTGTGGTGAACTGTGGTCACAGAAGAGGCAGTAGAAACAGAAGGCTGTTGAAGGGAAACTGGTTGAAATGCTGGTACTGGAGTGAAAGCAACTGCTGCTGCAGATGATGAGAAAGTTTTGACTTGTTTGGCAAGGAGCTGCTGCTGGATATGCTGTTGTGCCTGGAACTGTAATTTACTATATTTTTCCATTTCTTCCGGTAAGAAGATTATGGGTTGACTTGCCAGAGGAGGTGAGATTGATTTAGAACATTCCTTGAATTGAGGGTCCATTTCATCAACACTCTGTGAGTTCGTGCCATAATAATCAAACACAATCTCTCCCAATGGAACTGAATTTATACTACTAGAATCGTAAAATGTCATTCGGGAATTCTTCTCTTTGACTGCTGTTGAACTATCAGTAAAAACATCTGCAGTGGAAGAAACAACATTAGACATTTCTTCAGGGTCTGGAGTAATACTTTCTTCAGAGGCCTGTGCTTGGTATATTGAAAGACCAACCTTTTCTTTCTCAGCCATTTCTGATGCATTGCACGTTGAACTTTGATCAATGTCCACTTTATTCTCATGTGTTTCTTTGAACTCAAGACTTTCTTCATGGGAGCCAGTAGACTGTGTTTCATTCCCATTCCATTCCAAGTGTTCAGGCTCATTCCCTTTGCTAATATTATCTTTTTTTGCACCTACTTTTTTTGATGCTGTTAACTTCCCAATTAAAGACCATAACGTCACATTATCCATAGAAGGGGGAAGCCTGGGACCAAAGTAAGCTTCTGGAGAATCCTTCGACTTCAGGCCCATTATACTTGATGCTGATTCTCTGGTGTCTGTTTTCCCTTCATTGTCCTTACATTGTTCATTTTCCAAAATTTGCTTTGCCACATGGGATTTTCTTTCATCTTGAATGAGTTCCTTCAATGGGAAAATGGAGCAACCAATGGTCATATTTCTCTGGAATAAACTAGGGGCAATGGGGCTGTAATTCTGCATTGTATCTTCATTCTTTATTATTCCATGGTGCTTTCCTGAACCTCTTTTTATTTCACTGTTGCAAAGTGATGACTTTATATGACAAACTCTGCCTTTTGAGAAAGATCTGTGCCTTGATAGCTTTTTACTGGCCATTTCATGCCTGCAATTGTCTGTATTTCTGGAACGCGACCTTCTCAAACTGGAACCTCTGCTGCTTTCTTGTCTGTTCTTACTATGCCTTGACCTACTCCTATATCTACTTCTGCTCCTACTGTGGGGTTGTCTGCTCCTGGACTTCCTGCTCCTGCTGTGTAATCGGCCTGTTCTGCTCATCTGCATCCTAATTTGGGCACTGCCTCGACTTCTGCTGTGACTGCCACTTTTCCTGTGGTAATGATCATCATCAGAAGATAATGATGAACTTGAAGAGTAGCTGTGCTTTTTCTTCTTTTGTCTGGAATGACACTTGTAATGTGACCTATGATGCCTCTTGGAACAATACCGAGACCGGCTTTTGTTGCTGTATTCACTGGATCTATCAGAATAATTTCTGCTTCTGTGACTAGTTCTACTGAGATCACTTGAAGTATCAGAAGATGACCTTAATGATGAACCTTGCGAAGATGAATAGCTTCTGGATTTTCGACAGTCGCTTGTATTACTTTGTGAATCATCTTCGTAACTACAGTGAGAAAATGATCTCTGACTCTTTCTGTGATTCTCCTCAGTGCTGTCACTGTCATTAGTGTTGGAATTTAGACTGTCGTGTCTGGATTTGTGTGCCTTTCGATCTTCACATGATACTTGATTAATATTCAAAGGACTACTACTTGACACTTTCTGTTTTTTGTTGATTAAATCAACAGGAGGAATTGGCTGTTTATTGGTAATACTACTGCTAACTTGCTCTGGTTCCTCACTGGAATGGGCATGTATGCCTTCTAAAGGTCGTTTCGGAATGAGTTTGGAATTCTTCCCTTCTTTCCAACTTCCTTCAGTATTCTGCAATCCGGGCTCTGTGACTTCCCATACATGTTTATCCTCTTTCCTCAGTCTTTTCTTTCTCTTCCTCACACGGCCAGAGTCTAATCTCTGTTTAGATTTTTTGCTGGATTGGTTGTGACTCTTTCGGCTCTTTGATTTGTGTGACACCACTGACTTCCCCCTATTTGGATCTTGCTCTTTTTCTGTACTTCCATTTTGTTCTGCAACTGTGCTTGAGCTATTATCTCCTTCAGTTGTAACGGCTGCATTTTGTTGGTAGTCCTTATTGTTTTTCCCCTCTGTGGCACCACTCTCTCTACTTTTATTTCGAGACAATTTAAAATCAAAATACAAAGGATTGCAGCTGTACGATAGGGATGGTTCTGTCTGCGTGAAGAGTAAAAGTTCGGATGGCCATTGAAGTCTGGTTGATTCATCTTTACTTAGCACTGAAAGAAAGGGTTCAGTTGTAAGGTATGGCCTGTGTACTGGTTCTACCTTGCTCAATTTTCCTTGAGCAGGTATTGTGGCCTCAGTTTGTTTTTCATTTGACCCTAATGTTTCTTCACCTTTCATCTTGCAAACATCCTGATCCAGTGTTTTCCCTACCTCTTCTGTGTTTGTTTGCAGCTGAGCAGGAGAATTCAATTGTACTGCTGCCATTCTCTTGGCATCTGGGTTCTCATGCTTTTCATTCCCAATTTCTGGGACAGCGGAACGTTTTGCATCAGAACCGTCAGTCTGAGATTCATGAACGTTATCATTATGACTTACCACTTTAGCCATGTCTGCCTTCTCTGATGATTTCATAAGAAACAAGAAGGGAAAATTTGTGTTGGTTTTGCAATGTGTAGGACTATAGCAATGACATTCTTTCTCAGCTTCATCCTTGTTTTCCTTTAACATGAGCGCCTTCAGCTTCTTAACCCTTGCAAAAGGATTGCTCTCAGTGCTACTGAAAGCCTGGAACGGTTTGGTTTGTTCATTATTTTCAGTGTCTGTAATGCTACTTGTCCCTGCACCTACCATTGAGACCTCTGCTTCAGCTGTTGTTTTCACTTTATGGCTCGGTGGCTCCTGTTCATAATGCTTCTCTTCAATGGTGTCATTGAAAACTGAAGCAGACGACTCCAACTTCACTGGAGCTTTTTTGGAAAAAGAAAAGGAGACACTGCCCTTCTGAATGGGGATGCTTGGGTTGTTTTTCTTTGTGAAGAGACCCAAGGGCTTTAAGCCGAACTGATCATACTGGCCACCACGTGGGGGACAATGCAGACTGTTTCCCTGAGTCCTTTTCAGAGCCTCTTCTTTCATGAAAGATGCTTGGGTATTGCTCCTTCTTTCGTTATCTCTGCCTTTGGCAAAGGATCCACCGACAGCTGCTTTCACGTGATTGTCAATGGCTACTGTTGCTGGTTTGAACATGGGACCACTTCCTGAGGCGCTGTATGAAAACCAAACAGAGTACATGCTGAGTCACCTTGCCATTATAAGCAAGATTATAATGCAAAAAGTAACATCCTTTCAGATCTCTTTATTCTGACAGCTTTTTAAATAATTACTTGTAATTTCAGTATCTTTAGGTATTCTGGTAATCAATAAATAAGAAGAATTTAGTTGACTAATTTTGATTCAAGTCTCATGTTGTTGCAATACAAGACACTCATTGGGTAGAGCTAGGGAATATTATTTTGTGTTACAACACTAAGCTGAGCATTGTTTGGGATATGTTTGCACCTTGAGAATACTGACAGTGACAGAAACACTTAACTGCTATACCTGCTGCAACTTTCATAGAATGAAACTGCAATTTATTTTGCTTTAGGGTTTCAGACTATAAATAGTGTGATATGTATACATCAGACTATATTATCATTTATAATAATCCCACAATGACTGAGCTTTACTTTGGCATAATAATGTTGCTTTAACCAATTCCCTTCACCAGTAAAGGAATTATCATTCACAAGAACACCAGAAAATAGGAGCAGGAACATCCTCAAGCCTGCCCCACCATTCAAGGTGATTATGGCGGCTGAGCCTCTGGCCTCATCTAACATGCTGCACCAGTGCGTGGTATGGAAACCACACTTCAGCGGGCAGGAGAGCTCTGCAACGGGCGGCTAAAACTGCCCAACGCATCACCAGCACTAGCCTACCCGCCATTAAGGACATATATAAAGAAAGGTGTTGGATAAAGGCCAGCAATATCGTGAAGCATTCCACCCACCTTGCTTATGGACTGTCTGTCCCAGTCCCATCAGGGAAGAGGCTACGCAACATCCAGGCCAGGACTGCTAGACTCAGAAACAGTCACTTCCCACAAGCCATCAGGCTGATCAACACTTGCACCTATTAAGCCATCTCACCACCACTACGTCCAGAACAGCCACTCCTATCCACAGCATCTCAGCATCCTTCATCCCCCTTGCACTGCCAACTTATGCTTGCACTCACACCTCACACTTACATGGACACAGTCTGACTGTGCTTTCATGTGCCCTGCTGTTACCTAGAGGAGTTCCTCTTGCCAAGAGTCATTTCCTGTCAGAGTTACCTTATGTTCAGATATTCCTGCACCTAGCATCACTTTATTTAAGTACAATCAGTCTATGCATTTAAGATAATCTTATGTATATATGACCACAACCAACAGTTACTTGTGCATTGCAGTTTATAATTTTTTATATTTATATTTATTGTGGTTTTCACACTTATTGTGCTTTTTATGCTGCAGGGGATCCAGAGTAACAATCATTTTGTTATCCTTTGCCCTTGTGCTGCAGAATGACAGTACGCAATCTTGGATCTTCAATCTCCTCTCTTGCACAATTCCTCACAGTCCTCAATTCCTTGAACTTTCAAAAACTCATCTACCTCCACTTTAAACACCTCTGATGATCGAGCCTTCACATCCCTCTGGAATAGGGAGTTCCAGAGATTCACCACACACTGTGAGAAGAGCTTACTGCACACTATGATCTTAAATAATCATTTCTTTTTTCGTTTCAACGTCCCCAATTCCAAGTGACATTTATCAGTGAAAACATCTCAACGGGTACTCTGTCATGCTTCTTTGGGATGTTATCTGTTTCCATAAGATCATCCTTCATTCCTCCAAAAGCTGTTGTGACATTATGAGCTTAAATCTAGGCTCATTCCATTAATTAGACTTTGGCTGTAAATTGACAGGATTACTGTTGTTTCATTTCAGGAAATTCTGCACATTACCTAATGACTGCACAAACAAATCCAATGTAGAAGAAAACTGTATCTTTTGTGATGAGTAATAACTGGAAAGACAGACTCACAGAGTTGAGATACCAGTAGGCATGAGCTATTCAGATAGTAAAATGAACAGGAAATAACTGTTATAAGAGCTTTCCACTTTCCTGTTCTGAAAAAATATTCAATGCATAATTATTAGCTTTTAGGTGTCTAATGTTAAGAATGTAAAGGTTGTACAATATTGCAGTTACTATTTTTATCATATAAAAGGCAAAAGACTGCAAAGATATTTAAATGCACAATCTAGGTATATTAGCTCAAAGTCAATGCAATATTCATTCCTTTCTGCTGTAATTATGACTCAATTACTTTTATATTTTTTTTTGCTAACATCCTGGAAGCTGATATTAACTTGCAAATTACCCATTACCTTGAAAGTGCTGATCTAATACATGATTGCTAGTTTCATTTGCAGATAACCTCAATGCCAACTTTATCTATCCCTTAAACTTTACTCACAAACATTTGTAACTCCTGTATTTTGCACAGTCTCCAAAATCATGCACTGTGCACGCAACCTAACAACTTATTTCTTTTATTTGAAGTGTAGTATTTAGTTGTTATTTTTATGATACAATAGCTAAAACAATCTTTATATACATGTATCTTGGGTCTGTGAAATTTTGAAAATTTATTATCTCTTCCAATAGAGTGTAATATTGGTTTAAACATTCATAACTCAAACATTAATGTAGACTGACCATTCTGACTGTTTCCGCAGCTCTGCAAGCTGGTGAAGACGTTTGAGGGCCTTTTCCTGTTTCCTTTCATCCTTCCTTGATCTCGAAGCTACGTTTCGAGCAAATTCTCTTTGTTTTAGTTCTTTCAGTCTCTGTTATAAAAATGCAGAAGGTTCAGTGATCACTTGGTCTTTGAGAAATATGTCTACTTAAGGCCTGCCATATGAACCGAACACTTTCAATTAGCAGAGTCAAAATCAATTCTTTTCCTGCCTTGAAAATGTGCCCCTTTGCACAAGTGAAAAATAATATAATAAAAAGTCAACATGATATACACCAGTTATTAAATCTCTTCAAGTATTCCTTTATGTCTTGCAATGTTGAAACTGCAAATGAAGCTGTTAAAAAATCACCCAAAACGATAATTAAAGCTAACTATCTACAAATATATTTTGAAGTGCAATGGTCAGCTATGTTTCAATTTAATATCACATGACATACAATACAAAGCATAGGAAAACAAATGATCTAATCTTGTGCCCAAGCATAAAGCAGGCAGAAATCTGGAACAGTACAGCTCCAGTCTTTGCCTCAATCATATGCAAAAGGTTTTACTTCAACTGTCAAATCTGAAAAATGGTAGAGCAATTTGCTGCAAGGTTTCTTTTTTCTACATGTCACACGCTGCATTTCAGCTGCCACTGCATATTGTTCATCTGCAAACATATTTGTGCAAGGGGCAAAAAGTGCAAATTTGAAGGAAGAACGTAATGCTTTTTTGGTACTGCAGATAGCAGGCAGTGGAGAGCAAATGCCATTTCACTACTTACAGTCCACATGACAACCAAACAAGGCCAAAATAAAAACAGCACTAAGAACAGGACACCAAACTGCCCGTAGCACATTTACACTAATGATGCAGGCACTAGAGAAACGAGGGACATAAAGATGTGCAGCTATTTACACTAGCAAAAAGAAACTCACTCTGGTGAACTATGCCACTGTGCAGCTCAGTATTATGTTTTCAAGGCATCAGCTAAAAATGTCACACTGCAAAGCAGTGAACACACACAAAGCATTAAAAGGCAGGCAAATTATATTTTCTCCCCAGGGTTTTAAAATGTCTCCACACAACAAAATGTTTGGTTTATTGGTGTTTATTAATGCTATTCATGCTAATAGAGGAGGATTGGGACAGAATAATTGTTATAATCTCTTTCAAGAAATGTACAAGGAAATTCTCCCATCAACAAGCCCTGACAATGAAATCTTGGCACAACCAATCACACAAAAATATCCTTTGCTTTGCCACATATCCCTTCTTTCTTCTAGATTCAAAAGGCTTGGCTAAGCTAATCAGTTTACCGTATATAGACAATCAAAAAGCTCAGAAGACAACAAGAATTTGTGCTAATACTTACTCAAGTAATTTTTATGTTCCAAAATGTTATTCAAAAGATAGTTTGTCCTCAAAACAACAGAACCTTGTCTGTAATTCCAAGATAATATACAGATTGCAGAAACATTTATCATTATCTATGCAACAAGTTCAGGAGAACTATGTAACATTTGAATATTTGAAATAACTCGTTATGCTGGTGACTAAGGGGTATGCCAGTCCCTTCCTCAGATTGTTAGATCTGTGGCTCAGAATCAAATTGAAAAAAAAATAGGATATGTAGGATTGTGTTTTATTCAACTTAACAGTACCTGCTGCTTAGCAGATATCTGGCAAGCACTAAAATGCAGCAGCCAGCAGTCCCCGTGAAGGGGGGCTTGAATTGTCAAATCTCATCAAAGTTTCACTCCTGTTTCGACCACTGCTTTATGACATAAGATTCTTCTCAAAAGTTGGCCTGTGGCAAGATGGAAACAAGTTTTCCTCATGTCTTAAGCAGCCTAACAGAACGCAAGTAGGCCTTGAAAGCTGTAGCATACTTTGGGAATGAATGTCTAAAATTTGTAAGCTGGTCCAGGCATTTCCATACACAATTTGCTTTGACCACATATTATTCCAAAGTCTGATGCCTACCCATTGACACCCTGACTAATCACGCACCCCATGATTAAAGTAACATTGAATAGTACAGCACTAGATGACACTGTGCCAGTCTTGCTGACAATTTATATTAAATGTCCTCCTGTGTATCATTCATATCCCTCCATCCCTTCATATTCATGTGTCTATCTAAAAGCATCTTAAACTCCAAGCTGTCTGATTCCACTGTTACCCCAGTAACCTACTCCAGGCACCTAAAACACTCCATAAAAGAACTTACACCCATGTACTCTTTAATCTTCTCCCCATCTAACCTTAAAAGCATGTCCTTTGGTGTTTGACATTTCTACCCTGGGGAAAGGATTCTGACAGTCTACCCTATTTATGTGTCACCCGGTTCAGATCTGGCCCAAGTGCGGAGTGAGAGACACTGAAGCAGGTCAATAGTTCACAGACTTTAATGCGAACAGTGTTAAAGGGAAAAGAAAACAATAAACACTAGGTGAAACAGAGCCGTTAACTAAAACTGTCAAATTGAAAACGAAGCCTACACTGCAACTGAAAAGAACAACTGAGAATAAAAAAGAATACCGCTAGTCTTCAGAGTCAGTTGACTCGACAGTCCGATTTCTCAGGCAAGGCGGAATGCAAACAGGCAGCAAAGTGTTGCTGTGTCCAGGTCTCGACAAATACTACGATGGAATGAATGGAGTTAAATACTATCACAATGAAATAATAATTCTCTGACACGTGCATATTCATGAGTGCAACTGCCGTATCTATTGCGCTGCTGAATCCGTGGTTGTGAGAGGGCCCCCCTCGCTAGGTGCAGCCCCTGAGGCGCCACAGACCTGTGTCTGCTGGATGAGGGGCTTGTCCAGGTTGTCCTTCAGTGATGCTGGTAGATAATTGCCATGGTGTACACTGCCACTATTGGAGCCAAAGACTTCCAAGTAGAGACAGAAACAAGAGCTTTTACAGAGGTAGCTTGACCAAGTGACACCATGAGATGGATCATTCTCAAAATGAGGACCCTCCAATTGGAGCTCATTGGGTATCTGCTTCAACAATAAAACTTACACAGAATCTGAGCATATCAAAATAAACAAACAGAAAGCACCAGGAAACTGCGCTACAAAGAGTGAGTTGCTCGAGAAAAAAACAAGGAACTCTCAAACCATTAATAACTGTTGTTAAGCAACAATTAACCAATTCAGGTGCTCTAAAAATCTCAGGGTCCAATGCTCTGTAATACCCTGCACAGGCCTGAGGTAGTCACTACAGGAGACCCCTCCCTATAGCTGGCCCAGGAAAACCTGAAAATGCGAGATCCAGGAATGACCTGAGAGGGAGGCTTGGGGAACGCGAGGGGTAGGGAGACTCGGGGATGTAGAGAGACTGAAAGACCTGGGACCGCCAACAGACTGAGATCAAGAAACCTTAGGTGGGGCCGAGAGCGAGGCTTGGGAGTCCTCGAGATGGGGAAGACATTAAGGAACCCGAAACACATTGAATAAGCCTTGGAAACAATTGGAAAAATAAAATTCCTGGGAACATAGAGAAAAGTCCTTGGGAAACCTTGAAATCATGAAACTTGAAACTTAGAGAAGAACCTTTTCAAATCTTGCTCACAGTGTTTTATCTTTTACAATTTTTTTCAAAGGCAATTAGGATATGCTCTCAGTTTTACCGATCAAGACAGCATAGACAGATTTCTTTCATCACTAAGCTAGCTGGTTCTGTAGATCTGTTTAATTTGCTACATGAAAGTTCAATTTTCCCAGTGTGTACTATGAATTTCTTCAAGGGGTTAAAAATACTCTTGAAAGGGTTATTTACTTGTGTACTTGCACACTCCAGCTAGGAATCAGCTTTTAGAGTAGGGCTTTTCCAGAATTTACACTATTGACTTGAATGATGATTTGTTGAATCAATTGATAAGCTTGCTTGAAACACTCATTTGTTATGCAGACTTGAGTCATGGGACCACAAGGCTGGGAACCTGAGTACTTGCGATTTGAAAAGCTTGGAATGGATACTGGAGAAACTCATTGTAGACTAGAGAAACTCTGTAGGTAGACTCCGGATTCTCGGAATGTAGAGTCAAGATATGCATTGAGAATGAAGGCACCCTATCCTCAAGCCACCAATGTCAAAATGCCACTGTTCAAACTTTGCTGGGTCCATTATGTGGCAAGATCCTTCTGTCACGATGGAGACAGAAACAACAGTTTATACATAAGAATTCCGATGGAACATTGTTGCCTTGATGAATCCCTCTGACCAATGAATTTCAAGGCCAAGGTCAGCTGCTCTCTCTCCACTGGATTCATCTTTGGTTTGTCGAGTCTCGCTGTCACCCGGTTCGGATCTGGCCCAAGTGCGGAGTGAGAGACACTGAACTAGGTCGATAGTTCACAGACTTTAATGCGAACAGTGTTAAAGGGGAAAGAAAACAATAAGCGCTCGGCCAAACAGGGTTGTTAACTAAAACTCTGAAATGGAAAATGAAGCCTACACTGCGGCTGAAAAGAACAACTGAGAATAAAAAAGAATACTGCTAGTCTTCAGAGTCAGTTGACTCGACAGTCCGATTTCTCAGGCAAGGCGGAATGCAAGCAGGCAGTGAAGTGTTTCTGTGTCCAAGTCTCAACAAATACTACGACGGAATGAATGGAGTTAAATACTATCACAATAAAATAATAATTAGATGACACGTGCATATTCACGGGCGCAACTGCCGTATCTACTGCACTGCCGAATCCGTGGTTGTTATACTATGCTTCTCATAATTTAAAAAAATCCTACCCCAGGTCTTCAGTGCTCCGGGGAGAACAACCCAGGTTTGGCCAACCTTTCCTTATAGCTCATACCCTTTAATCCAGGCAGCATCCTGGAAGGCCTCTTCTGCACACTCTCCAGAGTCTCAACATCCAGTAAAGGGGCAACCATTACTGCATGCAATACTCCAAGTGCGGGCAAAATAAAACATCATACAGCTGCAGCTATTCTTACACTCACCAACCCTAGCAATGAAGGCAGATGTGCCATTTACCACCTCAGCTACTTGCTTGGACACCTTCATCTATGTACTCGAACCACAAGCTCCCTCTATAGAGCCTTCAAGGGGCCTGCCATTAACTGTATACCTTATCCTTTCCTTTGATCTCACAAAGTGCAACACCTCATGCTTGCCCAGATTAAACTCCATTTGCCACTTCTCTGATTAGACCTGTAACGGATCTATATCCTGCTGTATACTTTCATAGTCCTTCGATAGTTCACAACTTCAGCAAACATGGTGTCATATGGAAATTTGCTAATCCATCCACCTATCAACATTTTCATCAAATCATTCATATTCATGACAAACAGAGGCTTCAGTACCGATCCTTGTGGAATTGCACTGGCCACAGACCTCCCGCCAGAATAACAGCCTTCCAGTCCTACTCTCCATCTTCTACTGGCAAGCCATTCACTCATGATGGCATGCATCTTTATCTTCTGTATCAACCCACCATGTGGGACCTTATGAAATACTTTACTAAAGGCCATGTAGATAATGATCACTGCCTTACCCTCATCTAGCTCCTTGTCACCTCTTTAACAAACTGAATTAACTTTGTAAAGCGTAACCTGCCCCACACAAAGCCATGCTGACCGTCCATAAGCAGGACATGTACAAAAATCCTATTGCTCAGTACCCTCTCCCGTTACCACTGATGTGAGATTCACTGACCTACAATTACCTGGATTATCTCCATTTCCTTTCTTGAACAACGGCACAGCATTTGTTACTTGCCAGTCCTTTGGGACTTCACTGATCCTGAGGACAC
The DNA here is from genome assembly GCF_048418815.1 of Hemitrygon akajei. Taxonomy (NCBI): domain Eukaryota; kingdom Metazoa; phylum Chordata; class Chondrichthyes; order Myliobatiformes; family Dasyatidae; genus Hemitrygon; species Hemitrygon akajei. The sequence goes on along the minus strand of NC_133131.1, from coordinate 123,267,286 downwards.
AAGGATCTTCAGCAAAGTCCCAGCAATTTCATTATCTGCATTTTTTTTCAATATTTGGGATATATGCCATTAGGTCCTGGGGATTTATCCATTTAAATGGTTTTCAGAAGATCCAGCACGACCTCCTGCTTAATCTCAAAGCATCTCAGAACATTAGCATGTAACAATCTCCCTTCATTGTCTTCCAAATCCTTTTATTTTTGGCAAATGCTGACACAAAGTACTCATTTACTACCTCAGCCACATGCTCCAACTCTAAGCACAAATTCCCTCCTTTATCCTTAAATAGACTCACCCTCTCATCAGTTATCATCTTTTTCTTAATATAATTATATAATACCTTGGGATTCTCCTTGATCCTGCTTGCTTAGGACATTTCATACCCCGTTTCAGCCTTCCTAATCGTGTGCTTGAGCTCTTTCCTGCTATCCCAGCCCATCTACGTTGCTTGTATTAAGGAAGTTCCATGAAAACTAGGGAGCTTAATATAACAACCCTGTTGTTCCTGTACCTTTACATAATCTCTCTACATTTTGTTCCTCCACTTCTCAGCGGCCATATAGTATAATATACAGTACATATAATTGACTGTATACATGTGGTCAAGAGTATTATCCCATCAGAGTAGTTGCACCTTTCTTATTTTGGCGCTTTCCCCAATTGCCTCTGTAGATGAGCCCTCCGTTGTGCCCTCTCTGAGTACTGATGTGACTTCCTCCCTCATCACTAATGCAAACCCTCCACCTCTTTTACCACCCCACTCTGTTATTATGTATAAAACAATGAAACCCAGAAACACCGAGCTGCCACTGGACATGCACACATCTCACGGCTACCATCAAGGAGGAGGTACAGGAAACTGATGAAAGACACTCAACATTTCAGGGGCAGCTGTTCCCCCTGCCATCAGATTTCTGAATAGACTCCTCTAATTAAAAAAAAAAATATATAGATAGATAGATAGATATAATATTTACATACTAGCGGATTCTATTTAATTGGGCCATCAGTTAATCAGGACCGCCATTTATTCAGGACAACTCTTAAAGAACAAAACATAATTGATAAAATAGCTGGGAGTCCCTTCCTTTATTTGGGCAGGATTCTGTTGCCAAACAGCTTCTAACTAACATCAGACTCATGTAGTTGCATGGCCATTAGACATTGCTCCATGCTTAGTGCAATTAGTTTTTAAATAGGAATTAGTTTTTAAAAAGGCAGGGATTTTTGTCACTGAATGTTGGAGAGAAATAAGCAGTAAGACAATTTGGAACTGTTTTACTCACCTTGGTTTCAAGCATTTAGGCTTGGAGAGGTCAGGAACAAACAGGAGTGAAAATTGAATAATTGAACTACTTCAACAAGTTAGGAATTATGAAGATATCGACAATCATCTTGAATTTTACAACACCAATGAAGATTTGGAGGATGCAATCATCTACAACATTGTATGAAGGCAGTCCATTATCTGCACTGGGTATCTGTGCTGATTTTGTTCATTTACAGTCAATCAAAAGAACACAGTCGATGAGTACCTCTGTCAATAACTGTTCGGAAATAATACACAGTTTTATAGTACTGTAAAGGTATTGGTAGTGTTCTAATTTGTTCTGTATTTCATTTAATTACATAAATTGCTACTCAGTTAACCAGAAGCTTGTCTTTTCCCCTTTTTAAAGAATGTAATGCCCTGGTTAAGATTTCCACTGCTGTGCTGTGGGGTATTTCATTTAGCAGCTTTCTGCAAAAGCAGTGTGTCCTGTTGGTAGAATGCTTTGGTTTCAGCAAAATTATAAGGGACTATGATATTCAACTTAGGAATGTTGTGTCAACCAATCAGGATGGTGGAACTGGGACAAGGGCCTAGAAAGGGTGGGCAAAGAGAGATTTGTGACAGACACTGGTGGGGTTTGTGGTCTTTTCAGCAGGATATTCTGAGAAGAGAAGATTGGGAAAGACAGCCATAGGGTTTGATCTGACGGGAAGATGTGACTGCAAGGAGTGCTCCGCAAGATAAAGGAGTCCAAGATGGGAAGCTTTACTGCTGATTGGTGATTTGAATTCAGTGTCGTGAGTAATGGTTATACCCAGCTTTTGGAAGAAATGGGCTCCAACGGTCACGTACACATTTAGACTGGTTTAACTGTAATAGGCCCTTTAAATTTTTTCTTGCTTTTCTTTCTTTTAATAACTGTTGATAAAACTGAAATTAATAAATAAACTTTCTTCTTACAAGTCTGTAAGATCTGTACAATCTGTTATTTCTTGCTGACCGATAATTGTATGGGCAGTATTTGCAAAGCATTTGCTGAGTTTGAGATTTTTAAAAATTAGAACATGACAATGTTCCTGTTTGGTTGAACCCCAAATCATACCAACCCTAGATGTATAGTGTTTGCGAATGGTGGCCTTCTCACCACTGAGTACGTGGCAGAACTGGCTAATGAGTTAAGTTTGCTTACAAGCCCGGTGAAGGGGCTCCAACTATTCCATGAAAATTTGGATAATTGGGGCAGCCACTTAATTGGGCCAAAATGTATTGTTCCAATGTGTCCCAATTAACTGGAGTGTGTGTGTGTGTGTGTGTGTGTGTGTGTGTGTATTTTTTATTGCAGTTTATGGTTTTAAAATTTTTTATGTATTATAATGTACTGCTGCTGCAAAACAACAAATTACACGACATATGTCAGTGATATACAACCTGGTTCTGATTTTCTGTAATGGTAACAACATCATAATTCCATGTATTGATCCATACCCTCTTTACCCATAATACTCCTAGCATTGAAATAAACATTTTCCAGCCAGCAGTCCCATCACAAACAAAAGAAGATCTGAAGATGCAGGAAATCCAAGCAACACACACACACAATGCTGGAGGAACTCATCAGACCAGGCAAAAGAGTGCAGATGACATTTCAGGCCAACACCCTTCATCAAGATTGGAAAATAAAAGATGAGGGGTTAGAGTAAGAAGGTGGAGGAACGGAGGAAGAAACACAAGTTAGTAGGTGAGAGGTGAAACCGGGATGGGGGAAGATGTGAAGTAAAGAGCTGGGAAGTGGATTGGTGAAAGAGAGACAGGACTGGAGAAGAGGGAATCTGATAGGAGAGGACAGAAGGCCATGGAAGAAAGGAAAGGGTGAAGAGCATCTGAGGGAGGAGATGGACAGGTAAGGAGATAGGTGAGAGAGGGGAAAGGGATAGGAAATGATGAAGGGGAAGGGTAACTACTGGAAGTTCAAGAAATTGATATTCATGCCATCAGGTTGGAGGTTACCCAGATGGAATATAAGGTGTTGCTCGTCCAACCTGAGTGTGGCTTCATCGGGACAGTAGAGGAGGCCATGGGTTGACATATCAGAATGGGAATGGGAAGTGGAATTAAAATGGGTGGCCACTGGGAGATCCTACTTGTTCTGGTGGTCTCAGCAAAGTGGTCTCCCAATTTACCTTGGATCTCACTGATATACAGGGGGCCACCATGTTTATTATGCTGCCCCTTGTTGTCCTTCCTTTCAGTCTTACTTGTCTTTCTTGCCCCAACCCTGCCATCTGTTACCCTGCCACTGTGATTCCCATATCTCTCCACTCTACTTTAACCCTTCAGAATAGCACTTGCAAACCTTCTGGTGAGGGTATCAGTTACCTTCCTGTTCAGATTTACACTGTACAAGTTCCACCTGTTCTGGAAGAGAGCCCAATGATCTATAATCTGAAGTCCTCCTTCCTGCACCAGCTCCTTCACCATGCACTAAACTGCATTGGCGCTTATTTCTCACTTTGTTAGAACATGACATGGGTAGTAATCCTGAGATTACAACCCTGGAAGTCCTGCTTTTAAATTTTCACCTACTTCCTTAAAAATTCTTTTGCAAGACCTCATCCTTGCTCCTGCCTCTGTCATTGCTACCCATCTGGACTACGACTTCTGACTGCTCACCCCCTCTCAGCATACCTGTTCCTGAGGAATGGCCATAATGGAATCTTACACTGTCTGCTTAGTTCTCCTGGTGGTCATTCAACCATCTATAACCTGCACCTTACCACAACGCTCATCCGTGATCTCTTCATCCAGCGGGATAATGTTGCGTGCATCTACCATTTCCTTGTGCTGTGCTGTCAAGAGCTGTTGCAGGGTGCATTTCTCACAGATGTAGTCATCGGGGAGACCACGAGGACCCTGATTTCCAACATCTTTCAGGAGGAGCATTCCACTGCCTCAACTGCCAGTTTCCTCCCTAAATAACATACCTGTAAATTAGAGCTTTTCAGTGCAGCCTACAACCTTCATTGAGCCATCTTAACTTGTAAGAGTCTGTACTGGTTTGCTGCATCTGCTGATGCTGGGGTACTGACAGAGCAGCTTCTGAACTGGCTGTAGTACTCTCATTCACCTTCCAAAGCTTACAGTGTGTGCGATTTTGATGTTGGCTTTTTTTTTCACCAATTAGCTGCTGTCATACACATTCGAAAGATTTCTCAGTGATGACAAGGCTGCCTAACAGCTCTTCTGGGTGAGGCATGGCTGGGTGTGCAGAAATGCCAACAGCTGTCACACCAGTGTGGCTTATCTCTGCAATGTCATCTACTAAATTATTTTCAACATGGGCTGTGATTATAACAGAGGGAAATCAAATGAGACATTAAATTGCGCTGAAGAGCTTGTTTCCATGTTGCATCACTCAAAGATCCTTTGCTCCGTGACACTGCTCTTGCACACATCAGCTGCTCAGGTAGGAGAAGCTGATGTGTGCAAGGAGCACGACTCTGTTCATGCACTAAAGCATTATTTGGATGTGCAGCATCTCCTTGTTCATGCATGAATGAACTGCTGATGTGTCATATCTGTTCCACTTCTGGAGAACACTGACCTGCTCAGGGGGTGCATCTCTTGTCCATTGAGAGTAAAAGCCTGCCCATGAGTGGCACTTGGTAACATGTGTTGTTCTTGCAGACCTTTAGGGGTTGTTACCATGTGACAGGAGACAAGACACCTAATTGGATCGTGGTGAGATTGCATTGAACTATTAAACTGATAAGACCATAAGGAGAAGAATTAGCCCATTTGGTCCAACAAGTCTGCTCTGCCACTTCATCAAGGCTGATCCATTTTTCCTCTCAGCCTCAATCTCCTTGCTTCCCCCCACTGCATCCCCCCCGTATCTCTTCATGCCCTAATCAGTCAAGAATCTATCAACCTCTGCCTTAAATATATGTAAAGGCTTAGCCTCCACAGTTGCCTGTGACAATGAATTCCACACATTCACTACTCTGGCTAAAGAAATTCCTCCTCATCTCCATTGCAAAAGGACTCTCTTCTATTCTGAGGCTGCATCATCTGGTCTTAGGCTCTTCCACTACAGGAAATACCCCCTTCACGATGACTGTATCAAAGACTTTCACCATTCAATAGGTTACAATGCGGTCACCTCTTATTCTTCTGAATTCTAGTGAATGCAGGCCCAGAGCCATCAAAAGCTCCTCGTGTAACAAGCCATTCAATCCTGGAATCATTTTTGTGAACCTCCTTTAAACCCTCTCCAGTTTCAGCACATCCTTTCCAAGATAAGGGGCCCCAAACTGCTCACAATACTCCAAGTGAGTCCTCACCAGTGATTATAAAGTCTCAACATTACATCCTTGCTTTTTTATTCTTGCCCTCTTGAAACGAATGCTCACATCGCAATTACCTTCCTTGCCACAGGCTCAACCTGCAAATGAACCTTTAGGGAATCCTACACAAGAACCAAGTCCCTTGGCTCCTGAGTTTTTTGTATTTTTTCTCTATTTAGAAGGTAGTCAACCCTTCCATTTCTTCTCCCCAAAGAGCATAACTATACACTTCCCAACTCTTCATTCCATCTGCCACTTCTCAGAATCAGAATCAGGTTTATTATCACCAGCATGTGACATAAAATTTGTTAGCTTAGCAGAAGCAGTTCAATGCAATACATAATCTAGCAGAGAGAGAGAAAAAAATAAAACATAGTAATAAATAAACAAGTAAATCAATTACATATATTGAATAGATTACTTAAAAATGTGCAAAAACAGAAATACTGTACATTTAAAAAAGTGAGGTAGTGTCCAAAGCTTCAGAGTCTATTCAGAAATTGGATGGCAGAAGGGAAGAAACTGTTCCTGAATCACTGAGTGTGTGCCTTCGAGCTTCTGTATCTCCAGCCTGATGGTAACAGTGAGAAAAGGGCATGCCCTGGGTGCTGGTGGTCTTTAATTATGGATGCTGCCTTTCTATGCCCATTTTTCTAATCTATCTTTCTGTAGCCTCTCTACTTCCTGAAAACTACCTGCTCTTCCACCTATTTCTATATTGTCTGCAACCTTTGCAACAAAGCTATCAATTCCGTCATCCAAATCATTAATAGAAATGATTTATGGTCTCAGACTGTGTCTCTACACTGGCTGTCATCTGCACCACTAAGTGGTGTGTCATGGGATTGCCAATGAGGCCTTGTTCTGACTGCATACAGAACAACCTTCCACAACGCCATGGAGATGGAGTCTGTCTACTCCTTGACAGATCCTTCATTCAGCTGATAGGGCCAACTGCACACCAGCCATCTCACCATGCAACTGCATCAGTCTCTTCACGAAGTCCTCCCAAATGGGGCCTTCTTCAGGGTTCTCAGGGGTAATGCAGATACATGGACCTCCTTGTTGTGAATCCCTATGCCTCGTGCCCTACTTGTATATGAAAAGCAAAATCCAGCAAATGCCGGAAATGTGAAATAAAGGGAGGGTGTTGTAAACTACTTGCAATAAAATCATGTTCTCTTTCTGTCAACATACACAGTGACCAGGATTTTCATGTTGGTCACTTGAATGGGTAACAACAGCACAACGATCAAATTCAAAGCCAACTATAAAAGAGGAAATGGCATGTAAAATAGGCACCTGAGTGATTGTATAACATAATCTGAGAATTGTGAGAATTACAAAAGGTTTGGCCTTTGCTTTGAGATTTACAGCATTACCTAAATGATGAAATTCGGCAATCTTTTTGTTTAAGTATTCTTAGGATATATCATAGTGCAGCTGTATATATTTCACAGCACTTTTCTCAACCAATGTGTTAATGATGATATTCTCTAATGGAATATTGCTTCAACAAACATTTAAAATTCCACTCAAAATGCCTGTACTTTATTCCATGATTATTCATCTTCTTCAGAAGATGTACGGATGCGTTACTTTATTAAATTTTGACTTCAAAGAACTTTTAGCTGAAATGCACAATTCAGTCCCAGAAGCCCTTTGACTTTAATAAGAGTATTTATGACTTATTCCCTCCAACCTGAAGCAACATACTTTCCACTTATGTTTAAAGCATAAAGAAACAGTTAACTCATCCCCAGCAAACCTCCTTGAGAAATCATTGGCATCCCCAATTCCCCACAGCAGTATGTTGTTTTGTGGAGGATAGTGTAACATAAATTCTTATTCATTCATCCAAAATAATTAAACTCACGGGAGGTATTAAAAGACTATATATGAACACAGTGAGCTGCATTATTTTAATAGCATAAAACAGGTACTGTTTTAAAACATCTAAATGAATGCACAAAAGGAAGATTAGAAATTATACCCCATCAATCATAACATCAGGATGTGCCAAAAAGCTTTAAAGTTAAGTAATATGCCTTTGACTGTGTTAGCTATTATACCATGGGAAGTGTAGCAGCCAATATGCACACAACAAATTCTCACACACAGAATGTGATAATCTGCCTCATAGATGTTGATTGAAAGATAAATGTCAGCCAATTTAAAGGGGATGACATCACTGCTCTCCTTCAAATTAATGCCTTGAGATCCTTATTCAACTGAGAGAGAGAGAAAAAAAATCTGTGATTTAACATCCCACTCAAAGGACAACAGCTCCCACAGTGCATCACTCAATGTCTTCAGTTCTCAAAGGTGGGGCTTGAACCCACAGCCTTTTAACATCGAATGATCACCATATGAATTAGAGCAGATACATAGGAAAGGAAACAATCAGTTGTCTAGTTGTGAAATTGGTAAATGCACCACTCGGCATAATGTTAAATAGTGAGAGAGGAAAATGAAGAGATCGGTTATTTTGGTACAACATGCAGTTTGGACTGAAGCAGCCTTCTAAGGTATCTGTAGTTTGATCGAGTTGTGGAACAGGATATGGGGGCTGCTCCTTACATTTGATATACTGTCTGCCTCTGGAGATACATCTGCGACACCCAGTAAGCTTTTTAGTAAAATGCACAAAGGTCTGAGTGCAAATATGATGCTTCACACTGGTCAGTCTATCCACATTCACTGAGAAAGATTATTTGTGGTAAGTACAGTTGGGTTGCTGGTACCAATATAACTAACATGTAGCCTTAAAGTACCAAGGTTACAGACTGAGTCCTCTTCTTAATAATGAGAGGATCCTAAAATAGGATAGCAAAAAAATCTGATGGAAAAGAAACATTGAACACAAAGCAATATATTGAGAGCTGAAATTGCAATACTTACAAGCAGAGGTTAGAAGGTGAGAGTGATGAAGCAATCAGATGCAAGATCACAGAATGCAGAGCAATAAACTAGCAGGATGGTTTTCTATGAGACTGTCACCACCTTAAAGATGTATCTTTTGAGTATTCATGCCTCAGGATAGTGTATTAGACTGTAATCTGTTAAGGCTGGAATTTCTGTATAATCATAGAATTGTGTCCATTCTCTTAAATATAAAAACTTTCAGCATATTAGTATTACTGAAAGGATAGGATAACCTTTCAGCAATGAAAATCAATAAAACAGTAATTTGAAAGAATGTGAGGATAAAATGTACACAGCAACAACTTCATCCAGCTGCAATTATTCTGTTAAAAGAAATGTTTTCATAGAATAGTCTTAGGACATAAGGACAAATTTCAACCTTGTCAGCTGGACAGATACAAGTCTGGTCAGGTTCAGTTTGCTTCTGGGCACTGCCAACACCCTTCATGTCTCACTGTTCATGACCCCTCATCACTCACTTACAGATCAAAGATGAACACCGGATTTTAATTCACTTAAACCCAGAGTAAAAAGTGCTGGGTCTGTAGATCGTTTGTTATCTGCAAAGTATATGTTCTCTCTTCTCGATCAATATTTACTCTTAAGGTTTTACAATCTTCAGGAAGCTTTCACTACACACTACTGGTATCAGTGTAACTTCTTTGTTCAGTGGGAGAGACAACCAGCACTTGGATCTCAGGAGACAACAGAATGTGGGCAAGGTTCTGAACTGAACATACTGTAGAACAGTACCACACAGGCCTTTCTGTGCAGACACGAATCCATGGTGTACACTCCTTCATTCCCTGCCTGCTCGTCTAAACGTTACTAACATGCCTGCTTCCACTAAGTGTTCTAGGCACCTCTCACTCTCTGTGTAAAATCTTGCTTTCTAAATCTCCTTCATACGTTTCCCTCTCACCTTAAATGCTCACTAATATTTGACACTTCCACACTGAGGAAAAGACTGACTACTTATCTGATCTGTGCATTTCATAATTTGATTGTTTTAATCAGGTTGCCCCTCAGCTTCCAACAGTCCAAGTTTGTCCAACCTCTCCACATGGCTAATGCTCTATACCAAAGTCTCCACATCCTTCCTGTAAAGCAGCAACTAGAACTGTACATAGATATTGCCAACCCAAAGCGACACACACAAAATGCTGCAGTAACTCAGTAGGCCAGGCAGCATCTATGGAAAAGAGTAAGCAGTCGATGTTTCGGGCCAAGACCCTTCATCAGGACTCACCAGGACAATGGCAGCCTAACCAAAGTTTTATTCTTGTCACTATCCGCCCAGAAGAAGGATGCGGAGGATAGTAACTTCTGGGTGGGATAATTTGACAATCTGAAGCTTATCAGTATTAAGAAAGTGGATCATTAGGTGAGATCGATCTGTGAATGCTATGGGAAAGAAGAGAAGAAATTGCTGGGGCCCCACTGGAGATCTTTGCATTTATGTTAGCCATTAATGAAGTACTAGAAGACTGGGGGATAACTAATGTTGTTTCCGCAGGGATAAACCAGGTAATCTTATACCAGAGACTCTAAAGTCAATGGCAGGAAATGTTAGGGATTCAGGAAATGTGAGATGATGTGTATATGGCAAGTATTACCAGTCTTTAGGAAAAACTGTAAACAGTGACAAAATTAAATGATCTGATTTGTAAGCAAACAGGGCTGTCTAAAGAGCACAAGCTACTCAAGAGTGTGGTTTGCAAACTCATATAAGGCCATAAGATATAGGAGCAGAATTAGGCCATTTGGCCCATTGAATCTGCTCCACCATTTTATCATGGCAGATCCCATTTTCCTCTCAGCCCCAATCCCCTCCCTTCTTCCTGTATCCCTTCATGCCCTGACCAATAAAAAATCTATATAATCATGGGATGTTCTTGTGTACATCATAAGGCAATGTGACTGTGTTAATTGGATTACACCAAACCAGACATTAAACATCAGCTAAGTTACTTAGTGAAGTTTTCAGACCAGACTTATCTTGTAACACAGTCACAGACATAATTGTTCTGTCTACCAATAACTGGGATGTTTGTGTACTCCCGAGTCAGCCTGTAAATCACTGATTTTGTGCATCTGGGTTGAGTATCAGAGTTTGGAGTTCAGTTCTGAGTCTGTCTGTAACAAATTTGCACATTCTTCTAGTGAGCGTGCTGGTTTCCTCTAGGTGCTCTTGTTTCCTCCCACAGTCCAAAGATAAGCTAGTTAGTAGGTTAATTGCTTGTTGTACACTGTCTTATGATTAGGCTAGGGTTAAGTAGGTGGGTTACTGGGTGGTGTGACTCACTGGGCCGGTTGGGCCTGTTCTGCATTGTATTTCCAAATAAAAACAAACAAGAAGTTTTCAGACCATCCATGTGAATTTCCTTGTACCAGCAAAAGTGTCTGAATATTCAGAGGTGTCCTAACAGTTACAGTGGGCACCCCAGAAAATACGTAATTCATTTGTCAGACTAAAAATATTAAATAAGCAAAGTTATTGTGGTGATTGAAATTGTATTTGATCACTTGCTGCTATCTTTGATATTATGAGTATTAATGTACTTTGAGTTTGGGGAGATTCTCGAAGAGAATGCCTGCTTGTTGTAATGAATAAAGACATTTTATATCTACCGGCTTCCAGTCCCCAGGGATTGTCAGAACATTTGGGGGCTTGTTTGAGGTATGTTAGTGACTTCGTACATGACCAGTAACCTCAGCAGCTGTGGTGAACTAGATATACATGTCTGACTGCTCATGTGGCTCCTCCCACAGACCCTGCTGACTGCTCCTGTGGCTCCTCCCACAGACCCTGCTGACTGCTCCTGTGGCTCCTCCCACAGACCCCTGTATAAAGGCGACTGTGGGCTGCTGCTCTCCCTCATTTTCCCCAGGATGTAGTGTTGTTTATTCTTCCAGTCAATAAAAGCCGATATCTCGCTTCCTAAGTCTCAGCGTGAGTTATTGATGGTGCATCAGCAGCCTAAGGCGATGATCAATTTTATTATAGTACCCAGTCCTTAGATCTTTTCAGGTGGAAAACCACGGATTCAGAAGTATCAGAGAGCATAGCTTAGAGCTGAAGAAATAAATGTAAAAGTGCTTGTGCGTGTTAATGAACAACTAACAGGTGACACTGGGTAGTTTGGTGAGACAGAGCCATCAGTTGTGAAAGTTTGGCTGAATTTCCAGAAGGTTGCAAACTCAACCAACTCCATCATGGGCACAGCCTCCCAGCATCGAGGACATCTTCAAATGAAGATACCTCAAAAAGGCGGCATCCATCACTAAGGACCTCCGTCATCTAGGACATGCCATCCTCCCAATGGAAGCAGGCACAAGAGCCTGAAGACACTCACTCAATGTTATAGGAATGACTTCTTCACTTCTGCCATCAGATTTCTAATTGGACAATGCGTCAATCAGTGAACATCACCCCGCTATTCTTTTGTGTTTTTTCCTCTCTCCTTCTGCACTAATTATTCTGATTGAAATTTATAGTTTTTTATCTATTGCACTATAGTGGTGTCACTAAAGAACAAAATTCATGGTATATGCCAGTGATATTAAACCTGATTCTCATTCTGAAGTGATTGCTGGCAGTTCAGGATACCAGGGAGAGAGAGAGAGAGAGAGAGAGAGAGAGAGAGAGAGAGAGAGAGAGAGAGAGAGAGAGAGAGAGAGAGAGAGGGGGAGAGGGAGAGAGAGAGAGAGAGAGAGAGAGAGAGAGAGAGAGAGAGAGAGAGAGAGAGAGAGAGAGAGCTGCAGATTTTCTCTTGTTTGTACCTAGTGTGTCTGATGCCTGGTTTGAAGTAGGCCAATTAACATAGCCTCGTTGTTTTATGTTCCAGTGATGCACTTAAGAAATGTGCACAATGATGTGAATTTGCAAACCGTGTTTCTTGAGTAGCCTTTTACTTGTAGACAGAATTGTTTGTTCACAAAGCTGTCCTTTTTAATTTCAAAATGATAAACTGCTTGCAATTTACATTTGAACAGCTTTGCCTGAAGACCAGTTTTTATTTAAGTTAATGTAATATCCACTTAATCCCATAATTCCTGAATCCCTAACATGTCTCGTATTTGTTCTGGGACAGAAATACTTCTCAGGGATGCCAAAGTCTAAGGGGTTTCTATTTCAGTCAGACAGTAAAAATGCTCTTCATTAAGACTCCTCTTCCCAATTGCATTGGGGAGATTGAAGAGGAAATAACCCAGGGCAATGCCCAGATTGGACAACTTCAGTTATAAGGAGAAATTGGATACATTGGCCAGGAAGTTGAGTGGTGACCTTACATTATAAGAGGTTATGGACAGAGGATAGGTCAAAATCTTTTTCCTATTGTATGGATATCAAAAACAAGACGGCATAGAGTTAAGTTGAACCAAAGATGTTTTAAAGTGGTGTCGATAGGAAAGTTTTTTTTACACAGAGAGTGCTTGATGTCTGGAACATGCTGCCAGAGAAGATGATGGAATCAGATGCAATTATTATGGTTGAGAGGTGTGCGATTAAATAGGTAAGGTGTAGAAAAACACAATGGGATTATTGTAGATGGGCGATAATGTTGACATAGGTTGACTGAAGTCATAAAAAAGTACAGCTCAGAAACAGGCTCTTCAGCCCATCTAGCCCATGCTGAACCAGTTAAGCAGACTACTCCCATTGACCTGCACCAGGACCACAGCCTTCCATATCACGACCATCCATGCACCTATCCAAACTTCTGTTAGATGGATGTTGAAATCCAGCTTGCATGCACCACTGGTGCTGGCAGCTCGTTCCACACTCTCATGCCCCTCGGAGTAATAAGTTTCACCTTATGCTCCCCCTAAACTTATCACCTTTCACTCTTAACCCATCACCTCTGGTTATAGTTCCACACAACCTCTGTGGAAAAAACCCATTTGCATTTACCCTATCTATACCCCTCACAATTTTGTATACCTCTATCAAATCTCCCCTCAATCTTCTACATTCCAAGGAATAAAAGTCCTAACCTATTCAATCTTTCCTTAAAACTCAGATCCTCCAGTCCTGGAAACATCCTTGTAAATTTTCTCTACTCTTTCAATCTTACTTAAATGGGCATGATGGGCTGAAGGGCCTTTTTTCTATGTTGTGCAACACAATGGCTCTTTGAGAGGTGAGAGGTTTAGCCTGTGGGGGCAGCAGTTCATCACATACTGTGGATTCTATTTCACCTTTCTGACTCAGGTTGATTGGAAGGCCTCTTCCCAAGCAGGCCATTACAGACAACTGTAGTCTCTTGTAGAAGGAATAAGCGGCATGCTTTCATAGGTTCTTACAATGGCAGTGCCACACAGTCCTCACAGGCTACACAGTCCTCCTAAGATTATGTCCTGGCACGACCGTGGTGGGTCTCATCAGCAAGAAGGACGAGTCAGCGTACAGAGAGGAGGTGCAGCGGCTAACGGACTGGTGTAGAGCCAACAACCTGTCTCTGAATGTGAACAAAGCAAAAGAGATGGTTGTTGACTTCAGGAGGGCACGAAGCGACCATCTCCGCTGAACATTGATGGCTCTTCTGTCGAGATTGTTAAGAGCACCAAATTTCTTGGTGTTCACCTGGAGGAGAATCTCACCTGGTCCCTCAACACCAGCTCCATGGCAAAGAAAGCCCAGCAGCGTCTCTGCTTTCTGCGAAGGCTGAGGAAAGTCCATCTCACTCCCCCCCCCACCCCCACCACTATCCTCATCACATTCTACAGGGGCTGTATTGAGAGCATCCTGAGCAGCTGCATCACTGCCTGGTTTGGAAATTGCACCATCTCAGATCGCAAGACCCTGCAGCAGATAGTGAGGTCAGCTGAGAAGATCATCAGGGTCTCTCTTCCCGCCATTACAGATATTTACACTACACACTGCATCCGCAAAACAAACAGCATTATGAAGGACCCCACGCACCCCTCATACAAACTCTTCTCCCTCCTGCCATCTGGGAAAAGGAACCGGAGCATTTGGGCTCTCACGACCAGACTGTGTAACAGTTTCTTCCCCTAAGCCATCAGACTCCTCAATACCCAGAGACTGGACTGACACCAACTTACTGCCCTCTACTATGCCTATTGTCTTGTTTATTATTTACTGTAATGCCTGCACTGTTTTGTGCATTTTATGCAGTCCTGGGTAGGTCTGCAGTCTAGTGTAGTTTCTTGTTTTCTGTGTTGTTTTACGTAGTTCAGTGTAGGTTTTGTACTGTTTCATGTAGCACCATGGTCCTGAAAACGTTGTCTTGTTTTTTCTGTGTATTGTACCAGCAGTTATGGTTGAAATGACAATAAAAAGTGACATGACTTGACTTGATTTGTTTTTGTCTTTCCAAACTTCTACAGTGAGAGCAATTCTCATCTCTCTTTCCATGCATGTCCCTTTCACTGTTCCCTCAGCACTCAACTTGACCTAGTGCAACACTTGGCTTTGCACCATACACAAATATGGTCAATGGTGCAGGATCATCAGGACCAATGGAGCACAGACCAACAAGATTCACTAGTGCAAAAGATAGTTTTATACCATTCTGCTGCACTCCACCACCCTTCGGGTATGTACATTTCTATGGATGTACAGTGGAGAGCACTTTGAGAAGTTGCATCACCACCTGCTATGGAGACTCCAATGGACAGGACTGAAAAGAGCTGGATTCTAAAAAGGGTTGTAGATTCATCATGGACACAGCCCTCCACGTCATCTAGGACATCTTAAAAAGATGGTGCCTGAAGAAGGAGACATCCATCGTTAGGGACCTTCACCATTCAGGACACACCCTCTTCTCATTACTGCCAGAGAGCAGATACAAGGACCAGAAAATGCACACTCAAAGATTCAAAAATTAGCTCCTTTCCTTCTGCTATCAGACTTTTGAGTGGTTCATGAACTCATGAACACTACCTCAATAATTTGCTCTCTTTTTGCCTATTTATTTTTTATTTTATACACTTTTTTATTGCAAGACAGTAAGTTATGTATTCCATTGTACGGCTGCTGACAACCAGCAAATCTCACAACAAATGTCAGTAATAATAAACTTGATTCTGACTCTGTAACCGTAGAAATCATAGGAATTTGATAAGAAGATGTGTTAGGCAGGGGCAGGGCTGTCAGGTCATGAATGAGATTTGGAATTGGGTTTAATCTCACTGATGTGTATCATGAAATGTTTTGTTTTATAGCAGTGGTACATTGCAATACATAATAATTTTTAAAACTATAAATTGCAATAAGAAATATGCATATAGATAAATACGTACTGCAAAACAAGGGCAAAAAATACTGAGGTAGTGTCCATAGGTTCTTTGTCTATTCAGAAATCTGATGGTAGAGGAGAAGAAGCTGTTCCTAAAGCTTTCAGTTAAGCTGGACATGTTCTCTTCTCATTACTACCATCCTTGATGAAGCAATGTGAAGAGAGTATGTCCAGGATGATGAGGGCCCTTAATGCTGGATGCTGCCTTTTTGAGGCATCACCTTTTGAAGGTGTCCTCGATGTTGGGGAGGCCAGTGCCTAGAATGGATCTGGCTGATCCATTTACAGCTCTCTGCAGCTTTTTCTGATCCTGTGCAATGTCCCACCCGCCCCCCCCGCCATACCAAACAGTGATGTAACCAGTTAGAATGCACTCCACTTTACATCTGTAGAAATTTGCGAGACTCTTTGATGACATACCAAGTCTAATCAAACTTCTAAAGAAGTATTGTCATAGTCAATATTGCATCAATACTTTGGACCCAGGATAGATCTTCAAAGAGATTGACACTCCATGCTTGGAACAAGGGAGTACAGGTCTATTTTCCCGAAATGAAGATAACTAACCTTTATAGGAACTGAAAGTCAAATCTGCAGAAAGGCAAGTACACTAGAGATACAAAACCTGAGCCACTCACCCAGAATTCATTCTGTCACAAGCAGCAAACATGCAAAATAGTAGAACTGCATGCTGAGCTCTGAAATTTGCGTCCTTTGAAGCCAACACTATATTTATTGTATATTGTGAGCATCTGAGTACAAATTTCTCTCCCATTGGGAGTCCTCAAATTATAAGAATTGAGAGAACCAGACATTAAAAAAAGCAGCAATTCCAACACATATGCTCATTTCACATCCTGATATTCATGGGCACAGGCCAACCTTTATGTGGAGTACCTCTTGAGGAAGATATGCAGAATCGTTGCATAAACAGAGTAAATGCCATTTAGGTTTCTCCTTTGGGTTATGTTGGACGAACTGGAAAAACACTTCGAATTTCAACATTATTTTCTCTGTCTTATGTAACCAAAGTGACTGTTCTCATTTTATCAGGATGTTAGATCCAGCTAATAGCCAATAGAATTATTAATGGCAGAACAGCTAAAGGACAGAGAAAATGCTTTTAAGCTCTGTTTATGTCTCTGTTTATATTGGTAAATTGGTGTCTTGCTGTCGCATATACCAAGACACAGTAAAATAAAACATAGTTCCCTTTGCCATCTATATGGATCACTTCATCATAATGATACATTAAGGTAACACAACGGAAAACAATAACAGAATGCCAAATATAGTTTTACAGTTACAGGGAAGTGCAGAGCAGGCAGACCATAAGATATAAGGCCACGCCAAGACAGATTGGAAGATCAAGAGTCTACATTTTCACACAAGAGGTCCTATCAATTCTCTTATAATGGTGAGATACAAGCTGGCTTTGAGCATGATACTATGGCTTTTGTATTGTCTGTGGGGGTTGAAGGGAGAATATCTGGGATATGAGAGGCCTTTGATTTTGTTGTCTGCTTTACTGAAGCAGCAAGAGGTGCTGATGGAATCCATGGAAGGGAGAAGGGAGGCTGGTTCTGGTAATCTGCTAAACTGAGTCCACAATCGTGCGTAGCATATGCTACGCAAGCTAACACACTTTATTTCACAGGAGTATCTTTCTACTCCTTTTGCACTCACGCACTTGTTGTCACTTAAGCAAATCTATGCTATTCACTTCAGCTACACTAGTTATACTGAGTATAATAGGTTTAATTGTAACCTCAGTAGTAAAGGTAATTTTAATTGCTGAAATGATGCTGTATATTCTGTTAGAGGCTTAATAGAAAATAAAGTTTACAGTTAGTGAATTGAATGTGCTAATTTAGTCAATTATGAGCAGTAAATCCAATTTAATTACAAGTCATATTTTGATTTTGCAATGGTACACATTACCCACAGTTGATGCAAAGCACCAAATGTGTTTAATATCATCCTTTGTATCTAATTGTATTTCCCATGTAAAACTACTGTTGTTCAATTCAATACTGTACTTGCAACAAGCCTAGCTAGATTGCACTGTAATGTTTATGCACAGATTAATGAACAGAGCACTTAAAGGATAAGTACTGCACAGAGCCGAAATTTCAATAATTACTGAGAATAGCACGAATGCCTGTGAAGTGTCAATGTCCTCTTCGTTTTTGATGTTTATAAAACTGAATAAGAGAACGAGGACAAATTGGTAATTAAAGTGAGCTGCTAGTCAAATAACCATATAAATTTCAGAGTGGATAAATATTTTTATTGTATTATGTGTAAAATTAGGCACTGTTGACTTTAGTGTATTGCTTTGCAGAATAAAAAAACTGAAAACAGATAACAGATTTCTCTAAAATCTTCATCATGAATGGAATCATCTATTAATATAGTAATATATTCAGAAATAAGACCAGTTAAATATTGCAATTTTAACTTTCTGTGGTGCTTTCATTTCCAGAATTTAGAATGAATCTTGGGAACTTCAGCAACTTGAAAGACATTATGCAGGCTTGTGTTCTAAATTTAGTAACACATCAGCAACTTCTAAACAGTTGTTGTCCCCTGTGGTAGTTGGAAGCCTTAACAGAGCTGTGAAGCATTATAATCTCAGTAGGAAGGAAGCTTGTTTGCTCCTACCCAGTGTGATGGACAGATTATCTCCAAAACTAGCCTCATCTGCCGTAATATTGTCCAGTGCTGCTTTGCAATATATGTGAAGATGCGCATCTTCTGTATGCAGCTTGTGCTTTCCATATGAACACACCGAGTATGTGTTAAAAGAAAACAAAGGCTCCAAACCTCTCCTTCGAGGTCACTCACATCACCAGGTTAATAGATTCTGGAATTTACACAGATTTTATCCAGAGATGTGTTACCGAGCCCATTTTCTGTCAACACAGATTGACGGTATGTTAGTTTAAGTTAAAGATGTTTAAATAACGACTGGTTGGGTATTTTTTCATGGCATTTCAGTGCAAAGAATGATGGTTGAATTTGATATCCTGCATTAATAAAATGAACCGACTGTGACAGTCCTATACTAGCAGCCAAGGAGTGTTCATTCTGTAGAAAGTGCATAGGACAAAGGAATGGGGAACTACTTGTGATAGTTCTTAAAACGTAGAACATAGAAAACCTATAGCACAATACAGGCCCTTTGGCCCACAATACTATGCTGAACATGTACTTACTTTAGAAATTAACTAAGGTTATGCATTGCCCTCTATTTTTCTAAGCTCCGTGTACCTATCCAAGAGTTTCTTAAAATACCCCATTCCACACACTCACCACTCTCTACAAAAAAAAACTTACTCCTGACATCTCCTCTGTACCTACTTCCAAACACCTTAAAACTGTGCCCTCTCGTGATAGCCATTTTAGCCCTGGGGAAAAAGCCTCTGACTATCCACACAATCAATGCCTCTCATCATCTTGTACACCTCTATCAGGTCACCTCTCATCCTCCGTCACGCAAAGGAGAAAAGGCAGAGATCACTCAACAAATTCTCATAAAGCATGCTCCCCAATCCAGACAACATCCTTGTAAATCTTCTCTGCATCCTTTCTATAGTTTCCACATCCTTCCTGTAGTGAGGTGACCAGAACTGAGCACAGTGCTGCAAGTGGGGTCTGACCAGGGTCCTATATAGCTGTAATATTACCTCTTGGCTCTCCCACGGTTGATGAAGGCCAATACACCGTATGCCTTCCTAGTCATATAGTCAACCTGCACAGCAGCTTTGAGTGTTCTATGGACTCGGACCCCAAGATCCCTCTGATCTTCCACACTGCCAAGAGTCTTACCCTTAATACAATATTCTGCCATCATATTTGACCTACCAAAATGAACCACTTCACACTTATCTGGATTAAACTCCATCTGCCACTTCTCAGCCCAGTTTCACATCCTATCGATGTCCCACCGTAACCTCTGACAGCCCTTCACACTATCCACAACACCCCAAAACTTGGTGTCATCAGCAAATTTACTGACCCCTCCCTCCACTTCCTTATCCAGGTCATTTATAAAAATGGTCATGATAGTTTTGGGCATAGCTAGATGAATGGCACAGGACTTTTGTCTACCCCACCCCACCCCCACCATCCATCTTGTGATTATAAACAAAAGGTGCAAAGTTCCCGGACTACTATCTCCAGAGATTCCATGCATTCATTCTATTGTTTTGCCTTTCACTTACTGACATTGTCCTGTTCAGCAACTGCTCATATTATAAGGGAAAAGTTTAGTAGTAGAGGACTACTATTAAAGAGTAGTAGAGTTGATATGCCCATTTCTGGTGGAGGCAGGAAAGACTGTAAATTGCTGATAATTCATTGGTGTAATGCAATTTAGCCAAATGCTTTATACACTTACAGCTTGGAATCAATAACCTGCCACTGTTCACTGATTCCCTTATCATCTTCTCCACAACCATAACCAAGGCCAAGTCACCGGGTATATTTAAAGTGGGAGTTGGTTAGTTCTTCATTAATAAGATTACGGGGAGAGTACAGGAGAATGGGGTTGAGAAAAACATAAATCTGCTGTGATTGATCGGTGGAGCAGATTTGATGGGCTGAATAGCCTATGTCTGCTCCTATGCATTGTGGCCTTATGGTATAAATTTCAGTTCTGACAAGGATAATGGTTGATTTGTGCAAAACTTTTATTTTAGAACATGACCGGAGCAGAATACACAGAAAATCTGACGGGGCATGGCAGAGCACATTGATCAACAAGATGTTTAGTTCAGGATTGTGCTCTTAAGCACACCTCGTGGAAATGAAGGCTACAAAAGTTTTGCATCAAATGTTAATCCTGTGAAGATGTCCAATCAGTCAGACCTTCTCCATTTTCAGCACTGACTGTGGAGCCGTCATTAAAGATCCCCACCAGCTGGGCCAGCCATCTTCTGGCAGTTAAAATCAGACAGAAGGTCCAGAAGCCTGAAGTCCCACACCACTTGTTTCAAGAACAGTAAGAGCTTGGCATGCTCCATCGCAGTGGCTTCTACAGGATCAACCAAAAGTGTTATTGTCTTTTTTTAACATAGTTACAATCACAAGATCCTGCTGGACATTAAGGACTGCAATTTACCCATCAACAAGTTGCTTGTTGGTGGAGAAACTGAAGGAACTTCACTTAGTGCAGGTCAAGCTTCTGCCTGCATCAGAGAGGAATTGGAAGAGACCGTGTAAATTGAGTTGACTTTATTACTTACATCTTCATATACCTGGGGAGTAAAATTCTTTATGTCACATCTCCTAAATGTGACATTTATAGTAATTTATAATAAATAGTATGTACAACAGGACAGTCAATATAACATAGAAATACAGCTGAGTCAGCATGAATGAATCAGTCTGATGGCCTGGTGGAAGAAGCTGTCCCAGAGCCTGTGGTCCTGGCTTTTATATTGCGGTACCGTTTCTTGGATGGTAGTAGCTGGAACAGTTTGTGGTTGGGTAAAAAGGTCCCCAATGATCCTTGGGCCCTTTTTACACACCTGTCCTTGTAAATGTCCTGAAAAGTGGGTTGTTCACATCTACAGATGCTCTGGGCTGTCCACACTGCTCTCTGCAGAGTCCTGCGGTTGAGGGAAGTACAGTTCCCATACCAGACAGTGACGCAGCCAGTCAGGATGCTCTCAATTGTGCCCCTATAGAAAGTTCTAAGGATATGGGGGCCCACACCAAACTTCTTGAAATGTCTGTGGTGTAAGGGGCGCAGTTGTGCCTTATTCACCACACAGTTAGTATGTATAGATCACGTGAGATCCTTGGTGATGTTCATGCTGAGGAACTTAAAGCTGTTCACAAGCTCATCCCCAGATCCATTGATGTCAATAGGGGTTAGCCTGATTCCATTCCACCTGTAGTCCACAACCAGCTGTGCGAAGGCGGTGTGCATTTGAACAGTGAGTGATCATCTTAGTTACTATTCTCGTGATCACAAGACCTTGTTGGACATTGTTAATGTGGAATGCTGCAAGTCTGATACACTGGCTTATTGGCGGACTGCAGGGGAACCGCATGGCCTTGGTCGTAGCAAGAACTAGGCCTCAAGCTACAGTGTCACCTGTTTATAGCCACCTAGGAGAGAGGCATTGGAGTTGGTGCTTTCCACAGGAGTGCCAAGGGTGGTGTGGTGCAGCATCCAAGCTTGGAGCCAGTGCTGCCCCCCAGTGTTCTTTCGGCAGAAGACAAGCCGTATCGTGTTCGCTTTGCAGACTGCTGCAACGTTCCTGGACTCTGAGTCTTGGACTACATTTTTTCGTGTGACTGCATTTTACTGATATCCATCTTATATCTGTCTTATAGCTTTCTATCTTTTATGTACTAACTGTGCCTTGCCTGTGTATGACTGTTGGTACAGTATTTTGCCTCAGAGCAATGACGTTCCGTTTGTCTGTATTCATGGGTATTCATGAATGGCAAAGTGGCAATTAAACGTGAACTTGAACTTCCTTTCAACCTTTTAGTTCTTGAACCAACCCACATAATCCTAGCACAATCAGCAACACTTTAATCACTATAATCTTTTTTGCTTTAATTGCATTCTTGTAAAGTCTGTGTATAATTTGTTTTTTTATGAATGCTGTTTACATGATGCTATGTAATGCTGCTTCAGTTGTTTTTCATTGTACCTTTACGTATATGTACTTGTGCATATGACAATAAACTTGACTTTATAACATTACTATTTAAGTCTCCAGTTGTTCTGTGTTCAGGTTAAGAAAGTCACATTGTCCTGTATTCAGTTTTAGGAAGGGTTGCTTATGCTAGAATTCAGTTTGTTTATGTCGAGAATTGTGAACGTGACAACACTGAGAGACGTTGTATCTGTCTTCTGCTAACAACTCACTCCACTTGGTCATCTAGTTTCTCAGACTGCTGCCCATTCTATATTACAAATTGGCAAACTTGACACAAATTCACATCCATTAATCTTGTACAGACAAGCTTGGGCCTTGTTTTAAGCATCTTGCGGTGCATGGGTATTGATGATGATTGGGAACATTGAACACCGAAAGTCAAAACTTGCCCTTGCTATACATTTAATATTATTTATTTTTAGAGCTGCATCTTGGGGCATATTCTTCATGTTCTATAGCTCACCAAAGGGCATTTTGATTGTTCTATTATTTGCTCTATTGACAGGAGATTATTTCTTAATGCTTGATGGTGGAACCTAGAAAGAAGGTGACAGATTTCATACGTCCCATTCTTTTAAATGGAATACCATGATTTACACCAACAAACTGCAGAGTGATCGAGAAGGCCTCCTGGTAAACAGAGCAATGTTTAAAACCTTGTAGCACCACTATGTCATTATTTCCTTCCAGCTTTCTTTGGTTTTCAGAATGCTATCTGTTGTACTAGCAAAATAAAATTTTGATATCTGAGTCTCTAGTCCAACACTTAAGCTGTCATTCCAGGGTGAAGAGAAATACTCAGAAATGAATTACATGTGATCACACTACCACTTCCAACCGCCAAAGAAATTATACTTAACTTGCTTACTCCCTACCCTAAATTCTAGCTACTCGCCTGTATCTAAACTGTTCGATGTTCTCCAATAATGTCCTGCAGAGTACCTTATCAAAGGCTTCTGAAAGCAATTTATGTTCTATGCACAGCTGAATTTCCCCTTCTCCACCAGATTCATGACCTCCTCAGGTAATTCTAATAAACTCACTCATGCATGATCCTTATTTCCAGAGCCCCCGTTGCTTGCTTTTAATTATTTCCTTCACATCTAGGTGCTTAGCAATTTGATCTTTAATTAAATATTTAAAAATTTCTTTACCAATGATGCTAAAGTAAATGATCTGTAATTACCCAGGCTGGCTCTATCTTTTTTTCTACAAAAAAAAATGATGATGTTTTGAACAGTGTCCAGTCTTCCAGCAGAGAATAGAGTTCTGATCCAAGTTGTGGAAATTGTGACCAAGTAACACAAATACGTACAATAGTACAATGGTAGCTTGGAACAGAAACTAACCATTTTAATGGCTAATAGTAAGGATGTGCCAGGTTGAATCGAGTACAGGATCATTCTAGGGCTCAGCATAAAACGAATCTAAATTGCACATGGCTCTTAATGTTAACTAGCAGCAGGCAGCTCATTCGCCCCCTCCATAAGCAAAATGATTAAAAGTCACAAATTCAAGATTAGAAGCCAACAACATAACAATACTAAAGGAAAATGACATGGGAAAAGACATTAATATAACGCGCACAAAATGCAAAGAATATTAATAAGTTCGGTGCACTTTTCTTGAACTTTCACTGTAGAATTTCTACTAGTGGAAGAACGAGATGGCAGTGGAATAACAATGGCTATTGATAATGGTTAAAGAAATACAAAAGGAGGAACTGAAGAAAGGCTTGGAGCTGTTTTCCCGCTGTTACACAGAGAAGATAGTTCCAGGTCAATATCAGATAGTTCTGCACCAAGATATAACCTGCTGTTTCTTTTTTCAATTCCCGCATTCTAGATGACTTTGACATTCAATTTAAGTACAGCTATCTTGTAGATTTTTTTTTAATTGGGTTTGATTGGCAGATTCATTAAAGTCAGAAGGTTTGGTCGCTTTTGTGGAAGTATTTATTGGCAAGTCCTTTTTAAGTCAGAGAGTAACAACAACATTAACAATAGCCAATATTGTCACACCAGGAGGAAAAAGAGAGAAAGTTGAGGCAAATGTAGAGGTTAAGGCGAGCAAGACCAGAAGGCAGACTGGTCAGGAAGAGGACAGGGTGCAGGAAATGTCTGATAAGGTAAACTATGTTTATTTTAATGCATGACACATCACCAGTAAGGCAGAAGAACTCAGAGCAAATATTAGTATGTAGGATTGCGATATGACAGGCATTACAGAAACACGGTTGTCAGAAGGGCAGGGCAGGCAGCTCAGTGTTTTGGGCTGCTGATGCTTCTGGTCTGTTAGAGGTGAAGGTAAGAGAGGAGGGGTGGGGTTGCACCATTGAACATTGCAGCAGTGCTTAGTGAGAATATCCTGGGGTGGGGGGGGGGGAATTGTCCAGCAAGGCCACGTGGGAAGAACTTAGAAATAAAAATGAAATGGGATTGTACTATAGGCCCCTCAGTAGTGAGCATGATTTAGGTCGTTCACTATCTGGGACATATCCCCTTCTCATTACTACCAACATGGAGGAGATTCAGGAACCCGGAGACCCACACTGAACAACTCAGAATCAGCTTCTTCCCTTTCACCATCATAATTCAGACATTCGTGAACTCAGGAACACTACCTCATTACTTTTTCTTTGCACTACTTATTTCAGTTTGCAAGTTATAGTAATTTTATGTCTTTACAGAGTACCAATGCCACAAACCAATACATTTCATGCCATTTGTAGTGATAATAAATCTGATTATGATCTCATATGTTGTAGATGTAGAAATAGCAAGCGATTTAAACTTCCTTAATATTGACTGGCACTGCCCTGATGCTAGCAGATTAGATGGGACAGAATTTGTCAGTGCGGGAGCACTTTGGGATCAGCGATCATAATTCTATTAGCTTCAAGATCATCATGGAGTAACTTAACACTCATTTTGATTGCAACAGACTATTTACAGAAGCTGATTGGGAGAGACTTTTTGTAGGTAAAAGGACCACTACCAAGTGGGAGGCTTTTTAAAAGTGAAATAAAAGTGTTAATGTTCATTCTATGGGCTTGTGTATGTTCTCCCCAGGACCATGTGACTTTCTTCCAGGTGCTCCGGGTTCTTCCGGTAATCCAAAGACGTAGTTGTTAGTAGGTTAATTGCTCATTGTAAATTGCCCTGTGATTAGGCTAGGATTAAATAGGTGGGTTGCTGGGTGGTGCTACACGTTGGGCCGGGAGGGTCTGTTTTACGTTGTATCTCTAAAGAAGTATATATGAAAAATTCAGGGCCAGCATGTTCCAGTCAGAGTGAAGGTTCCCATTAGAGAATCTTATTTTATGAGAACGTTTGATCAGGGAAAAGGGAGCTCGTGGCAGGAATAGGCAGCTGGGATCAAGAAAACTCTTGTGGAGTACAAGGGATGTAAAAGTACGCTCATCAAGGAAATTAGCAGAACACTAAGAACCATGAGATATTCCTGAGAGGTAAGAAAAAGGGGAATCTTAAAACATGTATATTAAGATTAAAATGGTAACCAGGGAGAGAGTCGGTTCCTAAATGGACCGAGTCTTATCTGGACACTTCTCATCCACATTTACTGTGAAGAAGGACACGGTAGCTACTGAGATCAGAGAGGGGACAGTGATGTCATGAAGCACATCAACATTACAAAGGAGTAGGTATTGGAGGCCTTTAAATTCATTATGCTGGATACATCCCCAGAGCCTGACAAGGTGGGTCCTGGGGTGTTAAGGGAAGCAAGTGAGGGACTGCAGCAATTGTGAGTTGGCGAACCACTGAGGCTCAAACTATATTTTTAACAGAATATTCCATACCACTACTTCAAAAAGATTGTGACTTCTGCTTTGTATCAATCAGCACTATACATCTTTAAGCACATACACTGCTCTACAAAGCCGTTCCAGGCACCAGTAATGTGCGTTGTCTATGTAGGCTATGAGGAGCTCCTGAAGGACACTGTCATAAAGCCCCATCTACTTCATCAACCTCAAAGATTTAACAGCATTACTAATAATTGATTTTATTATTTCAGATGTATTTAATTACGAATTTGAATTCTAAGTTGATGTTCCTGATCTGGAATTTAGTCCAGTAACTTAACCACTATGTTACACTGCCTGGTGTGATGTGTTACAATAATTATGTATCCAGGGAGCTTTAAAGATAGCCATCTGCCAACAGCAATGTATGCTGTACCAGGGCACAAAATCACAATAAAGTTGCCCCACATAAATTTAGGTCGGTCAAGTCAGTACTGGGTCTACGAAAGCACAACACTACCAGTTCCATCACACACCCTTTCCCCATACTCTGCAAGGTCATTCATGTCACAATACTTCATCACTATTTTCAGAGTGCTATAATTGAATTGGTTCACACTTTCCGGATTTGCTTCTGGTTCTTGAGATGGCCACCTTCATGCTATGGTTTGTGTGAGGGTTTGAATTGAAGGGCCATGTTTGCCAGCAAGATTTTTGTAGGTTTGCTTTCATTTATTTGATTATTTTTTATCTTGAACCATCTGCCCAGTACTACCTCAGGATACTGCACAAAATACGATAAAACCGTAAGATATAATTAGACCAATAAGCCCATCGGTCCACTCTACCAGTCAACCACAGCTGACTTTTCTTTTACCACATTCTACTGCCTTCTCCCTGAAACCTTTAACCCCTTTATCAATCCAGAATCCACCAATGACTTGGCATCCACAGCTGAAATGAAAATCTGTGTAAAGTCAGACACACAACTGAATGTATGTCAGCCGTGGCAGGGTTTGAACACCATTACTTCCTATAAGGTGAGACCTAACAGCATAATTGGCAGTGATGGTTCACTCCCTGATGGCATCAACACCTTTTATGCATTCTTTGAAAGGGAGAATAAAACTACACCTGTGTGAATCTCCACAGTATCCTGTGACCCTGTAATCCCTGTCTTGGAGGTCAATGTCAGAATGTGCTTCAAGAGGCATCAGGCCTTGATGATCTGGTAGGGCACTGAAAACTTGTGCAAACCATCAGGCTGGAGTGTTGAGGACATCTACCTCTCACTGAGGCAGCTGAAGGTTCCCACCCGATCTAAAAGGTCATCAGTCATACCAGTTCCCAAGGTGATCAGGATGAACTGCTTCATTGACTACGACCTGGTAGCACTCACTTCTACCATGGTGAACTTCTTTGAGAGGTTGGTTATGGCCAGAATTAATGCCTGCCTGAGCAAGGCCCTGGACCTACTTGCAAGTTGCCAAACAAAATAACAGGTCTACAGTGGACGCAGTCTCACTGGCAGTCCACTCAGCCGAGGACCACCTGGGTGACTGCAATGCCTACATCAGGCTGCTGTTTATCAACTACAGCTCAGCCTTCAACATCATCATCCCATCAGTACTAATCAACAAGCTTCAAAACCTGGGCCTCTGCACATTCCCTTGCAAGTGGATTCTTGACTTCTGACTGGTTCCATCATTGTCAGGTAAGGAGGCACTAAGGATCATAAGAGGCTTGTAGACTCAGCCAGCTCCATCACAGGCATAGGACTCCCCACCACTGAAGACATCTTCAAAAGGCAGTGGCTCAAGAAGGCACCATTAAGGACCCTCACCATCTGGGACATGACCTCTTCTCATTACCACCATCGAGAAGGAGGTAAAGAATCCTGAAACGGAACAGCTTCTCCCATTAGATTTCTGAATGGTCCATGAACTTGACCCCCACCCCATTCCACTTTTTTATTTATTTATTGCAATAAAGTTTTGCTTTATTTATCGAAACACGAATTTGTGTCAACAGCCAGCACAGTCCGATGACGTGCTGGAGTCAGCCCGCAGGTGTCACCGTGCTTCCGGCATCAGCTTAGTAAGTCCGTAACTTACCAATCCGTACTAATTGTGTGTGAAAGTAACTCCTCACAGACAGCATCAGGAATTGAACTCCGATAGCAGGTGCTATGTTAGCCGCTACACCCCCATGCTTTATAGTAATTTGGTATGCCTACATTGCACTGCCGCCATAAAACAGCAAAGTTCATAACTTATGTCGGTGACAATAAACCTGATTCTGATTCCAATTCGGGCCTGCTCCTTAGAGAAAACACAAACAAATACACGGAGTGTTGCCTTCAATAATCAACTAGGTTTCATCCTTACAGTGCTGGCAGTATCAGTGCCTGCTGCATTTGATCATTGGTGTTCATCATGATCTCTGCTCCAGCAAAACAAACTCCTCTAAAAACAAGCAAAGCACAAAGCTGCTGTTGTGGGAGCTGAACAAGGCGAGAGGTCGGTCTTCTTGAGCTCCAGACTCAGTTGTGCAATTCTACAGAGAGAAATCACCTTGCAGGGAAATAGGGAAAATCTCAAATTCAACTTTAATTATCACTCAACCTCATGTGTATGGCCAAAGGAAACAGCATTCCTCTGTGGCCAAGGTGCAAAGTACATTACCAACAGCATAGAGCACACTGCCCACAGCACATGGTTACAATTTTAGAAAAGCATACTGTTCCAAAGAAAAAAAATCTAGCCCAAGTCCTGGAGTGGAATAACTGGCATGGCATGGGAAGTTGTCCTGGTCAGGCTTGTTCTTCCACTGAGTGAACACTGGAGAGCAGCACTGAGCAAACACTGTACAGCACCAACAGGAGGGGGTCAGACCCCAACCCAGAATCAATACCAGCACACCCACAGAGGCCTCTCCCACACTGCCTCGGTGTCTCCTCCCTGTGGACTGCAAAAGGCGATCCTGTGGCCCAGGTTTAGTCCTCACCACAACTGAGGCAATGCAGCTTCCTCACCGTCGGTCTCACCAACTGGACTTGCAGTATTCTGTGCAATCACAATAAAAACACCCAAGACAATCATTTGCACCTCTAGGCACAATGGCACACAACAATTCCAGGTGACAACATAACAACGGTACGCAGTAAGTCCAGCTCAGTTGCTATGGAGCAACTCGCTGATGGGATTGTCCTGGAGTACTAGATGTCCTTAGTATCCAGAAGTGACTTGAGATTGGAAAAAAGACTTTCAAGACAAACAAATATATGTTTGAATGGACCTGGAGTGACCGCTGCACCTGAGCACACCGCTATCTTACTGGAAGGATGATGTGATTTTGATTGACAGGCTCCAATGTTAGCTTCTGAAGGATGACCAGAATTAACAAAGCATTAACACGAGAGGACACCTCCTCCACCAGCTTAGATACAGGATTCAGGGAATGATGTACATAGATTGGGGGATAAGGAGGAACCCAAGTAATCTTGTACATTCTGTCAAAATGAATCTGACTCATCACGTCACAAGTGCAAATGCCTTCCTTAGACAATCACTGAGCAAGACCAGGGAATATGTTTCAACAGAAGGAAGCCGTTCAGCCCATTATGTCTGTGCTGCATAGGTTCACAAACCTACAGGTTCTTATTTAAGTAAATATGAAATACTGTTAAAATGTAGTGTCACAAACAAAGTGCTGGAGGATCTCAGCAAGCCAAGCAGCAACTGTGGGGGGAAACAGACGTATGATGTTTCCAGTCAAGACCTTTCAACTGGACTGAAAAATAGAGAGGAAATCGCCTGTATAAGGAGTGGAGGGTAAGGGGTGGAAAAGAGCTGGCAAGTGATAGGTGACTGGTAGATAGAGAGAGGACGAGTGTAAATAGTGACAGAGGGTGGAGGATGGAGAAGGGAACAGTGGAAATAGTGACGGAGGGTGGAGGATGGAGAAGGGACGAGTGTAAATAGTGACAGAGGGTGGAGGATGGAGAAGGGACGAGTGTAAATAGTGACGGAGGGTGGAGGATGGAGAAGGGAACAGTGTAAATAGTGACGGAGGGTGGAGGATGGAGAAGGGACGAGTGTAAATAGTGATGGAGGGTGGAGGATGGAGAAGGGAACAGTGTAAATAGTGATGGAGGGTGGAGGATGGAGAAGGGAACAGTGTAAATAGTGATGGAGGGTGGAGGATGGAGAAGGGACGAGTATAAATAGTGACGGAGGGTGGAGGATGGAGAAGGGAACAGTGTAAATAGTGATGGAGGGTGGAGGATGGAGAAGGGAACAGTGTAAATAGTGATGGAGGGTGGAGGATGGAGAAGGGACGAGTATAAATAGTGACGGAGGGTGGAGGATGGAGAAGGGAACAGTGTAAATAGTGATGGAGGGTGGAGGATGGAGAAGGGACGAGTGTAAATAGTGACTGAGGGTGGAGGATGGAGAAGGGAACAGTGTAAATAGTGACGGAGGGTGGAGGATGGAGAAGGGACGAGTATAAATAGTGACGGAGGGTGGAGGATAGAGAAGGGATGAGTGTAAATAGTGACGGAGGGTGGAGGATGGAGAAGGGAACAGTGTAAATAGTGATGGAGGGTGGAGGATGGAGAAGGGAACAGTGTAAATAGTGACAGAGGGTGGAGGATGGAGAAGGGACGAGTGTAAATAGTGACGGAGGGTGGAGGATGGAGAAGGGAACAGTGTAAATAGTGACAGAGGGTGGAGGATGGAGAAGGGAACAGTGTAAATAGTGATGGAGGGTGGAGGATGGAGAAGGGACGAGTGTAAATAGTGATGGAGGGTGGAGGATGGAGAAGGGACGAGTGTAAATAGTGACAGAGGGTGGAGGATGGAGAAGGGACGAGTGTAAATAGTGACGGAGGGTGGAGGATGGAGAAGGGACGAGTGTAAATAGTGACGGAGGGTGGAGGATGGAGAAGGGAACAGTGTAAATAGTGACGGAGGGTGGAGGGTGGAGAAGGGAACAGTGTAAATAGTGACGGAGGGTGGAGGATGGAGAAGGGATGAGTGTAAATAGTGACAGAGGGTGGAGGATGGAGAAGGGATGAGTGTAAATAGTGACGGAGGGTGGAGGATGGAGAAGGGAACAGTGTAAATAGTGACGGAGGGTGGAGGATGGAGAAGGGATGAGTGTAAATAGTGACGGAGGGTGGAGGATGGAGAAGGGAACAGTGTAAATAGTGATGGAGGGTGGAGGATGGAGAAGGGAACAGTGTAAATAGTGATGGAGGGTGGAGGATGGAGAAGGGACGAGTGTAAATAGTGACGGAGGGTGGAGGATGGAGAAGGGATGAGTGTAAATAGTGATGGAGGGTGGAGGATGGAGAAGGGAACAGTGTAAATAGTGATGGAGGGTGGAGGATGGAGAAGGGATGAGTGTAAATAGTGATGGAGGGTGGAGGATGGAGAAGGAACAGTGTAAATAGTGATGGAGGGTGGAGGATGGAGAAGGGACGAGTGTAAATAGTGACAGAGGGTGGAGGATGGAGAAGGGAACAGTGTAAATAGTGATGGAGGGTGGAGGATGGAGAAGGGAACAGTGTAAATAGTGACAGAGGGTGGAGGATGGAGAAGGGACGAGTGTAAATAGTGACAGAGGGTGGAGGATGGAGAAGGGAACAGTGTAAATAGTGATGGAGAGTGGAGGATGGAGAAGGGACGAGTGTAAATAGTGATGGAGGGTGGAGGATGGAGAAGGGATGAGTGTAAATAGTGACAGAGGGTGGAGGATGGAGAAGGGAACAGTGTAAATAGTGATGGAGAGTGGAGGATAGAGAAGGAACGAGTGTAAATAGTGATGGAGAGTGGAGGATGGAGAAGGGATGAGTGTAAATAGTGACGGAGGGTGGAGGATGAAGAAGGGAACAGTGTAAATAGTGATGGAGAGTGGAGGATGGAGAAGGGACGAGTGTAAATAGTGATGGAGGGTGGAGGATGGAGAAGGGAACAGTGTAAATAGTGATGGAGAGTGGAGGATAGAGAAGGAACGAGTGTAAATAGTGATGGAGAGTGGAGGATGGAGAAGGGATGAGTGTAAATAGTGACGGAGGGTGGAGGATGAAGAAGGGAACAGTGTAAATAGTGATGGAGAGTGGAGGATGGAGAAGGGACGAGTGTAAATAGTGATGGAGAGTGGAGGATGGAGAAGGGACGAGTGTAAATAGTGACAGAGGGTGGAGGATGGAGAAGGGACGAGTGTAAATAGTGATGGAGGGTGGAGGATGGAGAAGGGAACAGTGTAAATAGTGATGGAGGGTGGAGGATGGAGAAGGGAACAGTGTAAATAGTGATGGAGAGTGGAGGATGGAGAAGGGAACAGTGTAAATAGTGACGGAGGGTGGAGGATGGAGAAGGGACGAGTCTAAATAGTGATGGAGGGTGGAGGATGGAGAAGGGAACAGTGTAAATAGTGATGGAGGGTGGAGGATGGAGAAGGGAACAGTGTAAATAGTGATGGAGGGTGGAGGATGGAGAAGGGAACAGTGTAAATAGTGATGGAGGGTGGAGGATGGAGAAGGGAACAGTGTAAATAGTGATGGAGAGTGGAGGATGGAGAAGGGAACAGTGTAAATAGTGACGGAGGGTGGAGGATGGAGAAGGGACGAGTGTAAATAGTGACGGAGGGTGGAGGATGGAGAAGGGAACAGTGTAAATAGTGACAGAGGGTGGAGGATGGAGAATGGACGAGTGTAAATAGTGACGGAGGGTGGAGGATGGAGAAGGGAACAGTGTAAATAGTGACGGAGGGTGGAGGATGGAGAAGGGACGAGTGTAAATAGTGACAGAGGGTGGAGGATGGAGAAGGGACGAGTGTAAATAGTGATGGAGGGTGGAGGATGGAGAAGGGAACAGTGTAAATAGTGACAGAGGGTGGAGGATGGAGAAGGGAACAGTGTAAATAGTGACGGAGGGTGGAGGATGGAGAAGGGAACAGTGTAAATAGTGACGGAGGGTGGAGGATGGAGAAGGGACGAGTGTAAATAGTGACAGAGGGTGGAGGATGGAGAAGGGACGAGTGTAAATAGTGATGGAGGGTGGAGGATGGAGAAGGGAACAGTGTAAATAGTGACAGAGGGTGGAGGATGGAGAAGGGACGAGTGTAAATAGTGACAGAGGGTGGAGGATGGAGGAGGGAACAGTGTAAATAGTGACGGAGGGTGGAGGATGGAGAAGGGACGAGTGTAAATAGTGACGGAGGGTGGAGGATGGAGAAGGGACGAGTGTAAATAGTGATGGAGGGTGGAGGATGGAGAAGGGAACAGTGTAAATAGTGACAGAGGGTGGAGGATGGAGAAGGGACGAGTGTAAATAGTGACAGAGGGTGGAGGATGGAGGAGGGAACAGTGTAAATAGTGACGGAGGGTGGAGGATAGAGAAGGGATGAGTGTAAATAGTGACAGAGGGTGGAGGATGGAGGAGGGAACAGTGTAAATAGTGACGGAGGGTGGAGGATGGAGAAGGGACGAGTGTAAATAGTGACGGAGGGTGGAGGATGGAGAAGGGACGAGTGTAAATAGTGACGGAGGGTGGAGGATGGAGAAGGGAACAGTGTAAATAGTGATGGAGGGTGGAGGATGGAGAAGGGAACAGTGTAAATAGTGACAGAGGGTGGAGGATGGAGGAGGGAACCGTGTAAATAGTGACGGAGGGTGGAGGATAGAGAAGGGATGAGTGTAAATAGTGACAGAGGGTGGAGGATGGAGGAGGGAACCGTGTAAATAGTGACGGAGGGTGGAGGATAGAGAAGGGATGAGTGTAAATAGTGACGGAGGGTGGAGGATGGAGAAGGGAACAGTGTAAATAGTGACGGAGGGTGGAGGATGGAGAAGGGAACAGTGTAAATAGTGATGGAGGGTGGAGGATGGAGAAGGGAACAGTGTAAATAGTGACGGAGGGTGGAGGATGGAGAAGGGATGAGTGTAAATAGTGATGGAGGGTGGAGGATGGAGAAGGGAACAGTGTAAATAGTGACGGAGGGTGGAGGATGGAGAAGGGATGAGTGTAAATAGTGACGGAGGGTGGAGGATGGAGAAGGGAACAGTGTAAATAGTGACGGAGGGTGGAGGATGGAGAAGGGATGAGTGTAAATAGTGACAGAGGGTGGAGGATGGAGAAGGGATGAGTGTAAATAGTGACGGAGGGTGGAGGATGGAGAAGGGAACAGTGTAAATAGTGACAGAGGGTGGAGGATGGAGAAGGGACGAGTGTAAATAGTGACAGAGGGTGGAGGATGGAGGAGGGAACCGTGTAAATAGTGACGGAGGGTGGAGGATAGAGAAGGGATGAGTGTAAATAGTGACGGAGGGTGGAGGATGGAGAAGGGAACAGTGTAAATAGTGATGGAGGGTGGAGGATGGAGAAGGGATGAGTGTAAATAGTGACGGAGGGTGGAGGATGGAGAAAGGACGAGTGTAAATAGTGACGGAGGGTGGAGGATGGAGAAGGGAACAGTGTAAATAGTGACGGAGGGTGGAGGATGGAGAAGGGAACAGTGTAAATAGTGACGGAGGGTGGAGGATGGAGAAGGGACGAGTGTAAATAGTGATGGAGGGTGGAGGATGGAGAAGGGATGAGTGTAAATAGTGATGGAGGGTGGAGGATGGAGAAGGGACGAGTGTAAATAGTGATGGAGAGTGGAGGATGGAGAAGGGACGAGTGTAAATAGTGATGGAGAGTGGAGGATGGAGAAGGGAACAGTGTAAATAGTGACGGAGGGTGGAGGATGGAGAAGGGAACAGTGTAAATAGTGACGGAGGGTGGAGGATGGAGAAGGGAACAGTGTAAATAGTGACGGAGGGTGGAGGATGGAGAAGGGAACAGTGTAAATAGTGACAGAGGGTGGAGGATGGAGAAGGGACGAGTGTAAATAGTGATGGAGGGTGGAGGATGGAGAAGGGACGAGTGTAAATAGTGATGGAGAGTGGAGGATGGAGAAGGGAACAGTGTAAATAGTGACGGAGGGTGGAGGATGGAGAAGGGAACAGTGTAAATAGTGACAGAGGGTGGAGGATGGAGAAGGGACGAGTGTAAATAGTGACAGAGGGTGGAGGATGGAGGAGGGAACCGTGTAAATAGTGACGGAGGGTGGAGGATAGAGAAGGGATGAGTGTAAATAGTGACGGAGGGTGGAGGATGGAGAAGGGAACAGTGTAAATAGTGATGGAGGGTGGAGGATGGAGAAGGGAACAGTGTAAATAGTGATGGAGGGTGGAGGATGGAGAAGGGATGAGTGTAAATAGTGACGGAGGGTGGAGGATGGAGAAGGGAACAGTGTAAATAGTGACGGAGGGTGGAGGATGGAGAAGGGAACAGTGTAAATAGTGACGGAGGGTGGAGGATGGAGAAGGGAACAGTGTAAATAGTGATGGAGGGTGGAGGATAGAGAAGGGACGAGTGTAAATAGTGACGGAGGGTGGAGGATGGAGAAGGGAACCGTGTAAATAGTGACGGAGGGTGGAGGATGGAGAAGGGATGAGTGTAAATAGTGATGGAGGGTGGAGGATAGAGAAGGGACGAGTGTAAATAGTGACGGAGGGTGGAGGATGGAGAAGGGAACAGTGTAAATAGTGACGGAGGGTGGAGGATGGAGAAGGGACGAGTGTAAATAGTGACGGAGGGTGGAGGATGGAGAAGGGAACCGTGTAAATAGTGACGGTGGGTGGAGGATGGAGAAGGGATGAGTGTAAATAGTGACGGAGGGTGGAGGATGGAGAAGGGACGAGTGTAAATAGTGACGGAGGGTGGAGGATGGAGAAGGGAACAGTGTAAATAGTGACGGAGGGTGGAGGATGGAGAAGGGACGAGTGTAAATAATGATGGAGGGTGGAGGATGGAGAAGGGAACAGTGTAAATAGTGATGGAGGGTGGAGGATGGAGAAGGGACGAGTGTAAATAGTGACGGAGGGTGGAGGATGGAGAAGGGATGAGTGTAAATAGTGACGGAGGGTGGAGGATGAAGAAGGGAACAGTGTAAATAGTGATGGAGGGTGGAGGATGGAGAAGGAACAGTGTAAATAGTGATGGAGGGTGGAGGATGGAGAAGGGACGAGTGTAAATAGTGACGGAGGGTGGAGGATGGAGAAGGGAACAGTGTAAATAGTGACGGAGGGTGGAGGATGGAGAAGGGACGAGTGTAAATAATGATGGAGGGTGGAGGATGGAGAAGGGAACAGTGTAAATAGTGATGGAGGGTGGAGGTTGGAGAAGGGACGAGTGTAAATAGTGACGGAGGGTGGAGGATGGAGAAGGGATGAGTGTAAATAGTGACGGAGGGTGGAGGATGGAGAAGGGAACAGTGTAAATAGTGATGGAGGGTGGAGGATGGAGAAGGGACGAGTGTAAATAGTGACGGAGGGTGGAGGATGGAGAAAGGACAAGTGTAAATTGTGACAGAGGGTGGAGGATGGAGAAGGGATGAGTGTAAATAGTGACGGAGGGTGGAGGATGAAGAAGGGAACAGTGTAAATAGTGATGGAGGGTGGAGGATGAAGAAGGGAACAGTGTAAATAGTGATGGAGGGTGGAGGATGGAGAAGGGATGAGTGTAAATAGTGACGGAGGGTGGAGGATGAAGAAGGGAACAGTGTAAATAGTGATGGAGGGTGGAGGATGGAGAAGGGATGAGTGTAAATAGTGACGGAGGGTGGAGGATGAAGAAGGGAACAGTGTAAATAGTGATGGAGGGTGGAGGATGGAGAAGGGAACAGTGTAAATAGTGTTGGAGGGTGGAGGATGGAGAAGGAACAGTGTAAATAGTGATGGAGGGTGGAGGATGGAGAAGGGACGAGTGTAAATAGTGACGGAGGGTGGAGGATGGAGAAGGGAACAGTGTAAATAGTGACGGAGGGTGGAGGATGGAGAAGGGATGAGTGTAAATAGTGATGGAGGGTGGAGGATGGAGAAGGGAACAGTGTAAATAGTGACGGAGGGTGGAGGATGGAGAAAGGACAAGTGTAAATAGTGACAGAGGGTGGAGGATGGAGAAGGGATGAGTGTAAATAGTGAGGGATGGGTGGAAGCCACAAAGGACTGCAGAAGATGTAATGTGATAGGAAAGGAGAAGGTGGAGCATGGAATTGAAGAAGGGAGGTGGGGTGGGCAGATGGACAGACAGATAGACAGACAGACAGACATACTTTATTGATCCCGAGTGAAATTGGGTTTCATTACAGCCGCACCAACCAAGAATAGTGAAGAAATATAGCAATATAAAACCATAAATAATTAAATAATAAGTTAATCATGCCAAGTAGAAATAAGTCCAGGACCAGCCTATTGGCTCAGGGTGTCTGACACTCCGAGGGAGGAGTTGTAAAGTTTGATGGCCACAGGTAGGAATGACTTCCTATGACACTGAGTGTTGCATCTCGGTGGAATGAGTCTCTGGCTGAATGTACTCCTGTGCCTAACCAGTACATTATTGAGTGGATGGGAGACATTGTCCAAGATGGCATGCAACTTGGACAGCATCCTCTTTTCAGACACCACCGTCAGAGAGTCCAGTTCCACCCCCACAACATCACTGGCCTTACGAATGAGTTTGTTGATTCTGTTGGTGTCTGCTACCCTCAGCCTGCTGCCCCAGCACACAATAGCAAACATGATAGCACTGGCCACCACAGCCTTGTAAAACATCCTCAGCATCGTCTGGCAGATGTTAAAGGACCTCAGTCTCCTCAGGAAATAGAGATGGCTCTGACCCTTCTTGTAGACAGCCTCAGTGTTCTTTGGCCAGTCCAATTTATTGTCAATTTGTATCCCCAGGTATTTGTAATCCTCCACCATGTCCACACTGACTCTATGGGAATAGAGGGGAGATAATCCAGTGGGAGGAGTGCATGAGTGACAGGCAGATGGAGAGGGTGGGAAGAGGGGACAGAAGGTGCAGTAAACAGGATGAAGAAGAGTTATATGATCAGAGGAGAAAAGGGACAGAGAGAAGACAGTTTACCTGAAACTGACTAATGAATACAGAGAAAGGTAACATAAGAGAAGGTTGTTTATGCAGCACACACAAGGTTCTGCAGGAACTCAGCAGGCCAGGCAGCATCTATAGAAAAGAATAAACAGTCGATGCTTTGGGCCAAAGCCCTTTATCAGGACTTGTGAGATCGTTCCCAAAGAAGGCCATGTGTTGAACTAGTGATTTGCTCTGGTAGAGTGTGTGTGGACATAACCAGCCAACAGCCTCTTTCTGTGATTCTTCGTTCTACTGTATGATCAGGTGTGCCTTTTTAAGCATCTTACAGGACTGAACATTACCTTTAAGGGACTGTACTCTTCATGGTCCTCTGTTGCCACACATGACTCAATATCCTGCCACATCTTGCTATGTGTTATATAAGGCCTAGCTTTATTGAACCCCACAGTACATTGGCTCGCAGTTCTCTGCAGTCTAGTGTCTTCCTGCTCACTGCAGCCAATTCTGTATCCACTGCAGATGTTTTAATTCTGTCCATTATATTTCATTACTCTCAAAGTTATTAATTGCTGCAACAAGAAGCAAGGCTCCAAGCAACAAGTCTAAGGGAACCACCTAGGTAGCTGCCTTTCAGTCACAGTTAAATCAACCTTTGCTTCCTCCTGACACTATACCAATCTTGAGTTATTACCTTTTTTCATCAGATAGCTACTGTAGGTGGGACCTTGCAAGAATTGTTGCTCATATCCAAATAGACAACATCAAATTCACTGTTCTCATTCATTTTCTTGCTACTTCCTTTAAAAAATCAAATTCCAATCAAGAACATTGTTTTCTCAATGAATTTCTGCTGACTGCCTTGGATTAATCTGTTGCCGGAAAGTATTATTCCTTAGAATACTTTACAATAACTTATGCATGCCGAAGTTAGACTAACTGTCATGTAATTACTGTTTTATTGCTTTGTTTTTGAACAAAGGTGAAATGATTGATGTAGGGTGGCACTGTAGTGTAGGAGTTACAGTGCCAGCAAGCTGGTTTCAATTCCTGCCACTGTCCAGAAAGAGTTTGTACATTCTCCTTGTGACCGCATCGGCTTTCTCCGGGTGCTCCGGTTTCCCCCCACATTCCAAAGACATATGGATTAGGGTTAGTAATTGGAGAACATGCTATGTTGGCGCTGGAAGCTTGGCAACATTTGTGGACTGCCCCCAGCCCATCTTCAGACTGTGTTGGTCACGGAAGAAAACGATGCATTTCATTGTATGTTTCAATGTAGATGTGACAAATAAAGACTACCTTTTTTTCACTCCAAATCTTTGACGTTGGTCCTGTAGTCAGAGACTTCCTTCTCGTGCTTTCTTTAAAAACATGAGACCTATTGCATTTGAGTCTGGTGACTTATACATTACTCCAGTGAGCAATTTCTCATCTTTGGGTGATGGTAAACAATTTTTTAAATGTCAAAATTTCTCCAATCATTTCTACCACTCATCCTCCGGCCTTTTGCTTCTATCCATGAGAGAAGTAAAACAAATTTCTGCTGTAAAGTAAATCAGGCATCTATATCCACCCTTTTATTTGCTAATTGCACCAAGACTGGAAATAGTTCTGAATTACATTTTCCTGGTGAAACCTTGATGCTTAATTATTTTCACTCTTAGCACTTGCAGGGAATTAAGGAATTAATTAACTCTCATTATTTTTATATAAAATCACAAATGATGTTTTATTAGGGTTTTCGTTCACCGTAACTCACATTTGCCGTCTCCAGTGGGTCATGCTGCCATGGTTGGGTTGGGCCAAATGACCCATTCTATATCATTTATTCTTTGTAATCCTACTGGCCGAATCATAACAGCTTCTCTTGAATAAACATTTTGAAGTAATTTAAATAAACTCCAGCTAAACACTGTTTCAAGCCCATGTCTTTCCTTTTCCTGCTGAGTATGAGAAAGACTTACAGCTGACATGTTAGGACATTCTCAAGGTCTTAACACCAGTACTTGCAGCTTTCTAGTGAGAAACTGAGAATATATTTTCTAAAGGGGCTTTCTGCCTAAAATGATTGATAAAAATCTTACAGATTTGGGTTTATTCAATCAAGGAGTATGTTTACATGAGGGATATAATTAAATTAATAAAAAAACAATGGAATTTATGGTGGTACCACTCACAATTGTGTGACCAGTAATTAAAAAGTGACTGAGTCTATCAGCAATGATTTATCTGCGCACAATACAGCAATACCGGTAAAACCCAGTACTTTGAGAACTTAAAAATCTTGAGAGAAGATTGTATCTAGGTCACTGCTGCCTCCACACAGTCACAGTCCTTAGTGCTTACAGTTACTAAGTGTAGTGATATCTGTACTGTTGCATTTACAAAATCTGTGTAAACATTTTTTGCTATTTTTACCTTGAAGGTGCTGGTCAAAATGCATGTGAATTACTAAATAGCTAAATGGTTTATCTATGTACAACGTAAGAGTTTGATCTAGATACTGTGCTTACACTGATGGTGAACCGGTCAGTGTTACTATCAATAGATCACAAGTGAAGCCTAGACACAAACAATGAAATGCAGAAATTCACAGCTGTTCTCAATGATACATCACATCTTCACCAGTTTGCTATTAAAGTCTTCACAGATTCCTGCTACTGTAATCCAGTCAACGTAAACTTTTTGATGTGCTCTTTATAACAACCTTTGAAAAAGCTAACTATTGTTGACTGAGGTAGAATGGAGAGGTTAGCACTGTACTTACCAAAAATTACTTCTGAACAACCTCTTTGGTTTGGAAAAAGTAATTTTATATTTGTGGAATTTCAATTAATTTTTTATCATGGTAAAGTCTCAATGACTCTTAAAATAATGTGATACTAAATTTTGCTTTTCATAAAGTTATTAGAAAACAAGAACAATAAAACCTACACATTATTTCCTGGTTTACTATCTTTAAGAACATTAAAACCTGATTGTTCAGTGGCTTGATGATATCAGTGTTGCTGGTCAGCAGAAATTGCTTATAGCAGTTTTTGGAGTTTAATTTAAATCAGACGAAGTG
Organism: Hemitrygon akajei; assembly: GCF_048418815.1. Taxonomy (NCBI): domain Eukaryota; kingdom Metazoa; phylum Chordata; class Chondrichthyes; order Myliobatiformes; family Dasyatidae; genus Hemitrygon; species Hemitrygon akajei. The sequence continues at coordinate 123,226,013 of NC_133131.1, read as the reverse complement.
AAATCTGTGCAATGTATAACTGTTAGATTTTTGAAACAAGGTTTATTCTTTGCTAGCAGCTGCCTGTCACTTTGCTACTGCAAGACCAGACTCTTTGAATACTGAAGATTGATGTACTACATAAAGTGAACAATATGTTTATAGATTTCCCACTTCTATTCAAATTATCATTAAAATGTCACACTAGAATATGACGGATGGATAAATCTATGACTTTAGTTGCATGGACTCATGGTGACAATCTCTGATGCCTTAATTAAGGAGAGAGAAATATTAGCTTTGTCTTCGTTTTACATCAGCCACACAAACGCACAAAAGGTTGAAAACATTTCCACTCAAAAACACTTCCCATCTGCTTCACTCCCATCATTGGTAGTGGCGGCTTCTGCTCAGGTGTAGGTGGAGTGTTATTTGGCAGGGACCTTGTGGGTTACAAAGACTTGGTTTCTAAACAACAGCAATGTAAAAATCTATTTAAGGAACAAATAAGCATATCTCTATCAATGCCTGAGTCACAGGGAATACACTTTGTACTGAAGACACAGAGGCAAAAAAGAATATAGTTATGTATCATAGACTGCATCATAGAAGATAGAACATAGAAATCTACAGTATGTTACAGGCCCTTTGGCCCATAATGTTGTGTCAACCACGTAACCTACTATAGAAACTGCCTAGAATTACCCTATTGCATAGCTTTCTATTTTCCTAAACTCCATGTACCTATTTAAGAGTCTCTTAAAAGACCCTATAGTATCCGCCTCCACCACCATCACCAGCAGTGCATTCCACGCACCTACCATTCTCCTTGTGAAAAACATACCTCTGACATTCCCTCTGTACCTACTTCCAAGCACCTTAAAATTACGTCCCCTATGTTAGCCATTTCAGCCCTGGGAGAAAGCCTCTGACTACCCACACATTTAATGCCTCTCATCACCTTGTACACCTCTATCAGGTCACCTCTCATATTCCGTCCTTCCAAGGAGAAAAGGCCGAGCTTACTCAACCTATTCTAGTAAAGGAACACTCTCCAGTCCAGGCAACATCCTTGTAAATCTCCTCGCACTCTCTCTATAGAGTCCACATCCTTCCTGTAGTGAGGTGACCAGAACTGAGCACAGCAGTCCAAGTGGGGTCTAAACAAGGTCTTATATAGCTGTAACACGGCTCCTGAACTCGATCCCGTGGTTGATGAACATGTTAAATTTCCGGCTTTTCAGAACCAATGAATAATACTAGTCACTTTGCATTTTAGGAACAGCTTCTTCTTTTCGACTGTCAGACATATTAATGGTCCAGGAACCCGAGATCACTACCACACCACTTTGCTCTCTTTTTGCATTATTTATGTTTTTTTATATTTCCTATTGCAACCTGAAGTATTATTTATATATTGCACTGAAATGCTGCAGCAAAACAACAAATTTCATGTCACAAAGGTGATCACTTTCACAGCCGCTGATAATTTGTGCAACCAAGTCCAGTTGAGGACAGGTTTTCTGACAGAAGGCACGGGCTTAACGTGAGCAAGAGGTTTAGAGGGGATGCATGGAAGAAATATTTCATCCAGAACTGCAGCTAGAATCTGGAAAGCACTACCCGAGAGGGGCTGGAGGCAGGTGTTCTCAGAACATTTAAGAAGCACCTGGAAGGGCATTCGGAAAGACAAGATATAGTAGGAATTGGGCAAGGTGTTGATAATACTCTGCATTCTTTGCCTGCTTTCTCCTTGCACTACATCAAAGCATTGCTGCAATGAATTGATCTGTATGGATGGCATACAAACCAAAGTTTTTCACTGTACCTTGTAGAGGTGACAATAATAGACCATTTAGTGCAGGCAGGAACTTGATGGTTGGCATAGACAAGGTGGGTCAATAGGCCTGGTTCTGCCTCTTAGGATTCTATGACACTAAACAGTTCCTACCCAGTAGAGGAAATAAATGATTACTTGTAAACTTGTGAAGTTTGCATGAATCTTAAGAAGCCCCAAGAAGATGTTCTCACCTGATATTCAGTGGCAAGTTTCAGCAAACCTGTGGGTTTCTATTAAATCTGAAATCACATTGATATCTTAAAGCAACCCACTCATGTTTAAATTGTTAATCCACCTCTTCTGACGGATGCAGGGACAAATAAGCATAACTAATTAACAGGGTTGGAGGCATCTTCCTGTTGTACGTTGCCCTCCCATCATATCCTAAAATATTTTGAGTTAAGATTGAAAGTTTGATGTACAAGTGACAAATTGAGATAATCTTAAAAAAATCTTGACAGTCGATAACTGGGAATCAGTTCAAAACTATTTTTATTTATAAATGTATATTCTTGGAAAGTGCACGATGTACAAGATCACAGTTGCATCCTAAAAGGGCTTTATTGCCCATCCTCTGATATCCTGGTGATTATTTTCATAATTGGATGGCTTAGTGGATCAAGTTAGAGGGCACCAGGTGTCAATATTTCAGGATAAAACTGGACTAAGGCATTAGCCAGACAAAAATAAGTGTATTTGATTTCTTTTTCCCAACATATTTCAGAGGAAATTTCCTGGTCAAAACAAATAAATTCACATATTTATTAACTTCATTTTCACAATTTGTTGTGGTATAATCTCATGCCATTGATCCAATGACCTTCACATTGCTATTTGAATACCATAAGACCAATGCCATTTATTTTGTAAGATACTATGTTTTTCTATTGGAAACACAAGGTGGAGAATGATATAAACCAAGGAAGTTCATAGGCTTGTAATGTATGACTTGATTCTCGTATGCAACAATGCTTGGATTGGAATACAAACAAGAGAAAATCTGCAACACACACACACAAAGTGCTGGAGGAACTCAGCAGGCCAGGCAGCATCTATGGAAAAGAGCACAGTCGATGCTTCGGGCCAAAACCCTTCAGCAGGACCCCTCAGCAAAACCCATGCATTTTGTGTGTGTTGCTTGGACTGGAGTGCATTCGCTATAAGACGAGGTTTCTCTGGATGGTAGGAGCAGAAAGGACAATCTGATAGAAGTATCGTAGATGCAGGAGATTCTGCAGAGTAACAGACACAAAATGTGAAGGAACTCATCAGGTCAGGCAGCATCCATGGAAAGGAATAAAGAGTCAACATTTTGGGCTGATGCCCTTCATCAGGACTGTCTGAAATGCTGACTCGTTATTCCTTTCCGTAGATGCTGCCTCTACATTTTGTGTGCTTTATCTGATAGAAGTATATAAATATAATCATAAGATGTTTAAATAGGGTAGTCAGTCTGTTTCCCCAGGTGGAAATGTCAGATCCAAGAAGGCATAGGTTTAAGGGGACAATATCAATGAGCTTTGCAAGGCAAGATTTTTAGACAGAGTTGCCAGGGAAGGAGACAGAAGTAGATATGACAACAATATTTAAAAGGAATGAGACAAATAGATCAACAGACATGGGATTGAGGGATAGGGACTATGTTCAGGCAGATGGGATTAATTTAGCATCATAGAGCAAGATGGTGCCACTGACCAACAGAGACATCTTGCAGACAACTATCAAAACTACTGGATACTCTTCTTCTTGTAAATATACTTTGCTTCTTCCTCTGAACTGGATCAATTGCAGCCTGTAATTTCTCTTCTACGAATGTATTTTTGGGATGAGTGAATGACCTGGCACTTCTGCGGTCTCCTAGGGGATTTGGTGTGGTCTGCAGCTATGGCTGTCACTGGGGGTGTAAACTGCATCAATTCCTCATGGCGGAATACAAACCTGCATTTGGCTCCATTACTCAGCGCCAATTGAAGCATCAAGCAAAATTAAAATTGACCGGGGTGAGAACGGAAAATGAGTGGGTGTTCAGTGATGTCTGCCTGCATTTAACCAATCTCCCTCGTGAAGCTACTGGTGGGAAGTCCAGGAGTCTTGAGTATATGCTGCAAGGTTCGATTGCCTTGGCAGCTCATGGCTCATAGCTGTGGACTTACTTTCGCCTGTGGTTTGATGTTTGTTGTTCTCAGAGTTGAACGTGCTTTGCATTTTGTGTGATGTTATTGAAGTGCTTCAGCACAGAACTGGATCTGTGGCTGTGGTCCATAGCCAACGACACAGCACTGAACTGACGGACTTGGCGGCTGTGGTCCGTAGCCAACGACACAGCGCTGAACTGACGGACTTGGCGGCTGTGGCCATTACCAGCTGCACCTGGACTGGATTTATTCACCTCGGTGGCTTGTAGCTGTGGACTCACTTTTGGGGACTCTACAGCCTGAAGTTTAATGTTTTGTTCTGTGTGTTATTTGTTCCTGGATCGCTGTTTGCACGATTTGTTCTTTTTTTGGGCACGTCTTGTTGTGTGGGGGTTTTCTTTAAATGGTACAAAGGTGTTTCTTTGTTTTTGGCTGTCTGCCCAGAGGACAGATCTCAAGGTTGTATACTGTATACATACTTCGATAATAAATGTGCTTTGAAGTCATTGATTGGTGCGGTCTGTTCTTTGCTGTATTGCTGTATGTTTCTACGCTAATGAGGTTGCTACACATCATAAATTGCAGCAGTAATATAAGTTTGAATTTGGTGGACCAGACTTTACCTTTTAGCTGAGTCGACTTCATTATATATAAATAATCAGTAGCCATTCTGATACCGTATCTTGCACTCTTGTCAAATGTTAAGGCTACACTTCCGTTTTGAAGAAAGTTCAACAAATGACTAAGTGATTGCAAATTAAAGTAAGAGTTTAATTGGTTGAATTTGCAATGTATGTCTTTGCTGCTGTTGTATTCAGCACCCGTTTTGTTGAAATAATACAACAATTTTGAGATATTTAAAATTTTAATAAATGGGATTGCTTGAGGAGCAAAAAAGGTTTGCATTCCCTAGTTCTGTGTGTTTGCTACTCTTTAACCCATCAATTCCTGAATAAAAATGCATTTAAAACAATTGCATGGTCATCCCAGGCTTTTGGCAAAACAAATTTTGGAAAAATAATATGTGGAAATTTAAGTATTCATATATAATTTCTCTGCTTAGGTGTCCCATTTCATCTTAAGAATGCCTACTTCGTTGCTGATCACATCAGATCAACTGCGACATTTCAACTTACAGTATCCTTTTGTGTCCTTTAAATTCTCCATAGGCCGGTACCGACTATATACCCATCCAAAAACACTTTATCCAGTTTACAGACAATACTTAGATATTCCAGCTTAGTATTGCATGCCATTTGTGCTTTTCTAACCCCCCCCCCAATATTTTCTTTAATACTGAGTTTAAAGAATGCATTGGATACCCCATATCTATTTTTTAACTCTAGTTGATATTTTAGTACTATGTCTTTGTCATAGATATTATGATTTCTCTCCTAAACTCTCATTTTCTGTGCTCACAATTTCAGAAGTGCTGGAAGATAAAAAAAGGGAAAGAAATCAATGAAAACTTGATGAATAATTAAACACACGGAATAAAGTGTACCCCAGGAAACCAATACTGAAATCAAGTTTGAAGAAATAAATATGCATACTGAGTCTGTACCATCTGGGGCATATTTTGTGACTGGGGAGATATTACAATAGTGTAAAATGGTAAATTCTATGATAGTAAACACTTTTTTTATAATCCACCTAACACCAAGTCACAATCTGAGAGGCACAGGACTCATCTCAAAGACCCACATTCTCCACATGTTATTGGGCTGAATTGGATTTGATGTGACCCATGTCCTTCCATCTACAAACCTTCAGCCAATGGGAACCCTACAGCTGTTTTAGTTTTAGGCAGACACCCAGCTGGGAACTGTCTTGTGGTCTCCACTTAGTGATTTGCAAACTGGTTTCTGGACGATGTAGCCTATGGTTGTGCCCCCATGGCCGCCCTGAACACCTTGTCGGAATCTTCCGTCAAAAATCTGTTTCAGTGTATTTAAATGTCTCAGTCAATGTTCCTTTATCACCATTCTTTGCATCAGTGCTTCTTGGAGCATTTTTATTTCTACTGATATCAACTGGATTAATCTATAATATGTTGAAATATTCCTCTCTGAAAATGTAATCTTTCAGAGAAAAGCCTTTAAGCTTGAACATATTCTATCTGCTTCCTGCCTATATCCCACATCATTTATGGTTAAGAATTTACATTTATATAGTGACTTGCATAACCTCCAGAGTATATTAAAATATCTGTACCCAGTATTTTTTCAAAACTAAAATCCTGGTTGTAATGTAGAGTCTTTGACTTTTCCTTTATTCCAATTCTACATTTAAGAATAATTTTAGACTTTCTTCCCAGTTTCACTGTATAAATTGTTTTTAAGAATAGCTTAGTAGGAGCAATAGTTACAGGTTAATTGGAAGATGTAAATTACCTGTCACTGGATGTAGATTGCAAAATACTCAAACAAGAGTTGATGGACACGAGAGGGAGAATATGTTGCTGAGATACAGGGAACTGGGACTGATGGGATTACTTTACTAGAAACCTGCATGGTTCTGATTGGCCAAATGGCCTCCTTCCATGTTGTCATAAGAAAATCATTATGATCCTTTTTCACTTTACATGTTTTATCTTTTAGGTATTCTTTTTCAGCTTATAAGTATGACCATTTTGGATTTACACCAATTCTGAGGAGTTGTTCAAGTGCTGAAAATCATTTCGAAAAATTTAGTATGTTGTTATTTCCTTGAATGTCAATATAATTCATCTTGAAGGATAGTGATGGCTCTACGCATCTTAGAATCTGAAATACAATGCAACAGTATATTGGCAAAATTCTGAAAATGGATATGGTAACACCAAGTAGATGTACCTTTACAAGTATCTATTGGTTCAAAGGTTCAATAATTATCAAGATATACAACTCTGAAATTCTTCTTTTCCAGATAGCCACAAAACCAACAAAGAAAAGAAAGGCAGCATGGTCATCAACTCCTAAACCCACCCTCCTCGCATAAAAAACAAACAAAAATGGAACAGGCACATTGGCCCCTAAATCCTCCTCCAGGAACACAAAAAAAATCAAGAAAGATCAGGTGACAAACACAGAATGTGAAAAAACAGAATGACAGGAAAAAAAAATCCATAATCCAAGTCCATTTCCAAAATGCAGAAAACCAACGTAACATTCTCTGGGCCCAGTGGCAGACCTTTCCCTCAGCAGCAGAAGAGCGATCCCACCAGTGATCAAAAGGCAGTCTCCCCTCTCCTGCAGCAGAGAGATCCCACCAGTGATCAAAAGACAGTCTCCCCTCTCCTGCAGCAGAGTAATCTCACCAGAGATCAAAAGGCACTCCCCTCTCCTGCAGCAGAGCGATCCCACCAGTGATAAAAAGGCAGTCTCCCCTGTCCTGCATCAGAGTAATCTGACCAGAGATCAAAAGGCAGTCTCCCCTCTCCTGCAGCAGATTGATCCTACCAGTGATCAAAAGACAGTCTCCCCTCTCCTGCAGCAGAGTAATCTCACCAGAGATCAAAAGGCACTCCCCTCTCCTGCAGCAGAGAGATCCCACCAGTGATCAAAAGACAGTCTCCCCTCTCCTGCAGCAGAGTAATCTCACCAGAGATCAAAAGGCACTCCCCTCTCCTGCAGCAGAGCGATCCCACCAGTGATCAAAAGACAGTCTCCCCTCTCCTGCAGCAGAGCAATCCCACCAGTGATCAAAAGGCAGTCCCCCCTCTCCTGCAGCAGTGATCCCACCAGTGATCAAAAGGCACGCTCCCCTCTCCTGGACCAGAGTGAACCCACCAGTGATCAAAAGGCAGTCTCCCCTCTCCGGCAGCAGAGCGATCCCAACAGCGATCAAAAGGCAGTCTCCCCTCTCTAGCAGCAAAGCGATCCCACCAGTGAACAAAAGGCAGTCTCCCCTCTCCTGCAGCAGAGCGATCCCACCAGTGATAAAAAGGCAGTCTCCCCTGTCCTGCAGCAGATTGATCCTACCAGTGATCAAAAGACAGTCTCCCCTCTCCTGCAGCAGAGCAATCCCACCAGTGATCAAAAGGCAGTCCCCCCTCTCCTGCAGCAGTGATCCCACCAGTGATCAAAAGGCAGTCTCCCCTCTCCTGCAGCAGAGCGATCCCACCAGTGATCAAAAGGCACGCTCCCCTCTCCTGGACCAGAGTGATCCCACCAGTGATCAAAAGGCAGTCTCCCCTCTCCGGCAGCAGAGCGATCCCAACAGAGATCAAATGGCAGTCTTCCCTCTCCTGCAGCAGAGCGATCCCACCAGTGATCAAAAGGCACGCTCCCCTCTCCTGCACCAGAGTGATCCCACGAGTGATTAAAAGGCAGTGTCCCCTCTCCGGCAGCAGAGGGATCCCAACAGCGATCAAAAGGCAGTCTCCCCTCTCTGGCAGCAGAGCGATCCCACCAGTGATCAAAAGGCAGTCTCCCCTCTCCTGCAGCAGAGCGATCTCACCAGTGATCAAAAGGCAGTCTGCCCTCTCCTGCAGCAGAGAGATCCCACCAGAGATCAAAAGGCAGTCTCCCCTCTCTGGCAGCAGAGCGATCCCACCAGTGAACAAAAGGCAGTCTCCCCTCTCCAGCAGCAGAGCGATCCCACCAGTGATCAAAAGGCACGCTCCCCTCTCCTGCACCAGAGTGATCCCACGAGTGATCAAAAGGCAGTCTCCCCTCTCCGGCAGCAGAGGGATCCCAACAGTGATCAAAAGGCAGTCTCCCCTCACTAGCAGCAGAGCGATCCCACCAGTGATCAAAAGGCAGTCTCACCTCTCCAGCCGCAGAGCGATCCCACCAGTGATCAAAAGGCAGTCTCCCCTCTCCTGCAGCAGAGCGATCCCATCAGATATCAAAAGGCAGTCTCCCCTCTCTGGCAGCAGAGCGATCCCACCAGTGAACAAAAGGCAGTCTCCCCTCTCCGGCAGCAGAGCGATCCCAACAGTGATCAAAAGGCAGTCTCCCCTCTCTGGCAGCAGAGCGATCCCACCAGTGAACAAAAGGCAGTCTCCCCTCTCCTGCAGCAGAGCGATCCCACCAGTGATCAAAAGGCAGTCTCCCCTCTCCTGCAGCAGAGCGATCCCACCAGATATCAAAAGACAGTCTCCCCTCTCCTGCAGCAGAGCGATCCCACCAGAGATCAAAAGGCAGTCTCCCCTCACCGGCAGCAGAGCGATCGCACCAGTGATCAAAAGGCAGTCTCCCCTCTCCTGCAGCAGAGCGATCCCACCAGAGATCAAAAGGCAGTCTCCCCTCTCCTGCAGCAGAGCGATCCCACCAGTGATCAAAAGGCAGTCTCCCCTCTCCTGCAGCAGAGCGATCCCACCAGTGATCAAAAGGCAGTCTCCCCTCTCCTGCAGCAGAGCGATCCCATCAGATATCAAAAGACAGTCTCTCCTCTCCTGCAGCAGAGCAATACCACCACTGATCAAAAGTCATTCTCCCCTCTCCTGCAGCAGAGCGATCCCATCAGATATCAAAAGACAGTCTCCCCTCTCCTGCAGCAGAGCAATCCCACCAGGTATCAAAAGGCAGTCTCCCCTCTCCTGCAGCAGAGCGATCCCTCCAGTGATCAAAAGGCAGTCTCCTCTCTCCTGCAGCAGAGCGATCCCTCCAGTGATCAAAAGGCAGTCTCCTCTCTCCTGCAGCAGAGCGATCCCACCTCTGATCAAAAGACAGTCTCCCCTCTCCTGCAGCAGAGTAATATCACCAGAGATCAAAAGGCAGTCTCCCCACTCCTGCAGCAGAGCAATCCCACCAGGTATCAAAAGGCAGTCTCCCCTCTCCTGCAGCAGAGTGATCCCACCAGTGATCAAAAGGTAGTCTCCCGTCTCCTGCAGCAGTGATCCCACCAGAGATCAAAAGACTGTCGCCACTCTCCAGCAGCAGAGCGATCCCACCAGTGATCAAAAGACAGTCTCCCCTCTCCTGCAGCAGTGATCCCACCAGAGATCAAAAGACTGTCGCCACTCTCCAGCAGCAGAGCGATCCCACCAGATATCAAAAGACAGACTCCCCTCTCCTGCAGCAGTGATCCCACCACTGATCAAAAGGCAGTCTGCCCTCTCCTGCAGCAGTGATCCCACCAGTGATCAAAAGGCAGTCTCCCCTCTCCTGCAGCAGAGCGATCCCACCAGTGATCAAAAGACAGTCTCCCCTCTCCTGCAGCAGAGCGATCCCACCAGTGATCCAAAGGCAGTCTCCCCTCTCCTGCAGCAGAGCGATCCCACCAGTGATCAAAAGGCACGCTCCCCTATCCTGCACCAGAGTGATCCCACCAGTGATCAAAAGGCAGTCTCCCCTCTCCGGCAGCAGAGCGATCCCAACAGCGATCAAAAGGCAGTCTCCCCTCTCTGGCAGCACAGCGATCCCACCAGTGAACAAAAGGCAGTCTACCCTCTCCTGCAGCAGAGCAATCCCACCAGTGATCAAAAGGCAGTCTCCCCTCTCCTGCAGCAGAGCGATCCCACCAGATATCTATCAAAAGGCAGTCTCCCCTCTCCTGCATCAGAGCGATCCCACCAGTGATCAAAAGGCAGTCTCCCCTCTCCTGCAGCAGAGCGATCTCACCAGTGATCAAAAGGCAGTCTGCCCTCTCCTGCAGCAGAGCGATCCCACCAGAGATCAAAAGGCAGTCTTCCCTCTCCTGCAGCAGAGCGATCCCACCAGTGATCAAAAGGCACGCTCCCCTCTCCTGCACCAGAGTGATCCCACGAGTGATCAAAAGGCAGTGTCCCCTCTCCGGCAGCAGAGGGATCCCAACAGCGATCAAAAGGCAGTCTCCCCTCTCTGGCAGCAGAGCGATCCCACCAGTGAACAAAAGGCAGTCTCCCCTCTCCAGCAGCAGAGCGATCCCACCAGAGATCAAAAGGCAGTCTCCCCTCACCTGCAGCAGAGCGATCCCATCAGTGATCAAAAGGCAGGCTCCCCTCTCCTGCAGCAGAGCGATCCCACCAGTGATCAAAAGACAGTCTCCCCTCTCCTGCAGCAGAGCGATCCCACCAGAGATCAAAAAGGCAGTCTCCCCTCTCCGGCAGCAGAGCGATCCCACCAGTGAACAAAAGGCAGTCTCCCCTCTCCTGCAGCAGAGCGATCCCACCAGTGATCAAAAGGCAGTCTCCCCTCTCCTGCAGCAGAGCGATCCCACCAGTGATCAAAAGACAGTCTCCCCTCTCCGGCAGCAGAGCGATCCCACCAGTGAACAAAAGGCAGTCTCCCCTCTCCAGCAGCAGAGCAATCCCACCAGAGATCAAAAGGCAGTCTCCCCTCTCCAGCAGCAGAGCAATCCCACCACTGATCAAAAGGCAGTCTCCCCTCTCCTGCAGCAGACCGATCCCACCAGTGATCAAAAGGCAGTCTCCCCTCTCCTGCAGCAGAGCGATCCCACCAGTGATCAAAAGGCAGTCTCCCCTCTCCTGCAGCAGAGCGATCCCACCAGTGATCAAAAGACAGTCTCCCCTCTCCTGCAGCAGAGCGATCCCACCAGTGATCAAAAGGCAGTCTCCCCTCTCCTGCAGCAGAACGATCCCACCAGTGATCAAAAGGAACGCTCCCCTCTCCTGTACCAGAGTGATCCCACCAGTGATCAAAAGGCAGTCTCCCCTCTCCGGCAGCAGAGCGATCCCAACAGTGATCAAAAGGCAGTCTCCCCTCTCTGGCAGCAGAGCGATCCCACCAGTGAACAAAAGGCAGTCTCCCCTCTCCTGCAGCAGGGCGATCCCACCAGTGATCAAAAGGCAGTCTCCCCTCTCCTGCAGCAGAGCGATCCCACCAGATATCAAAAGACAGTCTCCCCTCTCCTGCAGCAGAGCGATCCCACCAGAGATCAAAAAGGCAGTCTCCCCTCTCCGGCAGCAGAGCGATCCCACCAGTGATCAAAAGGCAGTCTCCCCTCTCCTGCAGCAGAGCGATCTCACCAGTGATCAAAAGGCAGTCTGCCCTCTCCTGCAGCAGAGCGATCCCACCAGAGTTCAAAAGGCAGTCTTCCCTCTCCTGCAGCAGAGCGATCCCACCAGTGATCAAAAGACAGTCTCCCCTCTCCTGCAGCAGAGCGATCCCACCAGTGATCAAAAGGCAGTCTCCCCTCTCCTGCAGCAGAACGATCCCACCAGTGATCAAAAGGAACGCTCCCCTCTCCTGTACCAGAGTGATCCCACCAGTGATCAAAAGGCAGTCTCCCCTCTCCGGCAGCAGAGCGATCCCAACAGTGATCAAAAGGCAGTCTCCCCTCTCTGGCAGCAGAGCGATCCCACCAGTGAACAAAAGGCAGTCTCCCCTCTCCTGCAGCAGGGCGATCCCACCAGTGATCAAAAGGCAGTCTCCCCTCTCCTGCAGCAGAGCAATCCCACCAGATATCAAAAGACAGTCTCCCCTCTCCTGCAGCAGAGCGATCCCACCAGAGATCAAAAAGGCAGTCTCCCCTCTCCGGCAGCAGAGCGATCCCACCAGTGATCAAAAGGCAGTCTCCCCTCTCCTGCAGCAGAGCGATCTCACCAGTGATCAAAAGGCAGTCTGCCCTCTCCTGCAGCAGAGCGATCCCACCAGAGTTCAAAAGGCAGTCTTCCCTCTCCTGCAGCAGAGCGATCCCACCAGTGATCAAAAGGCACGCTCCCCTCTCCTGCACCAGAGTGATCCCACGAGTGATCAAAAGGCAGTGTCCCCTCTCCGGCAGCAGAGGGATCCCAACAGCGATCAAAAGGCAGTCTCCCCTCTCTGGCAGCAGAGCGATCCCACCAGTGATCAAAAGGCAGTCTCCCCTCTCCTGCAGCAGAGCGATCTCACCAGTGATCAAAAGGCAGTCTGCCCTCTCCTGCAGCAGAGCGATCCCACCAGAGATCAAAAGGCAGTCTCCCCTCTCTGGCAGCAGAGCGATCCCACCAGTGAACAAAAGGCAGTCTCCCCTCTCCAGCAGCAGAGCGATCCCACCAGTGATCAAAAGGCACGCTCCCCTCTCCTGCACCAGAGTGATCCCACGAGTGATCAAAAGGCAGTCTCCCCTCTCCGGCAGCAGAGGGATCCCAACAGCGATCAAAAGGCAGTCTCCCCTCTCTGGCAGCAGAGCGATCCCACCAGTGATCAAAAGGCAGTCTCCCTTCTCCTGCAGCAGAGCGATCCCACCAGAGATCAAAAGGCAGTCTTCCCTCTCCTGCAGCAGAGCGATCCCACCAGTGATCAAAAGACAGTCTGCCCTCTCCTGCAGCAGAGCGATCCCACCAGAGATCAAAAGGCAGTCTTCCCTCTCCTGCAGCAGAGCGATCCCACCAGTGATCAAAAGGCAGTCTCCCCTCTCCTGCAGCAGAGCGATCCCACCAGATATCAAAAGACAGTCTCCCCTCTCCTGCAGCAGAGCGATCCCACCAGAGATCAAAAGGCAGTCTCCCCTCACCGGCAGCAGAGTGATCGCACCAGTGATCAAAAGGCAGTCTCCCCTCTCCTGCAGCAGAGCGATCCCACCAGAGATCAAAAGGCAGTCTCCCCTCTCCTGCAGCAGAGCGATCCCACCAGTGATCAAAAGGCAGTCTCCCCTCTCCTGCAGCAGAGCGATCCCACCAGTGATCAAAAGGTAGTCTCCCCTCTCCTGCAGCAGAGCGATCCCATCAGATATCAAAAGACAGTCTCTCCTCTCCTCTCCTGCAGCAGAGCAATACCACCACTGATCAAAAGTCATTCTCCCCTCTCCTGCAGCAGAGCGATCCCATCAGATATCAAAAGACAGTCTCCCCTCTCCTGCAGCAGAGCAATCCCACCAGGTATCAAAAGGCAGTCTCCCTTCTCCTGCAGCAGAGCGATCCCTCCAGTGATCAAAAGGCAGTCTCCTCTCTCCTGCAGCAGACCGATCCCTCCAGTGATCAAAAGGCAGTCTCCTCTCTCCTGCAGCAGAGCGATCCCACCTCTGATCAAAAGACAGTCTCCCCTCTCCTGCAGCAGAGTAATATCACCAGAGATCAAAAGGCAGTCTCCCCACTCCTGCAGCAGAGCAATCCCACCAGGTATCAAAAGGCAGTCTCCCCTCTCCTGCAGCAGAGTGATCCCACCAGTGATCAAAAGGTAGTCTCCCCTCTCCTGCAGCAGTGATCCCACCAGAGATCAAAAGACTGTCGCCACTCTCCAGCAGCAGAGCGATCCCACCAGTGATCAAAAGACAGTCTCCCCTCTCCTGCAGCAGTGATCCCACCAGAGATCAAAAGACTGTCGCCACTCTCCAGCAGCAGAGCGATCCCACCAGTGATCAAAAGTCAGTCTCCCCTCTCCTGCAGCAGTGATCCCACCACTGATAAAAAGGCAGTCTGCCCTCTCCTGCAGCAGTGATCCCACCAGTGATCAAAAGGCAGTCTCCCCTCTCCTGCAGCAGAGCGATCCCACCAGTGATCAAAAGACAGTCTCCCCTCTCCTGCAGCAGAGCGATCCCACCAGTGATCCAAAGGCAGTCTCCCCTCTCCTGCAGCAGAGCGATTCCACCAGTGATCAAAAGGCACGCTCCCCTATCCTGCACCAGAGTGATCCCACCAGTGATCAAAAGGCAGTCTCCCCTCTCCGGCAGCAGAGCGATCCCAACAGCGATCAAAAGGCAGTCTCCCCTCTCTGGCAGCAGAGCGATCCCACCAGTGAACAAAAGGCAGTCTACCCTCTCCTGCAGCAGAGCAATCCCACCAGTGATCAAAAGGCAGTCTCCCCTCTCCTGCAGCAGAGCGATCCCACCAGATATCTATCAAAAGGCAGTCTCCCCTCTCCTGCATCAGAGCGATCCCACCAGTGATCAAAAGGCAGTCTCCCCTCTCCTGCAGCAGAGCGATCTCACCAGTGATCAAAAGGCAGTCTGCCCTCTCCTGCAGCAGAGCGATCCCACCAGAGATCAAAAGGCAGTCTTCCCTCTCCTGCAGCAGAGCGATCCCACCAGTGATCAAAAGGCACGCTCCCCTCTCCTGCACCAGAGTGATCCCACGAGTGATCAAAAGGCAGTGTCCCCTCTCCGGCAGCAGAGGGATCCCAACAGCGATCAAAAGGCAGTCTCCCCTCTCTGGCAGCAGAGCGATCCCACCAGTGAACAAAAGGAACGCTCCCCTCTCCTGTACCAGAGTGATCCCACCAGTGATCAAAAGGCAGTCTCCCCTCTCCGGCAGCAGAGCGATCCCAACAGTGATCAAAAGGCAGTCTCCCCTCTCTGGCAGCAGAGCGATCCCACCAGTGAACAAAAGGCAGTCTCCCCTCTGCTGCAGCAGAGCGATCCCACCAGTGATCAAAAGGCAGTCTCCCCTCTCCTGCAGCAGAGCGATCCCACCAGATATCAAAAGACAGTCTCCCCTCTCCTGCAGCAGAGCGATCCCACCAGAGATCAAAAAGGCAGTCTCCCCTCTCCGGCAGCAGAGCGATCCCACCAGTGATCAAAAGGCAGTCTCCCCTCTCCTGCAGCAGAGCGATCTCACCAGTGATCAAAAGGCAGTCTGCCCTCTCCTGCAGCAGAGCGATCCCACCAGAGTTCAAAAGGCAGTCTTCCCTCTCCTGCAGCAGAGCGATCCCACCAGTGATCAAAAGGCACGCTCCCCTCTCCTGCACCAGAGTGATCCCACGAGTGATCAAAAGGCAGTCTCCCCTCTCCGGCAGCAGAGGGATCCCAACAGCGATCAAAAGGCAGTCTCCCCTCTCTGGCAGCAGAGCGATCCCACCAGTGATCAAAAGGCAGTCTCCCTTCTCCTGCAGCAGAGCGATCCCACCAGAGATCAAAAGGCAGTCTTCCCTCTCCTGCAGCAGAGCGATCCCACCAGTGATCAAAAGACAGTCTGCCCTCTCCTGCAGCAGAGCGATCCCACCAGAGATCAAAAGGCAGTCTTCCCTCTCCTGCAGCAGAGCGATCCCACCAGTGATCAAAAGGCAGTCTCCCCTCTCCTGCAGCAGAGCGATCCCACCAGATATCAAAAGACAGTCTCCCCTCTCCTGCAGCAGAGCGATCCCACCAGAGATCAAAAGGCAGTCTCCCCTCACCGGCAGCAGAGCGATCGCACCAGTGATCAAAAGGCAGTCTCCCCTCTCCTGCAGCAGAGCGATCCCACCAGAGATCAAAAGGCAGTCTCCCCTCTCCTGCAGCAGAGCGATCCCACCAGTGATCAAAAGGCAGTCTCCCCTCTCCTGCAGCAGAGCGATCCCACCAGTGATCAAAAGGCAGTCTCCCCTCTCCTGCAGCAGAGCGATCCCATCAGATATCAAAAGACAGTCTCTCCTCTCCTGCAGCAGAGCAATACCACCACTGATCAAAAGTCATTCTCCACTCTCCTGCAGCAGAGCGATCCCATCAGATATCAAAAGACAGTCTCCCCTCTCCTGCAGCAGAGCAATCCCACCAGGTATCAAAAGGCAGTCTCCCTTCTCCTGCAGCAGAGCGATCCCTCCAGTGATCAAAAGGCAGTCTCCTCTCTCCTGCAGCAGAGCGATCCCTCCAGTGATCAAAAGGCAGTCTCCTCTCTCCTGCAGCAGAGCGATCCCACCTCTGATCAAAAGACAGTCTCCCCTCTCCTGCAGCAGAGTAATATCACCAGAGATCAAAAGGCAGTCTCCCCACTCCTGCAGCAGAGCAATCCCACCAGGTATCAAAAGGCAGTCTCCCCTCTCCTGCAGCAGAGTGATCCCACCAGTGATCAAAAGGTAGTCTCCCCTCTCCTGCAGCAGTGATCCCACCAGAGATCAAAAGACTGTCGCCACTCTCCAGCAGCAGAGCGATCCCACCAGTGATCAAAAGACAGTCTCCCCTCTCCTGCAGCAGTGATCCCACCAGAGATCAAAAGACTGTCGCCACTCTCCAGCAGCAGAGCGATCCCACCAGTGATCAAAAGTCAGTCTCCCCTCTCCTGCAGCAGTGATCCCACCACTGATAAAAAGGCAGTCTGCCCTCTCCTGCAGCAGTGATCCCACCAGTGATCAAAAGGCAGTCTCCCCTCTCCTGCAGCAGAGCGATCCCACCAGTGATCAAAAGACAGTCTCCCCTCTCCTGCAGCAGAGCGATCCCACCAGTGATCCAAAGGCAGTCTCCCCTCTCCTGCAGCAGAGCGATCCCACCAGTGATCAAAAGGCACGCTCCCCTATCCTGCACCAGAGTGATCCCACCAGTGATCAAAAGGCAGTCTCCCCTCTCCGGCAGCAGAGCGATCCCAACAGCGATCAAAAGGCAGTCTCCCCTCTCTGGCAGCAGAGCGATCCCACCAGTGAACAAAAGGCAGTCTACCCTCTCCTGCAGCAGAGGAATCCCACCAGTGATCAAAAGGCAGTCTCCCCTCTCCTGCAGCAGAGAGATCCCACCAGATATCTATCAAAAGGCAGTCTCCCCTCTCCTGCAGCAGAGCGATCTCACCAGTGATCAAAAGGCAGTCTCCCCTCTCCTGCAGCAGAGCGATCTCACCAGTGATCAAAAGGCAGTCTGCCCTCTCCTGCAGCAGAGCGATCCCACCAGAGATCAAAAGGCAGTCTTCCCTCTCCTGCAGCAGAGCGATCCCACCAGTGATCAAAAGGCACGCTCCCCTCTCCTGCACCAGAGTGATCCCACGAGTGATCAAAAGGCAGTGTCCCCTCTCCGGCAGCAGAGGGATCCCAACAGTGATCAAAAGGCAGTCTCCCCTCTCTGGCAGCAGAGCGATCCCACCAGAGATCAAAAGGCAGTCTTCCCTCTCCTGCAGCAGAGCGATCCCACCAGTGATCAAAAGACAGTCTCCCCTCTCCGGCAGCAGAGCGATCCCACCAGTGAACAAAAGGCAGTCTTCCCTCTCCAGCAGCAGAGCAATCCCACCAGAGATCAAAAGGCAGTCTCCCCTCCACTGCAGCAGAGCGATCCCACCAGAGATCAAAAGGCAGTCTCCCCTCTCCTGCAGCAGAGCGATCCCACCAGTGATCAAAAGGCAGTCTCCCCTCTCCGGCAGCAGAGCGATCCCACCTGTGAACAAAAGGCAGTCTCCCCTCTCCAGCAGCAGAGCGATCCCACCAGTGATCAAAAGGCAGTCTCCCCTCACCTGCAGCAGTGATCCCACCAGTGATCAAAAGGCAGTCTCCCCTCTCCTGCAGCAGAGCGATCCCACCAGTGATCAAAAGACAGTCACCCCTCTCCGGCAGCAGAGCGATCCCACCAGTGAACAAAAGGCAGTCTCCCCTCTCCAGCAGCAGAGCAATCCCATCAGATATCAAAAGACAGTCTCCCCTCGCCTGCAGCAGAGCAATACCACCACTGATCAAAAGTCAGTCTCCCCTCTCCTGCAGCAGAGCGATCCCATCAGATATCAAAAGACAGTCTCCCCTCTCCTGCAGCAGAGCAATCCCACCAGGTATCAAAAGGCAGTCTCCCCTCTCCTGCAGCAGAGCGATCCCTCCAGTGATCAAAAGGCAGTCTCCTCTCTCCTGAAGCAGAGCGATCCCTCCAGTGATCAAAAGGCAGAATCCTCTCTCCTGCAGCAGAGCGATCCCACCTCTGATTAAAAGACAGTCTCCCCTCTCCTGCAGCAGAGTAATCTCACCAGAGATCAAAAGGCAGTCTCCCCACTCCTGCAGCAGAGCAATCCCACCAGGTATCAAAAGGCAGTCTCCCCTCTCCTGCAGCAGAGTGATCCCACCAGTGATCAAAAGGCAGTCTCCCCTCTCCTGCAGCAGTGATCCCACCAGAGATCAAAAGACTGTCGCCACTCTCCAGCAGCAGAGCGATCCCACCAGTGATCAAAAGACAGTCTCCCCTCTCCTGCAATAGTGATCCCACCAGAGATCAAAAGACTGTCGCCACTCTCCAGCAGCAGAGCGATCCCACCAGTGATCAAAAGTCAGTCTCCCCTCTCCTGCAGCAGAACGATCCTACCAGTGATCAAAAGACAGTCTCCCCTCTCCTGCAGCAGAGCAATCCCACCAGTGATCAAAAGGCAGTCCCCCCTCTCCTGCAGCAGTGATCCCACCAGTGATCAAAAGGCAGTCTCCCCTCTCCTGCAGCAGAGCGATCCCACCAGTGATCAAAAGGCACGCTCCCCTCTCCTGGACCAGAGTGATCCCACCAGTGATCAAAAGGCAGTCTCCCCTCTCCGGCAGCAGAGCGATCCCAACAGAGATCAAATGGCAGTCTTCCCTCTCCTGCAGCAGAGCGATCCCACCAGTGATCAAAAGGCACGCTCCCCTCTCCTGCACCAGAGTGATCCCACGAGTGATTAAAAGGCAGTGTCCCCTCTCCGGCAGCAGAGGGATCCCAACAGCGATCAAAAGGCAGTCTCCCCTCTCTGGCAGCAGAGCGATCCCACCAGTGATCAAAAGGCAGTCTCCCCTCTCCTGCAGCAGAGCGATCTCACCAGTGATCAAAAGGCAGTCTGCCCACTCCTGCAGCAGAGAGATCCCACCAGAGATCAAAAGGCAGTCTCCCCTCTCTGGCAGC
Organism: Hemitrygon akajei; assembly: GCF_048418815.1. Taxonomy (NCBI): domain Eukaryota; kingdom Metazoa; phylum Chordata; class Chondrichthyes; order Myliobatiformes; family Dasyatidae; genus Hemitrygon; species Hemitrygon akajei. The sequence continues at coordinate 123,206,699 of NC_133131.1, read as the reverse complement.
AGAGCGATCCCACCAGTGAACAAAAGGCAGTCTCCCCTCTCCAGCAGCAGAGCGATCCCACCAGTGATCAAAAGGCACGCTCCCCTCTCCTGCACCAGAGTGATCCCACGAGTGATCAAAAGGCAGTCTCCCCTCTCCGGCAGCAGAGGGATCCCAACAGTGATCAAAAGGCAGTCTCCCCTCTCTGGCAGCAGAGCGATCCCACCAGTGATCAAAAGGCAGTCTCCCCTCTCCAGCCGCAGAGCGATCCCACCAGTGATCAAAAGGCAGTCTCCCCTCTCCTGCAGCAGAGCGATCCCATCAGATATCAAAAGGCAGTCTCCCCTCTCTGGCAGCAGAGCGATCCCACCAGTGAACAAAAGGCAGTCTCCCCTCTCCGGCAGCAGAGCGATCCCAACAGTGATCAAAAGGCAGTCTCCCCTCTCTGGCAGCAGAGCGATCCCACCAGTGAACAAAAGGCAGTCTCCCCTCTCCTGCAGCAGAGCGATCCCACCAGTGATCAAAAGGCAGTCTCCCCTCTCCTGCAGCAGAGCGATCCCACCAGATATCAAAAGACAGTCTCCCCTCTCCTGCAGCAGAGCGATTCCACCAGTGATCAAAAGGCAGTCTCCCCTCTCCTGCAGCAGAGTGATCCCACCAGAGATCAAAAGGCAGTCTCCCCTCTCCTGCAGCAGAGTGATCCCACCAGAGATCAAAAGGCAGTCTCCCCTCACCGGCAGCAGAGCGATCGCACCAGTGATCAAAAGGCAGTCTCCCCTCTCCTGCAGCAGAGCGATCCCACCAGAGATCAAAAGGCAGTCTCCCCTCTCCTGCAGCAGAGCGATCCCACCAGTGATCAAAAGGCAGTCTCCCCTCTCCTGCAGCAGAGCGATCCCACCAGTGATCAAAAGGCAGTCTCCCCTCTCCTGCAGCAGAGCGATCCCACCAGATATCAAAAGACAGTCTCCCCTCTCCTGCAGCAGTGATCCCACCACTGATCAAAAGGCAGTCTGCCCTCTCCTGCAGCAGTGATCCCACCAGTGATCAAAAGGCAGTCTCCCCTCTCCTGCAGCAGAGCGATCCCACCAGTGATCAAAAGACAGTCTCCCCTCTCCTGCAGCAGAGCGATCCCACCAGTGATCCAAAGGCAGTCTCCCCTCTCCTGCAGCAGAGCGATCCCACCAGTGATCAAAAGGCACGCTCCCCTATCCTGCACCAGAGTGATCCCACCAGTGATCAAAAGGCAGTCTCCCCTCTCCGGCAGCAGAGCGATCCCAACAGCGATCAAAAGGCAGTCTCCCCTCTCTGGCAGCAGAGCGATCCCACCAGTGAACAAAAGGCAGTCTACCCTCTCCTGCAGCAGAGCAATCCCACCAGTGATCAAAAGGCAGTCTCCCCTCTCCTGCAGCAGAGCGATCCCACCAGATATCTATCAAAAGGCAGTCTCCCCTCTCCTGCATCAGAGCGATCCCACCAGTGATCAAAAGGCAGTCTCCCCTCTCCTGCAGCAGAGCGATCTCACCAGTGATCAAAAGGCAGTCTGCCCTCTCCTGCAGCAGAGCGATCCCACCAGAGATCAAAAGGCAGTCTTCCCTCTCCTGCAGCAGAGCGATCCCACCAGTGATCAAAAGGCACGCTCCCCTCTCCTGCACCAGAGTGATCCCACGAGTGATCAAAAGGCAGTGTCCCCTCTCCGGCAGCAGAGGGATCCCAACAGCGATCAAAAGGCAGTCTCCCCTCTCTGGCAGCAGAGCGATCCCACCAGTGAACAAAAGGCAGTCTCCCCTCTCCAGCAGCAGAGCGATCCCACCAGAGATCAAAAGGCAGTCTCCCCTCACCTGCAGCAGAGCGATCCCATCAGTGATCAAAAGGGAGGCTCCCCTCTCCTGCAGCAGAGCGATCCCACCAGTGATCAAAAGACAGTCTCCCCTCTCCTGCAGCAGAGCGATCCCACCAGAGATCAAAAAGGCTGTCTCCCCTCTCCGGCAGCAGAGCGATCCCACCAGTGAACAAAAGGCAGTCTCCCCTCTCCTGCAGCAGAGCGATCCCACCAGTGATCAAAAGGCAGTCTCCCCTCTCCTGCAGCAGAGCGATCCCACCAGTGATCAAAAGACAGTCTCCCCTCTCCGGCAGCAGAGCGATCCCACCAGTGAACAAAAGGCAGTCTCCCCTCTCCAGCAGCAGAGCAATCCCACCAGAGATCAAAAGGCAGTCTCCCCTCTCCAGCAGCAGAGCAATCCAACCACTGATCAAAAGGCAGTCTCCCCTCTCCTGCAGCAGACCGATCCCACCAGTGATCAAAAGGCAGTCTCCCCTCTCCTGCAGCAGAGCGATCCCACCAGTGATCAAAAGGCAGTCTCCCCTCTCCTGCAGCAGAGCGATCCCACCAGTGATCAAAAGGCAGTCTCCCCTCTCCTGCAGCAGAACGATCCCACCAGTGATCAAAAGGAACGCTCCCCTCTCCTGTACCAGAGTGATCCCACCAGTGATCAAAAGGCAGTCTCCCCTCTCCGGCAGCAGAGCGATCCCAACAGTGATCAAAAGGCAGTCTCCCCTCTCCTGCAGCAGAGCGATCCCACCAGAGATCAAAAAGGCAGTCTCCCCTCTCCGGCAGCAGAGCGATCCCACCAGTGATCAAAAGGCAGTCTCCCCTCTCCTGCAGCAGAGCGATCTCACCAGTGATCAAAAGGCAGTCTGCCCTCTCCTGCAGCAGAGCGATCCCACCAGAGTTCAAAAGGCAGTCTTCCCTCTCCTGCAGCAGAGCGATCCCACCAGTGATCAAAAGGCACGCTCCCCTCTCCTGCACCAGAGTGATCCCACGAGTGATCAAAAGGCAGTGTCCCCTCTCTGGCAGCAGAGCGATCCCACCAGTGATCAAAAGGCAGTCTCCCCTCTCTGGCAGCAGAGCGATCCCACCAGTGATCAAAAGGCAGTCTCCCCTCTCCTGCAGCAGAGCGATCCCACCAGTGATCAAAAGGCAGTCTGCCCTCTCCTGCAGCAGAGCGATCCCACCAGAGATCAAAAGGCAGTCTCCCCTCTCTGGCAGCAGAGCGATCCCACCAGTGAACAAAAGGCAGTCTCCCCTCTCCAGCAGCAGAGCGATCCCACCAGTGATCAAAAGGCACGCTCCCCTCTCCTGCACCAGAGTGATCCCACGAGTGATCAAAAGGCAGTCTCCCCTCTCCGGCAGCAGAGGGATCCCAACAGCGATCAAAAGGCAGTCTCCCCTCTCTGGCAGCAGAGCGATCCCACCAGTGATCAAAAGGCAGTCTCCCTTCTCCTGCAGCAGAGCGATCCCACCAGAGATCAAAAGGCAGTCTTCCCTCTCCTGCAGCAGAGCGATCCCACCAGTGATCAAAAGACAGTCTGCCCTCTCCTGCAGCAGAGCGATCCCACCAGAGATCAAAAGGCAGTCTTCCCTCTCCTGCAGCAGAGCGATCCCACCAGTGATCAAAAGGCAGTCTCCCCTCTCCTGCAGCAGAGCGATCCCACCAGATATCAAAAGACAGTCTCCCCTCTCCTGCAGCAGAGCGATCCCACCAGAGATCAAAAGGCAGTCTCCCCTCACCGGCAGCAGAGTGATCGCACCAGTGATCAAAAGGCAGTCTCCCCTCTCCTGCAGCAGAGCGATCCCACCAGAGATCAAAAGGCAGTCTCCCCTCTCCTGCAGCAGAGCGATCCCACCAGTGATCAAAAGGCAGTCTCCCCTCTCCTGCAGCAGAGCGATCCCACCAGTGATCAAAAGGCAGTCTCCCCTCTCCTGCAGCAGAGCGATCCCATCAGATATCAAAAGACAGTCTCTCCTCTCCTGCAGCAGAGCAATACCACCACTGATCAAAAGTCATTCTCCCCTCTCCTGCAGCAGAGCGATCCCATCAGATATCAAAAGACAGTCTCCCCTCTCCTGCAGCAGAGCAATCCCACCAGGTATCAAAAGGCAGTCTCCCTTCTCCTGCAGCAGAGCGATCCCTCCAGTGATCAAAAGGCAGTCTCCTCTCTCCTGCAGCAGAGCGATCCCTCCAGTGATCAAAAGGCAGTCTCCTCTCTCCTGCAGCAGAGCGATCCCACCTCTGATCAAAAGACAGTCTCCCCTCTCCTGCAGCAGAGTAATATCACCAGAGATCAAAAGGCAGTCTCCCCACTCCTGCAGCAGAGCAATCCCACCAGGTATCAAAAGGCAGTCTCCCCTCTCCTGCAGCAGAGTGATCCCACCAGTGATCAAAAGGTAGTCTCCCCTCTCCTGCAGCAGTGATCCCACCAGAGATCAAAAGACTGTCGCCACTCTCCAGCAGCAGAGCGATCCCACCAGTGATCAAAAGACAGTCTCCCCTCTCCTGCAGCAGTGATCCCACCAGAGATCAAAAGACTGTCGCCACTCTCCAGCAGCAGAGCGATCCCACCAGTGATCAAAAGTCAGTCTCCCCTCTCCTGCAGCAGTGATCCCACCACTGATAAAAAGGCAGTCTGCCCTCTCCTGCAGCAGTGATCCCACCAGTGATCAAAAGGCAGTCTCCCCTCTCCTGCAGCAGAGCGATCCCACCAGTGATCAAAAGACAGTCTCCCCTCTCCTGCAGCAGAGCGATCCCACCAGTGATCCAAAGGCAGTCTCCCCTCTCCTGCAGCAGAGCGATTCCACCAGTGATCAAAAGGCACGCTCCCCTATCCTGCACCAGAGTGATCCCACCAGTGATCAAAAGACAGTCTCCCCTCTCCTGCAGCAGAGTAATCTCACCAGAGATCAAAAGGCACTCCCCTCTCCTGCAGCAGAGAGATCCCACCAGTGATCAAAAGACAGTCTCCCCTCTCCTGCAGCAGAGTAATCTCACCAGAGATCAAAAGGCACTCCCCTCTCCTGTAGCAGAGCGATCCCACCAGTGATCAAAAGACAGTCTCCCCTCTCCTGCAGCAGAGCAATCCCACCAGTGATCAAAAGGCAGTCCCCCCTCTCCTGCAGCAGTGATCCCACCAGTGATCAAAAGGCACGCTCCCCTCTCCTGGACCAGAGCGATCCCACCAGTGAACAAAAGGCAGTCTCCCCTCTCCTGCAGCAGAGCGATCCCACCAGTGATAAAAAGGCAGTCTCCCCTGTCCTGCAGCAGATTGATCCTACCAGTGATCAAAAGACAGTCTCCCCTCTCCTGCAGCAGAGCAATCCCACCAGTGATCAAAAGGCAGTCCCCCCTCTCCTGCAGCAGTGATCCCACCAGTGATCAAAAGGCAGTCTCCCCTCTCCTGCAGCAGAGCGATCCCACCAGTGATCAAAAGGCACGCTCCCCTCTCCTGGACCAGAGTGATCCCACCAGTGATCAAAAGGCAGTCTCCCCTCTCCGGCAGCAGAGCGATCCCAACAGAGATCAAATGGCAGTCTTCCCTCTCCTGCAGCAGAGCGATCCCACCAGTGATCAAAAGGCACGCTCCCCTCTCCTGCACCAGAGTGATCCCACGAGTGATTAAAAGGCAGTGTCCCCTCTCCGGCAGCAGAGGGATCCCAACAGCGATCAAAAGGCAGTCTCCCCTCTCTGGCAGCAGAGCGATCCCACCAGTGATCAAAAGGCAGTCTCCCCTCTCCTGCAGCTGAGCGATCTCACCAGTGATCAAAAGGCAGTCTGCCCTCTCCTGCAGCAGAGAGATCCCACCAGAGATCAAAAGGCAGTCTCCCCTCTCTGGCAGCAGAGCGATCCCACCAGTGAACAAAAGGCAGTCTCCCCTCTCCAGCAGCAGAGCGATCCCACCAGTGATCAAAAGGCACGCTCCCCTCTCCTGCACCAGAGTGATCCCACGAGTGATCAAAAGGCAGTCTCCCCTCTCCGGCAGCAGAGGGATCCCAACAGTGATCAAAAGGCAGTCTCCCCTCTCTAGCAGCAGAGCGATCCCACCAGTGATCAAAAGGCAGTCTCCCCTCTCCAGCCGCAGAGCGATCCCACCAGTGATCAAAAGGCAGTCTCCCCTCTCCTGCAGCAGAGCGATCCCATCAGATATCAAAAGGCAGTCTCCCCTCTCTGGCAGCAGAGCGATCCCACCAGTGAACAAAAGGCAGTCTCCCCTCTCCGGCAGCAGAGCGATCCCAACAGTGATCAACAGGCAGTCTCCCCTCTCTGGCAGCAGAGCGATCCCACCAGTGAACAAAAGGCAGTCTCCCCTCTCCTGCAGCAGAGCGATCCCACCAGTGATCAAAAGGCAGTCTCCCCTCTCCTGCAGCAGAGCGATCCCACCAGATATCAAAAGACAGTCTCCCCTCTCCTGCAGCAGAGCGATCCCACCAGAGATCAAAAGGCAGTCTCCCCTCACCGGCAGCAGAGCGATCGCACCAGTGATCAAAAGGCAGTCTCCCCTCTCCTGCAGCAGAGCGATCCCACCAGAGATCAAAAGGCAGTCTCCCCTCTCCTGCAGCAGAGCGATCCCACCAGTGATCAAAAGGCAGTCTCCCCTCTCCTGCAGCAGAGCGATCCCACCAGTGATCAAAAGGCAGTCTCCCCTCTCCTGCAGCAGAGCGATCCCATCAGATATCAAAAGACAGTCTCTCCTCTCCTGCAGCAGAGCAATACCACCACTGATCAAAAGTCATTCTCCCCTCTCCTGCAGCAGAGCGATCCCATCAGATATCAAAAGACAGTCTCCCCTCTCCTGCAGCAGAGCAATCCCACCAGGTATCAAAAGGCAGTCTCCCCTCTCCTGCAGCAGAGCGATCCCTCCAGTGATCAAAAGGCAGTCTCCTCTCTCCTGCAGCAGAGCGATCCCTCCAGTGATCAAAAGGCAGTCTCCTCTCTCCTGCAGCAGAGCGATCCCACCTCTGATCAAAAGACAGTCTCCCCTCTCCTGCAGCAGAGTAATATCACCAGAGATCAAAAGGCAGTCTCCCCACTCCTGCAGCAGAGCAATCCCACCAGGTATCAAAAGGCAGTCTCCCCTCTCCTGCAGCAGAGTGATCCCACCAGTGATCAAAAGGTAGTCTCCCGTCTCCTGCAGCAGTGATCCCACCAGAGATCAAAAGACTGTCGCCACTCTCCAGCAGCAGAGCGATCCCACCAGTGATCAAAAGACAGTCTCCCCTCTCCTGCAGCAGTGATCCCACCAGAGATCAAAAGACTGTCGCCACTCTCCAGCAGCAGAGCGATCCCACCAGATATCAAAAGACAGTCTCCCCTCTCCTGCAGCAGTGATCCCACCACTGATCAAAAAGCAGTCTGCCCTCTCCTGCAGCAGTGATCCCACCAGTGATCAAAAGGCAGTCTCCCCTCTCCTGCAGCAGAGCGATCCCACCAGTGATCAAAAGACAGTCTCCCCTCTCCTGCAGCAGAGCGATCCCACCAGTGATCCAAAGGCAGTCTCCCCTCTCCTGCAGCAGAGTGATCCCACGAGTGATCAAAAGGCAGTCTCCCCTCTCCGGCAGCAGAGGGATCCCAACAGTGATCAAAAGGCAGTCTCCCCTCTCTGGCAGCAGAGCGATCCCACCAGTGATCAAAAGGCAGTCTCCCCTCTCCAGCCGCAGAGCGATCCCACCAGTGATCAAAAGGCAGTCTCCCCTCTCCTGCAGCAGAGCGATCCCATCAGATATCAAAAGGCAGTCTCCCCTCTCTGGCAGCAGAGCGATCCCACCAGTGAACAAAAGGCAGTCTCCCCTCTCCGGCAGCAGAGCGATCCCAACAGTGATCAAAAGGCAGTCTCCCCTCTCTGGCAGCAGAGCGATCCCACCAGTGAACAAAAGGCAGTCTCCCCTCTCCTGCAGCAGAGCGATCCCACCAGTGATCAAAAGGCAGTCTCCCCTCTCCTGCAGCAGAGCGATCCCACCAGATATCAAAAGACAGTCTCCCCTCTCCTGCAGCAGAGCGATTCCACCAGTGATCAAAAGGCAGTCTCCCCTCTCCTGCAGCAGAGTGATCCCACCAGAGATCAAAAGGCAGTCTCCCCTCTCCTGCAGCAGAGTGATCCCACCAGAGATCAAAAGGCAGTCTCCCCTCACCGGCAGCAGAGCGATCGCACCAGTGATCAAAAGGCAGTCTCCCCTCTCCTGCAGCAGAGCGATCCCACCAGAGATCAAAAGGCAGTCTCCCCTCTCCTGCAGCAGAGCGATCCCACCAGTGATCAAAAGGCAGTCTCCCCTCTCCTGCAGCAGAGCGATCCCACCAGTGATCAAAAGGCAGTCTCCCCTCTCCTGCAGCAGAGCGATCCCACCAGATATCAAAAGACAGTCTCCCCTCTCCTGCAGCAGTGATCCCACCACTGATCAAAAGGCAGTCTGCCCTCTCCTGCAGCAGTGATCCCACCAGTGATCAAAAGGCAGTCTCCCCTCTCCTGCAGCAGAGCGATCCCACCAGTGATCAAAAGACAGTCTCCCCTCTCCTGCAGCAGAGCGATCCCACCAGTGATCCAAAGGCAGTCTCCCCTCTCCTGCAGCAGAGCGATCCCACCAGTGATCAAAAGGCACGCTCCCCTATCCTGCACCAGAGTGATCCCACCAGTGATCAAAAGGCAGTCTCCCCTCTCCGGCAGCAGAGCGATCCCAACAGCGATCAAAAGGCAGTCTCCCCTCTCTGGCAGCAGAGCGATCCCACCAGTGAACAAAAGGCAGTCTACCCTCTCCTGCAGCAGAGCAATCCCACCAGTGATCAAAAGGCAGTCTCCCCTCTCCTGCAGCAGAGCGATCCCACCAGATATCTATCAAAAGGCAGTCTCCCCTCTCCTGCATCAGAGCGATCCCACCAGTGATCAAAAGGCAGTCTCCCCTCTCCTGCAGCAGAGCGATCTCACCAGTGATCAAAAGGCAGTCTGCCCTCTCCTGCAGCAGAGCGATCCCACCAGAGATCAAAAGGCAGTCTTCCCTCTCCTGCAGCAGAGCGATCCCACCAGTGATCAAAAGGCACGCTCCCCTCTCCTGCACCAGAGTGATCCCACGAGTGATCAAAAGGCAGTGTCCCCTCTCCGGCAGCAGAGGGATCCCAACAGCGATCAAAAGGCAGTCTCCCCTCTCTGGCAGCAGAGCGATCCCACCAGTGAACAAAAGGCAGTCTCCCCTCTCCAGCAGCAGAGCGATCCCACCAGAGATCAAAAGGCAGTCTCCCCTCACCTGCAGCAGAGCGATCCCATCAGTGATCAAAAGGGAGGCTCCCCTCTCCTGCAGCAGAGCGATCCCACCAGTGATCAAAAGACAGTCTCCCCTCTCCTGCAGCAGAGCGATCCCACCAGAGATCAAAAAGGCTGTCTCCCCTCTCCGGCAGCAGAGCGATCCCACCAGTGAACAAAAGGCAGTCTCCCCTCTCCTGCAGCAGAGCGATCCCACCAGTGATCAAAAGGCAGTCTCCCCTCTCCTGCAGCAGAGCGATCCCACCAGTGATCAAAAGACAGTCTCCCCTCTCCGGCAGCAGAGCGATCCCACCAGTGAACAAAAGGCAGTCTCCCCTCTCCAGCAGCAGAGCAATCCCACCAGAGATCAAAAGGCAGTCTCCCCTCTCCAGCAGCAGAGCAATCCAACCACTGATCAAAAGGCAGTCTCCCCTCTCCTGCAGCAGACCGATCCCACCAGTGATCAAAAGGCAGTCTCCCCTCTCCTGCAGCAGAGCGATCCCACCAGTGATCAAAAGGCAGTCTCCCCTCTCCTGCAGCAGAGCGATCCCACCAGTGATCAAAAGGCAGTCTCCCCTCTCCTGCAGCAGAACGATCCCACCAGTGATCAAAAGGAACGCTCCCCTCTCCTGTACCAGAGTGATCCCACCAGTGATCAAAAGGCAGTCTCCCCTCTCCGGCAGCAGAGCGATCCCAACAGTGATCAAAAGGCAGTCTCCCCTCTCCTGCAGCAGAGCGATCCCACCAGAGATCAAAAAGGCAGTCTCCCCTCTCCGGCAGCAGAGCGATCCCACCAGTGATCAAAAGGCAGTCTCCCCTCTCCTGCAGCAGAGCGATCTCACCAGTGATCAAAAGGCAGTCTGCCCTCTCCTGCAGCAGAGCGATCCCACCAGAGTTCAAAAGGCAGTCTTCCCTCTCCTGCAGCAGAGCGATCCCACCAGTGATCAAAAGGCACGCTCCCCTCTCCTGCACCAGAGTGATCCCACGAGTGATCAAAAGGCAGTGTCCCCTCTCTGGCAGCAGAGCGATCCCACCAGTGATCAAAAGGCAGTCTCCCCTCTCTGGCAGCAGAGCGATCCCACCAGTGATCAAAAGGCAGTCTCCCCTCTCCTGCAGCAGAGCGATCCCACCAGTGATCAAAAGGCAGTCTGCCCTCTCCTGCAGCAGAGCGATCCCACCAGAGATCAAAAGGCAGTCTCCCCTCTCTGGCAGCAGAGCGATCCCACCAGTGAACAAAAGGCAGTCTCCCCTCTCCAGCAGCAGAGCGATCCCACCAGTGATCAAAAGGCACGCTCCCCTCTCCTGCACCAGAGTGATCCCACGAGTGATCAAAAGGCAGTCTCCCCTCTCCGGCAGCAGAGGGATCCCAACAGCGATCAAAAGGCAGTCTCCCCTCTCTGGCAGCAGAGCGATCCCACCAGTGATCAAAAGGCAGTCTCCCTTCTCCTGCAGCAGAGCGATCCCACCAGAGATCAAAAGGCAGTCTTCCCTCTCCTGCAGCAGAGCGATCCCACCAGTGATCAAAAGACAGTCTGCCCTCTCCTGCAGCAGAGCGATCCCACCAGAGATCAAAAGGCAGTCTTCCCTCTCCTGCAGCAGAGCGATCCCACCAGTGATCAAAAGGCAGTCTCCCCTCTCCTGCAGCAGAGCGATCCCACCAGATATCAAAAGACAGTCTCCCCTCTCCTGCAGCAGAGCGATCCCACCAGAGATCAAAAGGCAGTCTCCCCTCACCGGCAGCAGAGTGATCGCACCAGTGATCAAAAGGCAGTCTCCCCTCTCCTGCAGCAGAGCGATCCCACCAGAGATCAAAAGGCAGTCTCCCCTCTCCTGCAGCAGAGCGATCCCACCAGTGATCAAAAGGCAGTCTCCCCTCTCCTGCAGCAGAGCGATCCCACCAGTGATCAAAAGGCAGTCTCCCCTCTCCTGCAGCAGAGCGATCCCATCAGATATCAAAAGACAGTCTCTCCTCTCCTGCAGCAGAGCAATACCACCACTGATCAAAAGTCATTCTCCCCTCTCCTGCAGCAGAGCGATCCCATCAGATATCAAAAGACAGTCTCCCCTCTCCTGCAGCAGAGCAATCCCACCAGGTATCAAAAGGCAGTCTCCCTTCTCCTGCAGCAGAGCGATCCCTCCAGTGATCAAAAGGCAGTCTCCTCTCTCCTGCAGCAGAGCGATCCCTCCAGTGATCAAAAGGCAGTCTCCTCTCTCCTGCAGCAGAGCGATCCCACCTCTGATCAAAAGACAGTCTCCCCTCTCCTGCAGCAGAGTAATATCACCAGAGATCAAAAGGCAGTCTCCCCACTCCTGCAGCAGAGCAATCCCACCAGGTATCAAAAGGCAGTCTCCCCTCTCCTGCAGCAGAGTGATCCCACCAGTGATCAAAAGGTAGTCTCCCCTCTCCTGCAGCAGTGATCCCACCAGAGATCAAAAGACTGTCGCCACTCTCCAGCAGCAGAGCGATCCCACCAGTGATCAAAAGACAGTCTCCCCTCTCCTGCAGCAGTGATCCCACCAGAGATCAAAAGACTGTCGCCACTCTCCAGCAGCAGAGCGATCCCACCAGTGATCAAAAGTCAGTCTCCCCTCTCCTGCAGCAGTGATCCCACCACTGATAAAAAGGCAGTCTGCCCTCTCCTGCAGCAGTGATCCCACCAGTGATCAAAAGGCAGTCTCCCCTCTCCTGCAGCAGAGCGATCCCACCAGTGATCAAAAGACAGTCTCCCCTCTCCTGCAGCAGAGCGATCCCACCAGTGATCCAAAGGCAGTCTCCCCTCTCCTGCAGCAGAGCGATTCCACCAGTGATCAAAAGGCACGCTCCCCTATCCTGCACCAGAGTGATCCCACCAGTGATCAAAAGACAGTCTCCCCTCTCCTGCAGCAGAGTAATCTCACCAGAGATCAAAAGGCACTCCCCTCTCCTGCAGCAGAGAGATCCCACCAGTGATCAAAAGACAGTCTCCCCTCTCCTGCAGCAGAGTAATCTCACCAGAGATCAAAAGGCACTCCCCTCTCCTGTAGCAGAGCGATCCCACCAGTGATCAAAAGACAGTCTCCCCTCTCCTGCAGCAGAGCAATCCCACCAGTGATCAAAAGGCAGTCCCCCCTCTCCTGCAGCAGTGATCCCACCAGTGATCAAAAGGCACGCTCCCCTCTCCTGGACCAGAGCGATCCCACCAGTGAACAAAAGGCAGTCTCCCCTCTCCTGCAGCAGAGCGATCCCACCAGTGATAAAAAGGCAGTCTCCCCTGTCCTGCAGCAGATTGATCCTACCAGTGATCAAAAGACAGTCTCCCCTCTCCTGCAGCAGAGCAATCCCACCAGTGATCAAAAGGCAGTCCCCCCTCTCCTGCAGCAGTGATCCCACCAGTGATCAAAAGGCAGTCTCCCCTCTCCTGCAGCAGAGCGATCCCACCAGTGATCAAAAGGCACGCTCCCCTCTCCTGGACCAGAGTGATCCCACCAGTGATCAAAAGGCAGTCTCCCCTCTCCGGCAGCAGAGCGATCCCAACAGAGATCAAATGGCAGTCTTCCCTCTCCTGCAGCAGAGCGATCCCACCAGTGATCAAAAGGCACGCTCCCCTCTCCTGCACCAGAGTGATCCCACGAGTGATTAAAAGGCAGTGTCCCCTCTCCGGCAGCAGAGGGATCCCAACAGCGATCAAAAGGCAGTCTCCCCTCTCTGGCAGCAGAGCGATCCCACCAGTGATCAAAAGGCAGTCTCCCCTCTCCTGCAGCTGAGCGATCTCACCAGTGATCAAAAGGCAGTCTGCCCTCTCCTGCAGCAGAGAGATCCCACCAGAGATCAAAAGGCAGTCTCCCCTCTCTGGCAGCAGAGCGATCCCACCAGTGAACAAAAGGCAGTCTCCCCTCTCCAGCAGCAGAGCGATCCCACCAGTGATCAAAAGGCACGCTCCCCTCTCCTGCACCAGAGTGATCCCACGAGTGATCAAAAGGCAGTCTCCCCTCTCCGGCAGCAGAGGGATCCCAACAGTGATCAAAAGGCAGTCTCCCCTCTCTAGCAGCAGAGCGATCCCACCAGTGATCAAAAGGCAGTCTCCCCTCTCCAGCCGCAGAGCGATCCCACCAGTGATCAAAAGGCAGTCTCCCCTCTCCTGCAGCAGAGCGATCCCATCAGATATCAAAAGGCAGTCTCCCCTCTCTGGCAGCAGAGCGATCCCACCAGTGAACAAAAGGCAGTCTCCCCTCTCCGGCAGCAGAGCGATCCCAACAGTGATCAACAGGCAGTCTCCCCTCTCTGGCAGCAGAGCGATCCCACCAGTGAACAAAAGGCAGTCTCCCCTCTCCTGCAGCAGAGCGATCCCACCAGTGATCAAAAGGCAGTCTCCCCTCTCCTGCAGCAGAGCGATCCCACCAGATATCAAAAGACAGTCTCCCCTCTCCTGCAGCAGAGCGATCCCACCAGAGATCAAAAGGCAGTCTCCCCTCACCGGCAGCAGAGCGATCGCACCAGTGATCAAAAGGCAGTCTCCCCTCTCCTGCAGCAGAGCGATCCCACCAGAGATCAAAAGGCAGTCTCCCCTCTCCTGCAGCAGAGCGATCCCACCAGTGATCAAAAGGCAGTCTCCCCTCTCCTGCAGCAGAGCGATCCCACCAGTGATCAAAAGGCAGTCTCCCCTCTCCTGCAGCAGAGCGATCCCATCAGATATCAAAAGACAGTCTCTCCTCTCCTGCAGCAGAGCAATACCACCACTGATCAAAAGTCATTCTCCCCTCTCCTGCAGCAGAGCGATCCCATCAGATATCAAAAGACAGTCTCCCCTCTCCTGCAGCAGAGCAATCCCACCAGGTATCAAAAGGCAGTCTCCCCTCTCCTGCAGCAGAGCGATCCCTCCAGTGATCAAAAGGCAGTCTCCTCTCTCCTGCAGCAGAGCGATCCCTCCAGTGATCAAAAGGCAGTCTCCTCTCTCCTGCAGCAGAGCGATCCCACCTCTGATCAAAAGACAGTCTCCCCTCTCCTGCAGCAGAGTAATATCACCAGAGATCAAAAGGCAGTCTCCCCACTCCTGCAGCAGAGCAATCCCACCAGGTATCAAAAGGCAGTCTCCCCTCTCCTGCAGCAGAGTGATCCCACCAGTGATCAAAAGGTAGTCTCCCGTCTCCTGCAGCAGTGATCCCACCAGAGATCAAAAGACTGTCGCCACTCTCCAGCAGCAGAGCGATCCCACCAGTGATCAAAAGACAGTCTCCCCTCTCCTGCAGCAGTGATCCCACCAGAGATCAAAAGACTGTCGCCACTCTCCAGCAGCAGAGCGATCCCACCAGATATCAAAAGACAGTCTCCCCTCTCCTGCAGCAGTGATCCCACCACTGATCAAAAAGCAGTCTGCCCTCTCCTGCAGCAGTGATCCCACCAGTGATCAAAAGGCAGTCTCCCCTCTCCTGCAGCAGAGCGATCCCACCAGTGATCAAAAGACAGTCTCCCCTCTCCTGCAGCAGAGCGATCCCACCAGTGATCCAAAGGCAGTCTCACCTCTCCTGCAGCAGAGCGATCCCACCAGTGATCAAAAGGCACGCTCCCCTATCCTGCACCAGAGTGATCCCACCAGTGATCAAAAGGCAGTCTCCCCTCTCCGGCAGCAGAGCGATCCCAACAGCGATCAAAAGGCAGTCTCCCCTCTCTGGCAGCAGAGCGATCCCACCAGTGAACAAAAGGCAGTCTACCCTCTCCTGCAGCAGAGCAATCCCACCAGTGATCAAAAGGCAGTCTCCCCTCTCCTGCAGCAGAGCGATCCCACCAGATATCTATCAAAAGGCAGTCTCCCTTCTCCTGCATCAGAGCGATCCCACCAGTGATCAAAAGGCAGTCTCCCCTCTCCTGCAGCAGAGCGATCTCACCAGTGATCAAAAGGCAGTCTGCCCTCTCCTGCAGCAGAGCGATCCCACCAGAGATCAAAAGGCAGTCTTCCCTCTCCTGCAGCAGAGCGATCCCACCAGTGATCAAAAGGCACGCTCCCCTCTCCTGCACCAGAGTGATCCCACGAGTGATCAAAAGGCAGTGTCCCCTCTCCGGCAGCAGAGGGATCCCAACAGCGATCAAAAGGCAGTCTCCCCTCTCTGGCAGCAGAGCGATCCCACCAGTGAACAAAAGGCAGTCTCCCCTCTCCAGCAGCAGAGCGATCCCACCAGAGATCAAAAGGCAGTCTCCCCTCACCTGCAGCAGAGCGATCCCATCAGTGATCAAAAGGCAGGCTCCCCTCTCCTGCAGCAGAGCAATCCCACCAGTGATCAAAAGACAGTCTCCCCTCTCCTGCAGCAGAGCGATCCCACCAGAGATCAAAAAGGCAGTCTCCCCTCTCCGGCAGCAGAGCGATCCCACCAGTGAACAAAAGGCAGTCTCCCCTCTCCTGCAGCAGAGCGATCCCACCAGTGATCAAAAGGCAGTCTCCCCTCTCCTGCAGCAGAGCGATCCCACCAGTGATCAAAAGACAGTCTCCCCTCTCCGGCAGCAGAGCGATCCCACCAGTGAACAAAAGGCAGTCTCCCCTCTCCAGCAGCAGAGCAATCCCACCAGAGATCAAAAGGCAGTCTCCTCTCTCCAGCAGCAGAGCAATCCCACCACTGATCAAAAGGCAGTCTCCCCTCTCCTGCAGCAGACCGATCCCACCAGTGATCAAAAGGCAGTCTCCCCTCTCCTGCAGCAGAGCGATCCCACCAGTGATCAAAAGGCAGTCTCCCCTCTCCTGCAGCAGAGCGATCCCACCAGTGATCAAAAGACAGTCTCCCCTCTCCTGCAGCAGAGCGATCCCACCAGTGATCAAAAGGCAGTCTCCCCTCTCCTGCAGCAGAACGATCCCACCAGTGATCAAAAGGAACGCTCCCCTCTCCTGTACCAGAGTGATCCCACCAGTGATCAAAAGGCAGTCTCCCCTCTCCGGCAGCAGAGCGATCCCAACAGTGATCAAAAGGCAGTCTCCCCTCTCTGGCAGCAGAGCGATCCCACCAGTGAACAAAAGGCAGTCTCCCCTCTCCTGCAGCAGAGCGATCCCACCAGTGATCAAAAGGCAGTCTCCCCTCTCCTGCAGCAGAGCGATCCCACCAGATATCAAAAGACAGTCTCCCCTCTCCTGCAGCAGAGCGATCCCACCAGAGATCAAAAAGGCAGTCTCCCCTCTCCGGCAGCAGAGCGATCCCACCAGTGATCAAAAGGCAGTCTCCCCTCTCCTGCAGCAGAGCGATCTCACCAGTGATCAAAAGGCAGTCTGCCCTCTCCTGCAGCAGAGCGATCCCACCAGAGTTCAAAAGGCAGTCTTCCCTCTCCTGCAGCAGAGCGATCCCACCAGTGATCAAAAGGCACGCTCCCCTCTCCTGCACCAGAGTGATCCCACGAGTGATCAAAAGGCAGTGTCCCCTCTCCGGCAGCAGAGGGATCCCAACAGCGATCAAAAGGCAGTCTCCCCTCTCTGGCAGCAGAGCGATCCCACCAGTGATCAAAAGGCAGTCTCCCCTCTCCTGCAGCAGAGCGATCTCACCAGTGATCAAAAGGCAGTCTGCCCTCTCCTGCAGCAGAGCGATCCCACCAGAGATCAAAAGGCAGTCTCCCCTCTCTGGCAGCAGAGCGATCCCACCAGTGAACAAAAGGCAGTCTCCCCTCTCCAGCAGCAGAGCGATCCCACCAGTGATCAAAAGGCACGCTCCCCTCTCCTGCACCAGAGTGATCCCACGAGTGATCAAAAGGCAGTCTCCCCTCTCCGGCAGCAGAGGGATCCCAACAGCGATCAAAAGGCAGTCTCCCCTCTCTGGCAGCAGAGCGATCCCACCAGTGATCAAAAGGCAGTCTCCCTTCTCCTGCAGCAGAGCAATCCCACCAGAGATCAAAAGGCAGTCTTCCCTCTCCTGCAGCAGAGCGATCCCACCAGTGATCAAAAGACAGTCTGCCCTCTCCTGCAGCAGAGCGATCCCACCAGAGATCAAAAGGCAGTCTTCCCTCTCCTGCAGCAGAGCGATCCCACCAGTGATCAAAAGGCAGTCTCCCCTCTCCTGCAGCAGAGCGATCCCACCAGATATCAAAAGGCAGTCTCCCCTCTCCTGCAGCAGAGCGATCCCACCAGAGATCAAAAGGCAGTCTCCCCTCACCGGCAGCAGAGTGATCGCACCAGTGATCAAAAGGCAGTCTCCCCTCTCCTGCAGCAGAGCGATCCCACCAGAGATCAAAAGGCAGTCTCCCCTCTCCTGCAGCAGAGCGATCCCACCAGTGATCAAAAGGCAGTCTCCCCTCTCCTGCAGCAGAGCGATCCCACCAGTGATCAAAAGGTAGTCTCCCCTCTCCTGCAGCAGAGCGATCCCATCAGATATCAAAAGACAGTCTCTCCTCTCCTGCAGCAGAGCAATACCACCACTGATCAAAAGTCATTCTCCCCTCTCCTGCAGCAGAGCGATCCCATCAGATATCAAAAGACAGTCTCCCCTCTCCTGCAGCAGAGCAATCCCACCAGGTATCAAAAGGCAGTCTCCCTTCTCCTGCAGCAGAGCGATCCCTCCAGTGATCAAAAGGCAGTCTCCTCTCTCCTGCAGCAGAGCGATCCCTCCAGTGATCAAAAGGCAGTCTCCTCTCTCCTGCAGCAGAGCGATCCCACCTCTGATCAAAAGACAGTCTCCCCTCTCCTGCAGCAGAGTAATATCACCAGAGATCAAAAGGCAGTCTCCCCACTCCTGCAGCAGAGCAATCCCACCAGGTATCAAAAGGCAGTCTCCCCTCTCCTGCAGCAGAGTGATCCCACCAGTGATCAAAAGGTAGTCTCCCCTCTCCTGCAGCAGTGATCCCACCAGAGATCAAAAGACTGTCGCCACTCTCCAGCAGCAGAGCGATCCCACCAGTGATCAAAAGACAGTCTCCCCTCTCCTGCAGCAGTGATCCCACCGGAGATCAAAAGACTGTCGCCACTCTCCAGCAGCAGAGCGATCCCACCAGTGATCAAAAGTCAGTCTCCCCTCTCCTGCAGCAGTGATCCCACCACTGATAAAAAGGCAGTCTGCCCTCTCCTGCAGCAGTGATCCCACCAGTGATCAAAAGGCAGTCTCCCCTCTCCTGCAGCAGAGCGATCCCACCAGTGATCAAAAGACAGTCTCCCCTCTCCTGCAGCAGAGCGATCCCACCAGTGATCCAAAGGCAGTCTCCCCTCTCCTGCAGCAGAGCGATTCCACCAGTGATCAAAAGGCACGCTCCCCTATCCTGCACCAGAGTGATCCCACCAGTGATCAAAAGGCAGTCTCCCCTCTCCGGCAGCAGAGCAATCCCAACAGCGATCAAAAGGCAGTCTCCCCTCTCTGGCAGCAGAGCGATCCCACCAGTGAACAAAAGGCAGTCTACCCTCTCCTGCAGCAGAGCAATCCCACCAGTGATCAAAAGGCAGTCTCCCCTCTCCTGCAGCAGAGCGATCCCACCAGTGATCAAAAGGCAGTCTCCCCTCTCCTGCAGCAGAGCGATCTCACCAGTGATCAAAAGGCAGTCTGCCCTCTCCTGCAGCAGAGCGATCCCACCAGAGATCAAAAGGCAGTCTCCCCTCTCTGGCAGCAGAGCGATCCCACCAGTGAACAAAAGGCAGTCTCCCCTCTCCAGCAGCAGAGCGATCCCACCAGTGATCAAAAGGCACGCTCCCCTCTCCTGCACCAGAGTGATCCCACGAGTGATCAAAAGGCAGTCTCCCCTCTCCGGCAGCAGAGGGATCCCAACAGCGATCAAAAGGCAGTCTCCCCTCTCTGGCAGCAGAGCGATCCCACCAGTGATCAAAAGGCAGTCTCCCTTCTCCTGCAGCAGAGCAATCCCACCAGAGATCAAAAGGCAGTCTTCCCTCTCCTGCAGCAGAGCGATCCCACCAGTGATCAAAAGACAGTCTGCCCTCTCCTGCAGCAGAGCGATCCCACCAGAGATCAAAAGGCAGTCTTCCCTCTCCTGCAGCAGAGCGATCCCACCAGTGATCAAAAGGCAGTCTCCCCTCTCCTGCAGCAGAGCGATCCCACCAGATATCAAAAGGCAGTCTCCCCTCTCCTGCAGCAGAGCGATCCCACCAGAGATCAAAAGGCAGTCTCCCCTCACCGGCAGCAGAGTGATCGCACCAGTGATCAAAAGGCAGTCTCCCCTCTCCTGCAGCAGAGCGATCCCACCAGAGATCAAAAGGCAGTCTCCCCTCTCCTGCAGCAGAGCGATCCCACCAGTGATCAAAAGGCAGTCTCCCCTCTCCTGCAGCAGAGCGATCCCACCAGTGATCAAAAGGTAGTCTCCCCTCTCCTGCAGCAGAGCGATCCCATCAGATATCAAAAGACAGTCTCTCCTCTCCTGCAGCAGAGCAATACCACCACTGATCAAAAGTCATTCTCCCCTCTCCTGCAGCAGAGCGATCCCATCAGATATCAAAAGACAGTCTCCCCTCTCCTGCAGCAGAGCAATCCCACCAGGTATCAAAAGGCAGTCTCCCTTCTCCTGCAGCAGAGCGATCCCTCCAGTGATCAAAAGGCAGTCTCCTCTCTCCTGCAGCAGAGCGATCCCTCCAGTGATCAAAAGGCAGTCTCCTCTCTCCTGCAGCAGAGCGATCCCACCTCTGATCAAAAGACAGTCTCCCCTCTCCTGCAGCAGAGTAATATCACCAGAGATCAAAAGGCAGTCTCCCCACTCCTGCAGCAGAGCAATCCCACCAGGTATCAAAAGGCAGTCTCCCCTCTCCTGCAGCAGAGTGATCCCACCAGTGATCAAAAGGTAGTCTCCCCTCTCCTGCAGCAGTGATCCCACCAGAGATCAAAAGACTGTCGCCACTCTCCAGCAGCAGAGCGATCCCACCAGTGATCAAAAGACAGTCTCCCCTCTCCTGCAGCAGTGATCCCACCGGAGATCAAAAGACTGTCGCCACTCTCCAGCAGCAGAGCGATCCCACCAGTGATCAAAAGTCAGTCTCCCCTCTCCTGCAGCAGTGATCCCACCACTGATAAAAAGGCAGTCTGCCCTCTCCTGCAGCAGTGATCCCACCAGTGATCAAAAGGCAGTCTCCCCTCTCCTGCAGCAGAGCGATCCCACCAGTGATCAAAAGACAGTCTCCCCTCTCCTGCAGCAGAGCGATCCCACCAGTGATCCAAAGGCAGTCTCCCCTCTCCTGCAGCAGAGCGATTCCACCAGTGATCAAAAGGCACGCTCCCCTATCCTGCACCAGAGTGATCCCACCAGTGATCAAAAGGCAGTCTCCCCTCTCCGGCAGCAGAGCAATCCCAACAGCGATCAAAAGGCAGTCTCCCCTCTCTGGCAGCAGAGCGATCCCACCAGTGAACAAAAGGCAGTCTACCCTCTCCTGCAGCAGAGCAATCCCACCAGTGATCAAAAGGCAGTCTCCCCTCTCCTGCAGCAGAGCGATCCCACCAGATATCTATCAAAAGGCAGTCTCCCCTCTCCTGCATCAGAGCGATCCCACCAGTGATCAAAAGGCAGTCTCCCCTCTCCTGCAGCAGAGCGATCTCACCAGTGATCAAAAGGCAGTCTGCCCTCTCCTGCAGCAGAGCGATCCCACCAGAGATCAAAAGGCAGTCTTCCCTCTCCTGCAGCAGAGCGATCCCACCAGTGATCAAAAGGCACGCTCCCCTCTCCTGCACCAGAGTGATCCCACGAGTGATCAAAAGGCAGTGTCCCCTCTCCGGCAGCAGAGGGATCCCAACAGCGATCAAAAGGCAGTCTCCCCTCTCTGGCAGCAGAGCGATCCCACCAGTGAACAAAAGGAACGCTCCCCTCTCCTGTACCAGAGTGATCCCACCAGTGATCAAAAGGCAGTCTCCCCTCTCCGGCAGCAGAGCGATCCCAACAGTGATCAAAAGGCAGTCTCCCCTCTCTGGCAGCAGAGCGATCCCACCAGTGAACAAAAGGCAGTCTCCCCTCTCCTGCAGCAGAGCGATCCCACCAGTGATCAAAAGGCAGTCTCCCCTCTCCTGCAGCAGAGCGATCCCACCAGATATCAAAAGACAGTCTCCCCTCTCCTGCAGCAGAGCGATCCCACCAGAGATCAAAAAGGCAGTCTCCCCTCTCCGGCAGCAGAGCGATCCCACCAGTGATCAAAAGGCAGTCTCCCCTCTCCTGCAGCAGAGCGATCTCACCAGTGATCAAAAGGCAGTCTGCCCTCTCCTGCAGCAGAGCGATCCCACCAGAGTTCAAAAGGCAGTCTTCCCTCTCCTGCAGCAGAGCGATCCCACCAGTGATCAAAAGGCACGCTCCCCTCTCCTGCACCAGAGTGATCCCACGAGTGATCAAAAGGCAGTCTCCCCTCTCCGGCAGCAGAGGGATCCCAACAGCGATCAAAAGGCAGTCTCCCCTCTCTGGCAGCAGAGCGATCCCACCAGTGATCAAAAGGCAGTCTCCCTTCTCCTGCAGCAGAGCGATCCCACCAGAGATCAAAAGGCAGTCTTCCCTCTCCTGCAGCAGAGCGATCCCACCAGTGATCAAAAGACAGTCTGCCCTCTCCTGCAGCAGAGCGATCCCACCAGAGATCAAAAGGCAGTCTTCCCTCTCCTGCAGCAGAGCGATCCCACCAGTGATCAAAAGGCAGTCTCCCCTCTCCTGCAGCAGAGCGATCCCACCAGATATCAAAAGACAGTCTCCCCTCTCCTGCAGCAGATCGATCCCACCAGAGATCAAAAGGCAGTCTCCCCTCACCGGCAGCAGAGCGATCGCACCAGTGATCAAAAGGCAGTCTCCCCTCTCCTGCAGCAGAGCGATCCCACCAGAGATCAAAAGGCAGTCTCCCCTCTCCTGCAGCAGAGCGATCCCACCAGTGATCAAAAGGCAGTCTCCCCTCTCCTGCAGCAGAGCGATCCCACCAGTGATCAAAAGGCAGTCTCCCCTCTCCTGCAGCAGAGCGATCCCATCAGATATCAAAAGACAGTCTCTCCTCTCCTGCAGCAGAGCAATACCACCACTGATCAAAAGTCATTCTCCACTCTCCTGCAGCAGAGCGATCCCATCAGATATCAAAAGACAGTCTCCCCTCTCCTGCAGCAGAGCAATCCCACCAGGTATCAAAAGGCAGTCTCCCTTCTCCTGCAGCAGAGCGATCCCTCCAGTGATCAAAAGGCAGTCTCCTCTCTCCTGCAGCAGAGCGATCCCTCCAGTGATCAAAAGGCAGTCTCCTCTCTCCTGCAGCAGAGCGATCCCACCTCTCATCAAAAGACAGTCTCCCCTCTCCTGCAGCAGAGTAATATCACCAGAGATCAAAAGGCAGTCTCCCCACTCCTGCAGCAGAGCAATCCCACCAGGTATCAAAAGGCAGTCTCCCCTCTCCTGCAGCAGAGTGATCCCACCAGTGATCAAAAGGTAGTCTCCCCTCTCCTGCAGCAGTGATCCCACCAGAGATCAAAAGACTGTCGCCACTCTCCAGCAGCAGAGCGATCCCACCAGTGATCAAAAGACAGTCTCCCCTCTCCTGCAGCAGTGATCCCACCAGAGATCAAAAGACTGTCGCCACTCTCCAGCAGCAGAGCGATCCCACCAGTGATCAAAAGTCAGTCTCCCCTCTCCTGCAGCAGTGATCCCACCACTGATAAAAAGGCAGTCTGCACTCTCCTGCAGCAGTGATCCCACCAGTGATCAAAAGGCAGTCTCCCCTCTCCTGCAGCAGAGCGATCCCACCAGTGATCAAAAGACAGTCTCCCCTCTCCTGCAGCAGAGCGATCCCACCAGTGATCCAAAGGCAGTCTCCCCTCTCCTGCAGCAGAGCGATCCCACCAGTGATCAAAAGGCACGCTCCCCTATCCTGCACCAGAGTGATCCCACCAGTGATCAAAAGGCAGTCTCCCCTCTCCGGCAGCAGAGCGATCCCAACAGCGATCAAAAGGCAGTCTCCCCTCTCTGGCAGCAGAGCGATCCCACCAGTGAACAAAAGGCAGTCTACCCTCTCCTGCAGCAGAGGAATCCCACCAGTGATCAAAAGGCAGTCTCCCCTCTCCTGCAGCAGAGCGATCCCACCAGATATCTATCAAAAGGCAGTCTCCCCTCTCCTGCATCAGAGCGATCCCACCAGTGATCAAAAGGCAGTCTCCCCTCTCCTGCAGCAGAGCGATCTCACCAGTGATCAAAAGGCAGTCTGCCCTCTCCTGCAGCAGAGCGATCCCACCAGAGATCAAAAGGCAGTCTTCCCTCTCCTGCAGCAGAGCGATCCCACCAGTGATCAAAAGGCACGCTCCCCTCTCCTGCACCAGAGTGATCCCACGAGTGATCAAAAGGCAGTGTCCCCTCTCCGGCAGCAGAGGGATCCCAACAGTGATCAAAAGGCAGTCTCCCCTCTCTGACAGCAGAGCGATCCCACCAGAGATCAAAAGGCAGTCTTCCCTCTCCTGCAGCAGAGCGATCCCACCAGTGATCAAAAGACAGTCTCCCCTATCCGGCAGCAGAGCGATCCCACCAGTGAACAAAAGGCAGTCTTCCCTCTCCAGCAGCAGAGCAATCCCACCAGAGATCAAAAGGCAGTCTCCCCTCCACTGCAGCAGAGCGATCCCACCAGAGATCAAAAGGCAGTCTCCCCTCTCCTGCAGCAGAGCGATCCCATCAGATATCAAAAGACAGTCTCCCCTCTCCTGCAGCAGAGCAATCCCACCAGGTATCAAAAGGCAGTCTCCCTTCTCCTGCAGCAGAGCGATCCCTCCAGTGATCAAAAGGCAGTCTCCTCTCTCCTGCAGCAGAGCGATCCCTCCAGTGATCAAAAGGCAGTCTCCTCTCTCCTGCAGCAGAGCGATCCCACCTCTGATCAAAAGACAGTCTCCCCTCTCCTGCAGCAGAGTGATCCCACCAGAGATCAAAAGGCAGTCTCCCCTCTCCTGCAGCAGAGCAATCCCACCAGGTATCAAAAGGCCGTCTCCCCTCACCGGCAGCAGAGCGATCGCACCAGTGATCAAAAGGCAGTCTCCCCTCTCCTGCAGCAGAGCGATCCCACCAGAGATCAAAAGGCAGTCTCCCCTCTCCTGCAGCAGAGCGATCCCACCAGTGATCAAAAGGCAGTCTCCCCTCTCCTGCAGCAGAGCGATCCCACCAGTGATCAAAAGGCAGTCTCCCCTCTCCTGCAGCAGAGCGATCCCATCAGATATCAAAAGACAGTCTCTCCTCTCCTGCAGCAGAGCAATACCACCACTGATCAAAAGTCATTCTCCCCTCTCCTGCAGCAGAGCGATCCCATCAGATATCAAAAGACAGTCTCCCCTCTCCTGCAGCAGAGCAATCCCACCAGGTATCAAAAGGCAGTCTCCCCTCTCCTGCAGCAGAGCGATCCCACCAGTGATCAAAAGGCAGTCTCCCCTCTCCGGCAGCAGAGCGATCCCACCAGTGAACAAAAGGCAGTCTCCCCTCTCCAGCAGCAGAGCGATCCCACCAGTGATCAAAAGGCAGTCTCCCCTCTCCGGCAGCAGAGCGATCCCACCAGTGAACAAAAGGCAGTCTCCCCTCTCCAGCAGCAGAGCGATCCCACCAGTGATCAAAAGGCAGTCTCCCCTCACCTGCAGCAGTGATCCCACCAGTGATCAAAAGGCAGTCTCCCCTCTCCTGCAGCAGAGCGATCCCACCAGTGATCAAAAGACAGTCTCCCCTCTCCGGCAGCAGAGCGATCCCACCAGTGAACAAAAGGCAGTCTCCCCTCTCCAGCAGCAGAGCAATCCCATCAGATATCAAAAGACAGTCTCCCCTCGCCTGCAGCAGAGCAATACCACCACTGATCAAAAGTCAGTCTCCCCTCTCCTGCAGCAGAGCGATCCCATCAGATATCAAAAGACAGTCTCCCCTCTCCTGCAGCAGAGCAATCCCACCAGGTATCAAAAGGCAGTCTCCACTCTCCTGCAGCAGAGCGATCCCTCCAGTGATCAAAAGGCAGTCTCCTCTCTCCTGAAGCAGAGCGATCCCTCCAGTGATCAAAAGGCAGAATCCTCTCTCCTGCAGCAGAGCGATCCCACCTCTGATTAAAAGACAGTCTCCCCTCTCCTGCAGCAGAGTAATCTCACCAGAGATCAAAAGGCAGTCTCCCCACTCCTGCAGCAGAGCAATCCCACCAGGTATCAAAAGGCAGTCTCCCCTCTCCTGCAGCAGAGTGATCCCACCAGTGATCAAAAGGCAGTCTCCCCTCTCCTGCAGCAGTGATCCCACCAGAGATCAAAAGACTGTCGCCACTCTCCAGCAGCAGAGCGATCCCACCAGTGATCAAAAGACAGTCTCCCCTCTCCTGCAATAGTGATCCCACCAGAGATCAAAAGACTGTCGCCACTCTCCAGCAGCAGAGCGATCCCACCAGTGATCAAAAGTCAGTCTCCCCTCTCCTGCAGCAGTGATCCCACCACTGATCAAAAGGGAGTCTGCCCTCTCCTGCAGCAGAGCGATCTCACCAGAGATCAAAAGACAGTCTCCCCTCTCCTGCAGCAGAGCGATCCCACCAGCGATCAAAAGGCAGTCTCCCCTCTCCTGCAGCAGAACGATCCCACCAGTGATCAAAAGGCAGTCTCCCCTCTCCGGCAGCAGAGCGATCCCAACAGTGATCAAAAGGCAGTCTCCCCTCTCTGTCAGCAGAGCGATCCCACCAGTGAACAAAAGGCAGTCTCCCCTCTCCTGCAGCAGAGCGATCCCACCAGTGATCAAAAGGCAGTCTCCCCTCTCCTGCAGCAGAGCGATCCCACCAGATATCAAAAGACAGACTCCCCTCTCCTGCAGCAGAGCGATCCCACCAGAGATCAAAAAGGCAGTCTCCCCTCTCCGGCAGCAGAGCGATCCCACCAGTGATCAAAAGGCAGTCTCCCCTCTCCTTCAGCAGAGCGATCTCACCAGTGATCAAAAGGCAGTCTGCCCTCTCCTGCAGCAGAGCGATCCCACCAGAGATCAAAAGGCAGTGTTCCCTCTCCTGCAGCAGAGCGATCCCACCAGTGATCAAAAGGCACGCTCCCCTCTCCTGCACCAGAGTGATCCCAGGAGTGATCAAAAGGCAGTGTCCCCTCTCCGGCAGCAGAGGGATCCCAACAGCGATCAAAAGGCAGTCTCCCCTCTCTGGCAGCAGAGCGATCCCACCAGTGATCAAAAGGCAGTCTCCCCTCTCCTGCAGCAGAGCGATCTCACCAGTGATCAAAAGGCAGTCTGCCCTCTCCTGCAGCAGAGCGATCCCACCAGAGATCAAAAGGCAGTCTCCCCTCTCTGGCAGCATAGCGATCCCACCAGTGAACAAAAGGCAGTCTCCCCTCTCCAGCAGCAGAGCGATCCCACCAGTGATCGAAAGGCACGCTCCCCTCTCCTGCACCAGAGTGATCCCAAGAGTGATCAAAAGGCAGTCTCCCCTCTCCGGCAGCATAGGGATCCCAACAGCGATCAAAAGGCAGTCTCCCCTCTCTGGCAGCAGAGCGATCACACCAGTGAACAAAAGGCAGTCCCCCCTCTCCAGCCGCAGAGCGATCCCACCAGTGATCAAAAGGCAGTCTCCCCTCTCCTGCAGCAGAGCGATCCCATCAGATATCAAAAGGCAGTCTCCCCTCTCTGGCAGCAGAGCGATCCCACCAGTGAACAAAAGGCAGTCTCCCCTCTCCGGCAGCAGAGCGATCCCAACAGTGATCAAAAGGCAGTCTCCCCTCTCTGGCAGCAGAGCGATCCCACCAGTGAACAAAAGGCAGTCTCCCCTCTCCTGCAGCAGGACGATCCCAGCAGTGATCAAAAAGCAGACTCCCCTCTCCTGCAGCAGAGCGATCCCAACAGATATCAAAAGACAGTCTCCCCTCTCCTGCAGCAGAGCGATCCCACCAGAGATCAAAAAGGCAGTCTCCCCTCTCCGGCAGCAGAGTGATCCCACCAGTGATCAAAAGGCAGTCTCCCCTCTCCGGCAGCAGAGCGATCCCACCAGTGATCAAAAGACAGTCTCCCCTCTCCTGCAGCAGAGCGATCCCACCAGAGATCAAAAAGGCAGTCTCCCCTCTCCGGCAGCAGAGTGATCCCACCAGTGATCAAAAGGCAGTCTCCCCTCTCCGGCAGCAGAGCGATCCCACCAGTGAACAAAAGGCAGTCTCCCCTCTCCTGCAGCAGAGTGATCCCATCAGATATCAAAAGGAAGTCTCCCCTCCCCTGCAGCAGAGCGATCCCACCAGAGATCAAAAGGCAGTCTCCCCTCTCCTGCAGCAGAGCGTTCCCACCAGTGATCAAAAGGCAGTCTCCCCTCTCCTGCAGCAGAGCGTTCCCACCAGTGATCAAAAGGCAGTCTCCCCTCTCCTGCAGCAGAGCGATCCCATCAGATATCAAAAGACAGTCTCTCCTCTCCTGCAGCAGAGCAATACCACCAGTGATCAAAAGGCAGTCTCCCCTCTCCTGCAGCAGAGCGATCCCATCAGATATCAAAAGACAGTCTCCCCTCTCTTGCAGCAGAGCAATCCCACCAGGTATCAAAAGGCAGTCTCCCCTCTCCTGCAGCAGAGCGATCCCACCAGTGATCCAAAGGCAGTCTCCCCTCTCCTGCAGCAGAGCGATTCCACCAGTGATCAAAAGGCACGCTCCCCTATCCTGCACCAGAGTGATCCCACCAGTGATCAAAAGGCAGTCTCCCCTCTCCGGCAGCAGAGCAATCCCAACAGCGATCAAAAGGCAGTCTCCCCTCTCTGGCAGCAGAGCGATCCCACCAGTGAACAAAAGGCAGTCTACCCTCTCCTGCAGCAGAGCAATCCCACCAGTGATCAAAAGGCAGTCTCCCCTCTCCTGCAGCAGAGCGATCCCACCAGATATCTATCAAAAGGCAGTCTCCCCTCTCCTGCATCAGAGCGATCCCACCAGTGATCAAAAGGCAGTCTCCCCTCTCCTGCAGCAGAGCGATCTCACCAGTGATCAAAAGGCAGTCTGCCCTCTCCTGCAGCAGAGCGATCCCACCAGAGATCAAAAGGCAGTCTTCCCTCTCCTGCAGCAGAGCGATCCCACCAGTGATCAAAAGGCACGCTCCCCTCTCCTGCACCAGAGTGATCCCACGAGTGATCAAAAGGCAGTGTCCCCTCTCCGGCAGCAGAGGGATCCCAACAGCGATCAAAAGGCAGTCTCCCCTCTCTGGCAGCAGAGCGATCCCACCAGTGAACAAAAGGAACGCTCCCCTCTCCTGTACCAGAGTGATCCCACCAGTGATCAAAAGGCAGTCTCCCCTCTCCGGCAGCAGAGCGATCCCAACAGTGATCAAAAGGCAGTCTCCCCTCTCTGGCAGCAGAGCGATCCCACCAGTGAACAAAAGGCAGTCTCCCCTCTCCTGCAGCAGAGCGATCCCACCAGTGATCAAAAGGCAGTCTCCCCTCTCCTGCAGCAGAGCGATCCCACCAGATATCAAAAGACAGTCTCCCCTCTCCTGCAGCAGAGCGATCCCACCAGAGATCAAAAAGGCAGTCTCCCCTCTCCGGCAGCAGAGCGATCCCACCAGTGATCAAAAGGCAGTCTCCCCTCTCCTGCAGCAGAGCGATCTCACCAGTGATCAAAAGGCAGTCTGCCCTCTCCTGCAGCAGAGCGATCCCACCAGAGTTCAAAAGGCAGTCTTCCCTCTCCTGCAGCAGAGCGATCCCACCAGTGATCAAAAGGCACGCTCCCCTCTCCTGCACCAGAGTGATCCCACGAGTGATCAAAAGGCAGTCTCCCCTCTCCGGCAGCAGAGGGATCCCAACAGCGATCAAAAGGCAGTCTCCCCTCTCTGGCAGCAGAGCGATCCCACCAGTGATCAAAAGGCAGTCTCCCTTCTCCTGCAGCAGAGCGATCCCACCAGAGATCAAAAGGCAGTCTTCCCTCTCCTGCAGCAGAGCGATCCCACCAGTGATCAAAAGACAGTCTGCCCTCTCCTGCAGCAGAGCGATCCCACCAGAGATCAAAAGGCAGTCTTCCCTCTCCTGCAGCAGAGCGATCCCACCAGTGATCAAAAGGCAGTCTCCCCTCTCCTGCAGCAGAGCGATCCCACCAGATATCAAAAGACAGTCTCCCCTCTCCTGCAGCAGAGCGATCCCACCAGAGATCAAAAGGCAGTCTCCCCTCACCGGCAGCAGAGCGATCGCACCAGTGATCAAAAGGCAGTCTCCCCTCTCCTGCAGCAGAGCGATCCCACCAGAGATCAAAAGGCAGTCTCCCCTCTCCTGCAGCAGAGCGATCCCACCAGTGATCAAAAGGCAGTCTCCCCTCTCCTGCAGCAGAGCGATCCCACCAGTGATCAAAAGGCAGTCTCCCCTCTCCTGCAGCAGAGCGATCCCATCAGATATCAAAAGACAGTCTCTCCTCTCCTGCAGCAGAGCAATACCACCACTGATCAAAAGTCATTCTCCACTCTCCTGCAGCAGAGCGATCCCATCAGATATCAAAAGACAGTCTCCCCTCTCCTGCAGCAGAGCAATCCCACCAGGTATCAAAAGGCAGTCTCCCTTCTCCTGCAGCAGAGCGATCCCTCCAGTGATCAAAAGGCAGTCTCCTCTCTCCTGCAGCAGAGCGATCCCTCCAGTGATCAAAAGGCAGTCTCCTCTCTCCTGCAGCAGAGCGATCCCACCTCTCATCAAAAGACAGTCTCCCCTCTCCTGCAGCAGAGTAATATCACCAGAGATCAAAAGGCAGTCTCCCCACTCCTGCAGCAGAGCAATCCCACCAGGTATCAAAAGGCAGTCTCCCCTCTCCTGCAGCAGAGTGATCCCACCAGTGATCAAAAGGTAGTCTCCCCTCTCCTGCAGCAGTGATCCCACCAGAGATCAAAAGACTGTCGCCACTCTCCAGCAGCAGAGCGATCCCACCAGTGATCAAAAGACAGTCTCCCCTCTCCTGCAGCAGTGATCCCACCAGAGATCAAAAGACTGTCGCCACTCTCCAGCAGCAGAGCGATCCCACCAGTGATCAAAAGTCAGTCTCCCCTCTCCTGCAGCAGTGATCCCACCACTGATAAAAAGGCAGTCTGCACTCTCCTGCAGCAGTGATCCCACCAGTGATCAAAAGGCAGTCTCCCCTCTCCTGCAGCAGAGCGATCCCACCAGTGATCAAAAGACAGTCTCCCCTCTCCTGCAGCAGAGCGATCCCACCAGTGATCCAAAGGCAGTCTCCCCTCTCCTGCAGCAGAGCGATCCCACCAGTGATCAAAAGGCACGCTCCCCTATCCTGCACCAGAGTGATCCCACCAGTGATCAAAAGGCAGTCTCCCCTCTCCGGCAGCAGAGCGATCCCAACAGCGATCAAAAGGCAGTCTCCCCTCTCTGGCAGCAGAGCGATCCCACCAGTGAACAAAAGGCAGTCTACCCTCTCCTGCAGCAGAGGAATCCCACCAGTGATCAAAAGGCAGTCTCCCCTCTCCTGCAGCAGAGCGATCCCACCAGATATCTATCAAAAGGCAGTCTCCCCTCTCCTGCATCAGAGCGATCCCACCAGTGATCAAAAGGCAGTCTCCCCTCTCCTGCAGCAGAGCGATCTCACCAGTGATCAAAAGGCAGTCTGCCCTCTCCTGCAGCAGAGCGATCCCACCAGAGATCAAAAGGCAGTCTTCCCTCTCCTGCAGCAGAGCGATCCCACCAGTGATCAAAAGGCACGCTCCCCTCTCCTGCACCAGAGTGATCCCACGAGTGATCAAAAGGCAGTGTCCCCTCTCCGGCAGCAGAGGGATCCCAACAGTGATCAAAAGGCAGTCTCCCCTCTCTGGCAGCAGAGCGATCCCACCAGAGATCAAAAGGCAGTCTTCCCTCTCCTGCAGCAGAGCG
Organism: Hemitrygon akajei; assembly: GCF_048418815.1. NCBI lineage: Eukaryota > Metazoa > Chordata > Chondrichthyes > Myliobatiformes > Dasyatidae > Hemitrygon > Hemitrygon akajei. Next base: position 123,175,982 of record NC_133131.1, on the reverse strand, counting down.
ATCCCACCAGTGATCAAAAGACAGTCTCCCCTCTCCGGCAGCAGAGCGATCCCACCAGTGAACAAAAGGCAGTCTTCCCTCTCCAGCAGCAGAGCAATCCCACCAGAGATCAAAAGGCAGTCTCCCCTCCACTGCAGCAGAGCGATCCCACCAGAGATCAAAAGGCAGTCTCCCCTCTCCTGCAGCAGAGCGATCCCATCAGATATCAAAAGACAGTCTCCCCTCTCCTGCAGCAGAGCAATCCCACCAGGTATCAAAAGGCAGTCTCCCTTCTCCTGCAGCAGAGCGATCCCTCCAGTGATCAAAAGGCAGTCTCCTCTCTCCTGCAGCAGAGCGATCCCTCCAGTGATCAAAAGGCAGTCTCCTCTCTCCTGCAGCAGAGCGATCCCACCTCTGATCAAAAGACAGTCTCCCCTCTCCTGCAGCAGAGTGATCCCACCAGAGATCAAAAGGCAGTCTCCCCTCTCCTGCAGCAGAGCAATCCCACCAGGTATCAAAAGGCCGTCTCCCCTCACCGGCAGCAGAGCGATCGCACCAGTGATCAAAAGGCAGTCTCCCCTCTCCTGCAGCAGAGCGATCCCACCAGAGATTAAAAGGCAGTCTCCCCTCTCCTGCAGCAGAGCGATCCCACCAGTGATCAAAAGGCAGTCTCCCCTCTCCTGCAGCAGAGCGATCCCACCAGTGATCAAAAGGCAGTCTCCCCTCTCCTGCAGCAGAGCGATCCCATCAGATATCAAAAGACAGTCTCTCCTCTCCTGCAGCAGAGCAATACCACCACTGATCAAAAGTCATTCTCCCCTCTCCTGCAGCAGAGCGATCCCATCAGATATCAAAAGACAGTCTCCCCTCTCCTGCAGCAGAGCAATCCCACCAGGTATCAAAAGGCAGTCTCCCCTCTCCTGCAGCAGAGCGATCCCACCAGTGATCAAAAGGCAGTCTCCCCTCTCCGGCAGCAGAGCGATCCCACCAGTGAACAAAAGGCAGTCTCCCCTCTCCAGCAGCAGAGCGATCCCACCAGTGATCAAAAGGCAGTCTCCCCTCTCCGGCAGCAGAGCGATCCCACCAGTGAACAAAAGGCAGTCTCCCCTCTCCAGCAGCAGAGCGATCCCACCAGTGATCAAAAGGCAGTCTCCCCTCACCTGCAGCAGTGATCCCACCAGTGATCAAAAGGCAGTCTCCCCTCTCCTGCAGCAGAGCGATCCCACCAGTGATCAAAAGACAGTCTCCCCTCTCCGGCAGCAGAGCGATCCCACCAGTGAACAAAAGGCAGTCTCCCCTCTCCAGCAGCAGAGCAATCCCATCAGATATCAAAAGACAGTCTCCCCTCGCCTGCAGCAGAGCAATACCACCACTGATCAAAAGTCAGTCTCCCCTCTCCTGCAGCAGAGCGATCCCATCAGATATCAAAAGACAGTCTCCCCTCTCCTGCAGCAGAGCAATCCCACCAGGTATCAAAAGGCAGTCTCCACTCTCCTGCAGCAGAGCGATCCCTCCAGTGATCAAAAGGCAGTCTCCTCTCTCCTGAAGCAGAGCGATCCCTCCAGTGATCAAAAGGCAGAATCCTCTCTCCTGCAGCAGAGCGATCCCACCTCTGATTAAAAGACAGTCTCCCCTCTCCTGCAGCAGAGTAATCTCACCAGAGATCAAAAGGCAGTCTCCCCACTCCTGCAGCAGAGCAATCCCACCAGGTATCAAAAGGCAGTCTCCCCTCTCCTGCAGCAGAGTGATCCCACCAGTGATCAAAAGGCAGTCTCCCCTCTCCTGCAGCAGTGATCCCACCAGAGATCAAAAGACTGTCGCCACTCTCCAGCAGCAGAGCGATCCCACCAGTGATCAAAAGACAGTCTCCCCTCTCCTGCAATAGTGATCCCACCAGGTATCAAAAGACTGTCGCCACTCTCCAGCAGCAGAGCGATCCCACCAGTGATCAAAAGTCAGTCTCCCCTCTCCTGCAGCAGTGATCCCACCACTGATCAAAAGGGAGTCTGCCCTCTCCTGCAGCAGAGCGATCTCACCAGAGATCAAAAGACAGTCTCCCCTCTCCTGCAGCAGAGCGATCCCACCAGCGATCAAAAGGCAGTCTCCCCTCTCCTGCAGCAGAACGATCCCACCAGTGATCAAAAGGCAGTCTCCCCTCTCCGGCAGCAGAGCGATCCCAACAGTGATCAAAAGGCAGTCTCCCCTCTCTGGCAACAGAGCGATCCCACCAGTGAACAAAAGGCAGTCTCCCCTCTCCTGCAGCAGAGCGATCCCACCAGTGATCAAAAGGCAGTCTCCCCTCTCCTGCAGCAGAGCGATCCCACCAGATATCAAAAGACAGACTCCCCTCTCCTGCAGCAGAGCGATCCCACCAGAGATCAAAAAGGCAGTCTCCCCTCTCCGGCAGCAGAGCGATCCCACCAGTGATCAAAAGGCAGTCTCCCCTCTCCTTCAGCAGAGCGATCTCACCAGTGATCAAAAGGCAGTCTGCCCTCTCCTGCAGCAGAGCGATCCCACCAGAGATCAAAAGGCAGTGTTCCCTCTCCTGCAGCAGAGCGATCCCACCAGTGATCAAAAGGCACGCTCCCCTCTCCTGCACCAGAGTGATCCCAGGAGTGATCAAAAGGCAGTGTCCCCTCTCCGGCAGCAGAGGGATCCCAACAGCGATCAAAAGGCAGTCTCCCCTCTCCTGCAGCAGAGCGATCTCACCAGTGATCAAAAGGCAGTCTGCCCTCTCCTGCAGCAGAGCGATCCCACCAGAGATCAAAAGGCAGTCTCCCCTCTCTGGCAGCATAGCGATCCCACCAGTGAACAAAAGGCAGTCTCCCCTCTCCAGCAGCAGAGCGATCCCACCAGTGATCAAAAGGCACGCTCCCCTCTCCTGCACCAGAGTGATCCCAAGAGTGATCAAAAGGCAGTCTCCCCTCTCCGGCAGCATAGGGATCCCAACAGCGATCAAAAGGCAGTCTCCCCTCTCTGGCAGCAGAGCGATCACACCAGTGAACAAAAGGCAGTCCCCCCTCTCCAGCCGCAGAGCGATCCCACCAGTGATCAAAAGGCAGTCTCCCCTCTCCTGCAGCAGAGCGATCCCATCAGATATCAAAAGGCAGTCTCCCCTCTCTGGCAGCAGAGCGATCCCACCAGTGAACAAAAGGCAGTCTCCCCTCTCCGGCAGCAGAGCGATCCCAACAGTGATCAAAAGGCAGTCTCCCCTCTCTGGCAGCAGAGCGATCCCACCAGTGAACAAAAGGCAGTCTCCCCTCTCCTGCAGCAGGACGATCCCAGCAGTGATCAAAAAGCAGACTCCCCTCTCCTGCAGCAGAGCGATCCCAACAGATATCAAAAGACAGTCTCCCCTCTCCTGCAGCAGAGCGATCCCACCAGAGATCAAAAAGGCAGTCTCCCCTCTCCGGCAGCAGAGTGATCCCACCAGTGATCAAAAGGCAGTCTCCCCTCTCCGGCAGCAGAGCGATCCCACCAGTGATCAAAAGACAGTCTCCCCTCTCCTGCAGCAGAGCGATCCCACCAGAGATCAAAAAGGCAGTCTCCCCTCTCCGGCAGCAGAGTGATCCCACCAGTGATCAAAAGGCAGTCTCCCCTCTCCTGCAGCAGAGCGATCCCACCAGTGAACAAAAGGCAGTCTCCCCTCTCCTGCAGCAGAGTGATCCCATCAGATATCAAAAGGAAGTCTCCCCTCCCCTGCAGCAGAGCGATCCCACCAGAGATCAAAAGGCAGTCTCCCCTCTCCTGCAGCAGAGCGTTCCCACCAGTGATCAAAAGGCAGTCTCCCCTCTCCTGCAGCAGAGCGTTCCCACCAGTGATCAAAAGGCAGTCTCCCCTCTCCTGCAGCAGAGCGATCCCATCAGATATCAAAAGACAGTCTCTCCTCTCCTGCAGCAGAGCAATACCACCAGTGATCAAAAGGCAGTCTCCCCTCTCCTGCAGCAGAGCGATCCCATCAGATATCAAAAGACAGTCTCCCCTCTCTTGCAGCAGAGCAATCCCACCAGGTATCAAAAGGCAGTCTCCCCTCTCCTGCAGCAGAGCGATCCCTCCAGTGATCAAAAGGCAGTCTCCTCTCTCCTGCAGCAGAGCGATCCCTCCAGTGATCAAAAGGCAGTCTCCTCTCTCCTGCAGCAGAGCAATCCCACCTCTGATCAAAATACAGTCTCCCCTCTCCTGCAGCAGAGTAATATCACCAGAGATCAAAAGGCAGTCTGCCCACTCCTGCAGCAGAGCAATCCCACCAGGTATCAAAAGGCAGTCTCCCCTCTCCTGCAGCAGAGTGATCCCACCAGTGATCAAAAGGCAGTCTCCCCTCTCCTGCAGCAGTGATCCCACCAGAGATCAAAAGACTGTCGCCACTCTCCAGCAGCAGAGCGATCCCACCAGTGATCAAAAGTCAGTCTCCCCTCTCCTGCAGCAGTGATCCCACCACTGATCAAAAGGCAGTCTGCCCTCTCCTGCAGCAGTGATCCCACCAGTGATCAAAAGGCAGTCTAGCCTCTCCTGCAGCAGAGCGATCCCACCAGTGATCAAAAGACAGTCTCCCCTCTCCTGCAGCAGAGCGATCCCACCAGTGATCCAAAGGCAGTCTCCCCTCTCCTGCAGCAGAGCGATCCCACCAGTGATCAAAAGGCACGCTCCCCTCTCCTGCACCAGAGTGATCCCACCAGTGATCAAAAGGCAGTCTCCCCTCTCCGGCAGCAGAGCGATCCCAACAGCGATCAAAAGGCAGTCTCCCCTCTCTGGCAGCAGATCGATCCCACCAGTGAACAAAAGGCACGCTCCCCTCTCCTGCAGCAGAGCGATCCCACCACCGATCAAAAGGCAGTCTCCCCTCTCCTGCAGCAGAGCGATCCCACCAGTGATCAAAAGGCAGTCTACCCTCTCCTGCAGCAGAGCAATCCCACCAGTGATCAAAAGGCAGTCTCCCCTCCCCTGCAGCAGAGCGATCCCACCAGATATCTATCAAAAGGCAGTCTCCCCTCTCCTGCAGCAGAGCGATCCCACCACTGATCAAAAGGCAGTCTCCCCTCTCCTGCAGCAGAGCGATCCCACCACTGATCAAAAGGCAGTCTCCCCTCTCCTGCAGCAGAGCGATCCCACCAGTGATCAAAAGGCAGTCTCCCCTCTCCTGCAGCAGAGCGATCCCACCAGATATCAAAAGACAGTCTCCACTCTCCTGCAGCAGAGCGATCCCACCAGAGATCAAAAGGCAGTCTCCCCTCTCCGGCAGCAGAGCGATCCCACCAGTGATCAAAAGGCAGTCTCCCCTCTCCTGCAGCAGTGATCCCACCAGTGATCAAAAGGCAGTCTCCCCTCTCCTGCAGCAGTGATCCCACCAGAGATCAAAAGGCAGTCTCCCCTCTCCTGCAGCAGTGATCCCACCAGAGATCAAAAGGCAGTCTCCCCTCTCCAGCAGCAGAGCGATCCCACCAGATATCAAAAGACAGTCTCCCCTCTCCTGCAGCAGAGCGATCCCACCAGAGATCAAAATGCAGTCTCCCCTCTCCTGCAGCAGAGCGATCCCACCACTGATCAAAAGTCAGTCTCCCCTCTCCTGCAGCAGTGATCCCACCACTGATCAAAAGGCAGTCTCCCCTCTCCTGCAGCAGAGCGATCCCACCAGTGATCAAAAGGAACGCTCCCATCTCCTGTACCAGAGTGATCCCACCAGTGATCAAAAGGCAGTCTCCACTCTCCGGCAGCAGAGCGATCCCAACAGTGATCAAAAGGCAGTCTCCCATCTCTGGCAGCAGAGCGATCCCACCAGTGAACAAAAGGCAGTCTCCCCTCTCCTGCAGCAGAGCGATCCCACCAGTGATCAAAAGGCAGTCTCCCCTCTCCTGCAGCAGAGCGATCCCACAAGATATCAAAAGACAGTCTCCACTCTCCTGCAGCAGAGCGATCCCACCAGAGATCAAAAGGCAGTCTCCCCTCTCCGGCAGCAGTGCGATCCCACCAGTGATCAAAAGGCAGTCTCCCCTCTCCTGCAGCAGTGATCCCACCAGTGATCAAAAGGCAGTCTCCCCTCTCCTGCAGCAGTGATCCCACCAGAGATCAAAAGACTGTCGCCACTCTCCAGCAGCAGAGCGATCCCAGCAGATATCAAAAGACAGTCTCCCCTTTCCTGCAGCATAGCGATACCACCAGAGATCAAAAGGCAGTCTCCCCTCTCCTGCAGCAGAGGGATCCCACCAGATATCAAAAGACAGTCTCCCCTCTCCTGCAGCAGAGCGATCCCACCAGAGATCAAAAGGCAGTCTTCCCTCTCCTGCAGGCGAGCGATCCCACCAGTGATCAAAAGGCACGCTCCCCTCTCCTGCACCAGAGTGATCCCACGAGTGATCAAAAGGCAGTCTCCCCTCTCCGGCAGCAGAGGGATCCCAACAGTGATCAAAAGGCAGTCTCCCCTATCTGGCAGCAGAGCGATCCCACCAGTGAACAAAAGGCAGTCTCCCCTCTCTGGCAGCAGAGCGATCCCACCAGTGAACAAAAGGCAGTCTCCCCTCTCCTGCAGCAGAGCGATTCCACCAGTGATCAAAAGGCAGTCTCCCCTCTCCTGCAGCAGAGCGATCCCACCGGTGATCAAAAGGCAGTCTCCCCTCTCCTGCAGCAGTGATCCCACCAGTGATCAAAAGGCAGTCTCCCTTCTCCTGCAGCAGAGTGATCCCACCAGTGATCAAAACTCAGTCTCTCCTCTCCTGCAGCAGAGCGATTCCACCAGGTATCAAAAGGCAGACTCCCCTCTCCTGCAGCAGAGCGATCCCACCAGTGATCAAAAGGCAGTCTTCCCTCTCCGGCAGCAGAGCGATCCCACCAGTGATCAAAAGGCAGTCTCCCCTCTCCTGCAGCAGAGCGATCCCACCAGTGATCAAAGGCAGTCTCCCCTCTCCTGCAGCAGAGCGATCCCACCAGATATCAAAAGACAGTCTCCCCTCTCCTGCAGCAGAGCGATCCCACCAGAGATCAAAAAGGCAGTCTCCCCTCTCCGGCAGCAGAGCGATCCCACCAGTGATCCAAAGGCAGTCTCCCCTCTCCTGCAGCAGAGCGATCCCACCAGTGATCAAAAGGCACGCTCCCCTCTCCTGCACCAGAGTGATCCCACCAGTGATCAAAAGGCAGTCTCCCCTCTCCGGCAGCAGAGCGATCCCAACAGCGATCAAAAGGCAGTCTCCCCTCTCTGGCAGCAGATCGATCCCACCAGTGAACAAAAGGCACGCTCCCCTCTCCTGCAGCAGAGCGATCCCACCACCGATCAAAAGGCAGTCTCCCCTCTCCTGCAGCAGAGCGATCCCACCAGTGATCAAAAGGCAGTCTACCCTCTCCTGCAGCAGAGCAATCCCACCAGTGATCAAAAGGCAGTCTCCCCTCCCCTGCAGCAGAGCGATCCCACCAGATATCTATCAAAAGGCAGTCTCCCCTCTCCTGCAGCAGAGCGATCCCACCACTGATCAAAAGGCAGTCTCCCCTCTCCTGCAGCAGAGCGATCCCACCACTGATCAAAAGGCAGTCTCCCCTCTCCTGCAGCAGAGCGATCCCACCAGTGATCAAAAGGCAGTCTCCCCTCTCCTGCAGCAGAGCGATCCCACCAGATATCAAAAGACAGTCTCCACTCTCCTGCAGCAGAGCGATCCCACCAGAGATCAAAAGGCAGTCTCCCCTCTCCGGCAGCAGAGCGATCCCACCAGTGATCAAAAGGCAGTCTCCCCTCTCCTGCAGCAGTGATCCCACCAGTGATCAAAAGGCAGTCTCCCCTCTCCTGCAGCAGTGATCCCACCAGAGATCAAAAGGCAGTCTCCCCTCTCCTGCAGCAGTGATCCCACCAGAGATCAAAAGGCAGTCTCCCCTCTCCAGCAGCAGAGCGATCCCACCAGATATCAAAAGACAGTCTCCCCTCTCCTGCAGCAGAGCGATCCCACCAGAGATCAAAATGCAGTCTCCCCTCTCCTGCAGCAGAGCGATCCCACCACTGATCAAAAGTCAGTCTCCCCTCTCCTGCAGCAGTGATCCCACCACTGATCAAAAGGCAGTCTCCCCTCTCCTGCAGCAGAGCGATCCCACCAGTGATCAAAAGGAACGCTCCCATCTCCTGTACCAGAGTGATCCCACCAGTGATCAAAAGGCAGTCTCCACTCTCCGGCAGCAGAGCGATCCCAACAGTGATCAAAAGGCAGTCTCCCATCTCTGGCAGCAGAGCGATCCCACCAGTGAACAAAAGGCAGTCTCCCCTCTCCTGCAGCAGAGCGATCCCACCAGTGATCAAAAGGCAGTCTCCCCTCTCCTGCAGCAGAGCGATCCCACAAGATATCAAAAGACAGTCTCCACTCTCCTGCAGCAGAGCGATCCCACCAGAGATCAAAAGGCAGTCTCCCCTCTCCGGCAGCAGTGCGATCCCACCAGTGATCAAAAGGCAGTCTCCCCTCTCCTGCAGCAGTGATCCCACCAGTGATCAAAAGGCAGTCTCCCCTCTCCTGCAGCAGTGATCCCACCAGAGATCAAAAGACTGTCGCCACTCTCCAGCAGCAGAGCGATCCCAGCAGATATCAAAAGACAGTCTCCCCTTTCCTGCAGCATAGCGATACCACCAGAGATCAAAAGGCAGTCTCCCCTCTCCTGCAGCAGAGGGATCCCACCAGATATCAAAAGACAGTCTCCCCTCTCCTGCAGCAGAGCGATCCCACCAGAGATCAAAAGGCAGTCTTCCCTCTCCTGCAGGCGAGCGATCCCACCAGTGATCAAAAGGCACGCTCCCCTCTCCTGCACCAGAGTGATCCCACGAGTGATCAAAAGGCAGTCTCCCCTCTCCGGCAGCAGAGGGATCGCAACAGTGATCAAAAGGCAGTCTCCCCTATCTGGCAGCAGAGCGATCCCACCAGTGAACAAAAGGCAGTCTCCCCTCTCTGGCAGCAGAGCGATCCCACCAGTGAACAAAAGGCAGTCTCCCCTCTCCTGCAGCAGAGCGATTCCACCAGTGATCAAAAGGCAGTCTCCCCTCTCCTGCAGCAGAGCGATCCCACCGGTGATCAAAAGGCAGTCTCCCCTCTCCTGCAGCAGTGATCCCACCAGTGATCAAAAGGCAGTCTCCCTTCTCCTGCAGCAGAGTGATCCCACCAGTGATCAAAACTCAGTCTCTCCTCTCCTGCAGCAGAGCGATTCCACCAGGTATCAAAAGGCAGACTCCCCTCTCCTGCAGCAGAGCGATCCCACCAGTGATCAAAAGGCAGTCTTCCCTCTCCGGCAGCAGAGCGATCCCACCAGTGATCAAAAGGCAGTCTCCCCTCTCCTGCAGCAGAGCGATCCCACCAGTGATCAAAGGCAGTCTCCCCTCTCCTGCAGCAGAGCGATCCCACCAGATATCAAAAGACAGTCTCCCCTCTCCTGCAGCAGAGCGATCCCACCAGAGATCAAAAAGGCAGTCTCCCCTCTCCGGCAGCAGAGCGATCCCACCAGTGATCAAAAGACAGTCTCCCCTCTCCTGCAGCAGAGCGATCTCACCAGTGATCAAAAGGCAGTCTGCCCTCTCCTGCAGCAGAGCGATCCCACCAGAGATCAAAAGGCAGTCTTCCCTCTCCTGCAGCAGAGCGATCCCACCAGTGATCAAAAGGCACGCTCCCCTCTCCTGCACCAGAGTGATCCCACGAGTGTTCAAAAGGCAGTGTCCCCTCTCCGGCAGCAGAGGGATCCCAACAGCGATCAAAAGGCAGTCTCCCCTCTCTGGCAGCAGAGCGATCCCACCAGTGATCAAAAGGCAGTCTCCCCTCTCCTGCAGCAGAGCGATCTCACCAGTGATCAAAAGGCAGTCTGCCCTCTCCTGCAGCAGAGCGATCCCACCAGAGATCAAAAGGCAGACTCCCCTCTCCTGCAGCAGAGTGATCCCACCAGTGAACAAAAGGCAGTCTCCCCTCTCAAGCAGCAGAGGGATCCCACCAGTGATCAAAAGACAGTCTCCCCTCTCCTGCAGCAGAGCGATCCCACCAGTGATCAAAAGGCAGTCTCCCCTCTCCGGCAGCAGAGGGATCCCAACAGCGATCAAAAGGCAGTCTCCCCTCTCCTGCAGCAGAGCGATCCCACCAGAGATCAAAAGGCAGTCTCCCCTCTCCAGCAGCAGAGCGATCCCACCAGTGAACAAAAGGCAGTCTCCCCTCTCCAGCAGCAGAGCGATCCCACCAGTGATCAAAAGGCAGTCTCCCCTCACCTGCAGCAGTGATCCCACCAGTGATCAAAAGGCAGTCTCCCCTCTCCTGCAGCAGAGCGATCCCACCAGTGATCAAAAGACAGTCTCCCCTCTCCGGCAGCAGAGCGATCCCACCAGTGAACAAAAGGCAGTCTCCCCTCTCCAGCAGCAGAGCAATCCCATCAGATATCAAAAGACAGTCTCCCCTCGCCTGCAGCAGAGCAATACCACCACTGATCAAAAGTCAGTCTCCCCTCTCCTGCAGCAGAGCGATCCCATCAGATATCAAAAGACAGTCTCCCCTCTCCTGCAGCAGAGCGATCTCACCAGTGATCAAAAGGCAGTCTGCCCTCTCCTGCAGCAGAGCGATCCCACCAGAGATCAAAAGGCAGTCTCCCCTCTCTGGCAGCATAGCGATCCCACCAGTGAACAAAAGGCAGTCTCCCCTCTCCAGCAGCAGAGCGATCCCACCAGTGATAAAAGGCACGCTCCCCTCTCCTGCACCAGAGTGATCCCAAGAGTGATCAGAAGGCAGTCTCCCCTCTCCGGCAGCATAGGGATCCCAACAGCGATCAAAAGGCAGTCTCCCCTCTCTGGCAGCAGAGCGATCCCACCAGTGAACAAAAGGCAGTCTCCCCTCTCCAGCCGCAGAGCGATCCCACCAGTGATCAAAAGGCAGTCTCCCCTCTCCTGCAGCAGAGCGATCCCATCAGATATCAAAAGGCAGTCTCCCCTCTCTGGCAGCAGAGCGATCCCACCAGTGAACAAAAGGCAGTCTCCCCTCTCCGGCAGCAGAGCGATCCCAACAGTGATCAAAAGGCAGTCTCCCCTCTCTGGCAGCAGAGCGATCCCACCAGTGAACAAAAGGCAGTCTCCCCTCTCCTGCAGCAGAGCGATCCCAGCAGTGATCAAAAAGCAGTCTCCCCTCTCCTGCAGCAGAGCGATCCCAACAGATATCAAAAGACAGTCTCCCCTCTCCTGCAGCAGAGCGATCCCACCAGAGATCAAAAAGGCAGTCTCCCCTCTCCGGCAGCAGAGTGATCCCACCAGTGATCAAAAGGCAGTCTCCCCTCTCCGGCAGCAGAGCGATCCCACCAGTGAACAAAAGGCAGTCTCCCCTCTCCATCAGCAGAGTGATCCCATTAGATATCAAAAGGAAGTCTCCCCTCCCCTGCAGCAGAGCGATCCCACCAGAGATCAAAAGGCAGTCTGCCCTCTCCTGCAGCAGAGCGATCCCACCAGAGATCAAAAGGCAGTCTTCCCTCTCCTGCAGCAGAGCGATCCCACCAGTGATCAAAAGGCACGCTCCCCTCTCCTGCACCAGAGTGATCCCACGAGTGTTCAAAAGGCAGTGTCCCCTCTCCGGCAGCAGAGGGATCCCAACAGCGATCAAAAGGCAGTCTCCCCTCTCTGGCAGCAGAGCGATCCCACCAGTGATCAAAAGGCAGTCTCCCCTCTCCTGCAGCAGAGCGATCTCACCAGTGATCAAAAGGCAGTCTGCCCTCTCCTGCAGCAGAGCGATCCCACCAGAGATCAAAAGGCAGACTCCCCTCTCCTGCAGCAGAGTGATCCCACCAGTGAACAAAAGGCAGTCTCCCCTCTCAAGCAGCAGAGGGATCCCACCAGTGATCAAAAGACAGTCTCCCCTCACCTGCAGCAGTGATCCCACCAGTGATCAAAAGGCAGTCTCCCCTCTCCTGCAGCAGAGCGATCCCACCAGTGATCAAAAGACAGTCTCCCCTCTCCGGCAGCAGAGCGATCCCACGAGTGTTCAAAAGGCAGTGTCCCCTCTCCGGCAGCAGAGGGATCCCAACAGCGATCAAAAGGCAGTCTCCCCTCTCTGGCAGCAGCGCGATCCCACCAGTGATCAAAAGGCAGTCTCCCCTCTCCTGCAGCAGAGCGATCTCACCAGTGATCAAAAGGCAGTCTGCCCTCTCCTGCAGCAGAGCGATCCCACCAGAGATCAAAAGGCAGACTCCCCTCTCCTGCAGCAGAGTGATCCCACCAGTGAACAAAAGGCAGTCTCCCCTCTCAAGCAGCAGAGGGATCCCACCAGTGATCAAAAGACAGTCTCCCCTCTCCTGCAGCAGAGCGATCCCACCAGTGATCAAAAGGCAGTCTCCCCTCTCCGGCAGCAGAGGGATCCCAACAGCGATCAAAAGGCAGTCTCCCCTCTCCTGCAGCAGAGCGATCCCACCAGAGATCAAAAGGCAGTCTCCCCTCTCCAGCAGCAGAGCGATCCCACCAGTGAACAAAAGGCAGTCTCCCCTCTCCAGCAGCAGAGCGATCCCACCAGTGATCAAAAGGCAGTCTCCCCTCACCTGCAGCAGTGATCCCACCAGTGATCAAAAGGCAGTCTCCCCTCTCCTGCAGCAGAGCGATCCCACCAGTGATCAAAAGACAGTCTCCCCTCTCCGGCAGCAGAGCGATCCCACCAGTGAACAAAAGGCAGTCTCCCCTCTCCAGCAGCAGAGCAATCCCATCAGATATCAAAAGACAGTCTCCCCTCGCCTGCAGCAGAGCAATACCACCACTGATCAAAAGTCAGTCTCCCCTCTCCTGCAGCAGAGCGATCCCATCAGATATCAAAAGACAGTCTCCCCTCTCCTGCAGCAGAGCGATCTCACCAGAGATCAAAAGGCAGTCTGCCCTCTCCTGCAGCAGAGCGATCCCACCAGAGATCAAAAGGCAGTCTCCCCTCTCTGGCAGCATAGCGATCCCACCAGTGAACAAAAGGCAGTCTCCCCTCTCCAGCAGCAGAGCGATCCCACCAGTGATAAAAGGCACGCTCCCCTCTCCTGCACCAGAGTGATCCCAAGAGTGATCAGAAGGCAGTCTCCCCTCTCCGGCAGCATAGGGATCCCAACAGCGATCAAAAGGCAGTCTCCCCTCTCTGGCAGCAGAGCGATCCCACCAGTGAACAAAAGGCAGTCTCCCCTCTCCAGCCGCAGAGCGATCCCACCAGTGATCAAAAGGCAGTCTCCCCTCTCCTGCAGCAGAGCGATCCCATCAGATATCAAAAGGCAGTCTCCCCTCTCTGGCAGCAGAGCGATCCCACCAGTGAACAAAAGGCAGTCTCCCCTCTCCGGCAGCAGAGCGATCCCAACAGTGATCAAAAGGCAGTCTCCCCTCTCTGGCAGCAGAGCGATCCCACCAGTGAACAAAAGGCAGTCTCCCCTCTCCTGCAGCAGAGCGATCCCAGCAGTGATCAAAAAGCAGTCTCCCCTCTCCTGCAGCAGAGCGATCCCAACAGATATCAAAAGACAGTCTCCCCTCTCCTGCAGCAGAGCGATCCCACCAGAGATCAAAAAGGCAGTCTCCCCTCTCCGGCAGCAGAGCGATCCCACCAGTGAACAAAAGGCAGTCTCCCCTCTCCATCAGCAGAGTGATCCCATTAGATATCAAAAGGAAGTCTCCCCTCCCCTGCAGCAGAGCGATCCCACCAGAGATCAAAAGGCAGTCTGCCCTCTCCTGCAGCAGAGCGATCCCACCAGAGATCAAAAGGCAGTCTTCCCTCTCCTGCAGCAGAGCGATCCCACCAGTGATCAAAAGGCACGCTCCCCTCTCCTGCACCAGAGTGATCCCACGAGTGTTCAAAAGGCAGTGTCCCCTCTCCGGCAGCAGAGGGATCCCAACAGCGATCAAAAGGCAGTCTCCCCTCTCTGGCAGCAGAGCGATCCCACCAGTGATCAAAAGGCAGTCTCCCCTCTCCTGCAGCAGAGCGATCTCACCAGTGATCAAAAGGCAGTCTGCCCTCTCCTGCAGCAGAGCGATCCCACCAGAGATCAAAAGGCAGACTCCCCTCTCCTGCAGCAGAGTGATCCCACCAGTGAACAAAAGGCAGTCTCCCCTCTCAAGCAGCAGAGGGATCCCACCAGTGATCAAAAGACAGTCTCCCCTCTCCTGCAGCAGAGCGATCCCACCAGTGATCAAAAGGCAGTCTCCCCTCTCCGGCAGCAGAGGGATCCCAACAGCGATCAAAAGGCAGTCTCCCCTCTCCTGCAGCAGAGCGATCCCACCAGAGATCAAAAGGCAGTCTCCCCTCTCCAGCAGCAGAGCGATCCCACCAGTGAACAAAAGGCAGTCTCCCCTCTCCAGCAGCAGAGCGATCCCACCAGTGATCAAAAGGCAGTCTCCCCTCACCTGCAGCAGTGATCCCACCAGTGATCAAAAGGCAGTCTCCCCTCTCCTGCAGCAGAGCGATCCCACCAGTGATCAAAAGACAGTCTCCCCTCTCCGGCAGCAGAGCGATCCCACCAGTGAACAAAAGGCAGTCTCCCCTCTCCAGCAGCAGAGCAATCCCATCAGATATCAAAAGACAGTCTCCCCTCGCCTGCAGCAGAGCAATACCACCACTGATCAAAAGTCAGTCTCCCCTCTCCTGCAGCAGAGCGATCCCATCAGATATCAAAAGACAGTCTCCCCTCTCCTGCAGCAGAGCGATCTCACCAGTGATCAAAAGGCAGTCTGCCCTCTCCTGCAGCAGAGCGATCCCACCAGAGATCAAAAGGCAGTCTCCCCTCTCTGGCAGCATAGCGATCCCACCAGTGAACAAAAGGCAGTCTCCCCTCTCCAGCAGCAGAGCGATCCCACCAGTGATAAAAGGCACGCTCCCCTCTCCTGCACCAGAGTGATCCCAAGAGTGATCAGAAGGCAGTCTCCCCTCTCCGGCAGCATAGGGATCCCAACAGCGATCAAAAGGCAGTCTCCCCTCTCTGGCAGCAGAGCGATCCCACCAGTGATCAAAAGGCAGTCTCCCCTCTCCTGCAGCAGAGCGATCCCATCAGATATCAAAAGACAGTCTCTCCTCTCCTGCAGCAGAGCAATACCACCACTGATCAAAAGTCATTCTCCCCTCTCCTGCAGCAGAGCGATCCCATCAGATATCAAAAGACAGTCTCCCCTCTCCTGCAGCAGAGCAATCCCACCAGGTATCAAAAGGCAGTCTCCCCTCTCCTGCAGCAGAGCGATCCCACCAGTGATCAAAAGGCAGTCTCCCCTCTCCGGCAGCAGAGCGATCCCACCAGTGAACAAAAGGCAGTCTCCCCTCTCCAGCAGCAGAGCGATCCCACCAGTGATCAAAAGGCAGTCTCCCCTCTCCGGCAGCAGAGCGATCCCACCGGTGAACAAAAGGCAGTCTCCCCTCTCCAGCAGCAGAGCGATCCCACCAGTGATCAAAAGGCAGTCTCCCCTCACCTGCAGCAGTGATCCCACCAGTGATCAAAAGGCAGTCTCCCCTCTCCTGCAGCAGAGCGATCCCACCAGTGATCAAAAGACAGTCTCCCCTCTCCGGCAGCAGAGCGATCCCACCAGTGAACAAAAGGCAGTCTCCCCTCTCCAGCAGCAGAGCAATCCCATCAGATATCAAAAGACAGTCTCCCCTCGCCTGCAGCAGAGCAATACCACCACTGATCAAAAGTCAGTCTCCCCTCTCCTGCAGCAGAGCGATCCCATCAGATATCAAAAGACAGTCTCCCCTCTCCTGCAGCAGAGCAATCCCACCAGGTATCAAAAGGCAGTCTCCACTCTCCTGCAGCAGAGCGATCCCTCCAGTGATCAAAAGGCAGTCTCCTCTCTCCTGAAGCAGAGCGATCCCTCCAGTGATCAAAAGGCAGAATCCTCTCTCCTGCAGCAGAGCGATCCCACCTCTGATTAAAAGACAGTCTCCCCTCTCCTGCAGCAGAGTAATCTCACCAGAGATCAAAAGGCAGTCTCCCCACTCCTGCAGCAGAGCAATCCCACCAGGTATCAAAAGGCAGTCTCCCCTCTCCTGCAGCAGAGTGATCCCACCAGTGATCAAAAGGCAGTCTCCCCTCTCCTGCAGCAGTGATCCCACCAGAGATCAAAAGACTGTCGCCACTCTCCAGCAGCAGAGCGATCCCACCAGTGATCAAAAGACAGTCTCCCCTCTCCTGCAATAGTGATCCCACCAGAGATCAAAAGACTGTCGCCACTCTCCAGCAGCAGAGCGATCCCACCAGTGATCAAAAGTCAGTCTCCCCTCTCCTGCAGCAGTGATCCCACCACTGATCAAAAGGGAGTCTGCCCTCTCCTGCAGCAGAGCGATCTCACCAGAGATCAAAAGACAGTCTCCCCTCTCCTGCAGCAGAGCGATCCCACCAGCGATCAAAAGGCAGTCTCCCCTCTCCTGCAGCAGAACGATCCCACCAGTGATCAAAAGGCAGTCTCCCCTCTCCGGCAGCAGAGCGATCCCAACAGTGATCAAAAGGCAGTCTCCCCTCTCTGGCAGCAGAGCGATCCCACCAGTGAACAAAAGGCAGTCTCCCCTCTCCTGCAGCAGAGCGATCCCACCAGTGATCAAAAGGCAGTCTCCCCTCTCCTGCAGCAGAGCGATCCCACCAGATATCAAAAGACAGACTCCCCTCTCCGGCAGCAGAGCGATCCCACCAGAGATCAAAAAGGCAGTCTCCCCTCTCCGGCAGCAGAGCGATCCCACCAGTGATCAAAAGGCAGTCTCCCCTCTCCTTCAGCAGAGCGATCTCACCAGTGATCAAAAGGCAGTCTGCCCTCTCCTGCAGCAGAGCGATCCCACCAGAGATCAAAAGGCAGTCTTCCCTCTCCTGCAGCAGAGCGATCCCACCAGTGATCAAAAGGCACGCTCCCCTCTCCTGCACCAGAGTGATCCCAGGAGTGATCAAAAGGCAGTGTCCCCTCTCCGGCAGCAGAGGGATCCCAACAGCGATCAAAAGGCAGTCTCCCCTCTCTGGCAGCAGAGCGATCCCACCAGTGATCAAAAGGCAGTCTCCCCTCTCCTGCAGCAGAGCGATCTCACCAGTGATCAAAAGGCAGTCTGCCCTCTCCTGCAGCAGAGCGATCCCACCAGAGATCAAAAGGCAGTCTCCCCTCTCTGGCAGCATAGCGATCCCACCAGTGAACAAAAGGCAGTCTCCCCTCTCCAGCAGCAGAGCGATCCCACCAGTGATCAAAAGGCACGCTCCCCTCTCCTGCACCAGAGTGATCCCAAGAGTGATCAAAAGGCAGTCTCCCCTCTCCGGCAGCATAGGGATCCCAACAGCGATCAAAAGGCAGTCTCCCCTCTCTGGCAGCAGAGCGATCACACCAGTGAACAAAAGGCAGTCCCCCCTCTCCAGCCGCAGAGCGATCCCACCAGTGATCAAAAGGCAGTCTCCCCTCTCCTGCAGCAGAGCGATCCCATCAGATATCAAAAGGCAGTCTCCCCTCTCTGGCAGCAGAGCGATCCCACCAGTGAACAAAAGGCAGTCTCCCCTCTCCGGCAGCAGAGCGATCCCAACAGTGATCAAAAGGCAGTCTCCCCTCTCTGGCAGCAGAGCGATCCCACCAGTGAACAAAAGGCAGTCTCCCCTCTCCTGCAGCAGGACGATCCCAGCAGTGATCAAAAAGCAGACTCCCCTCTCCTGCAGCAGAGCGATCCCAACAGATATCAAAAGACAGTCTCCCCTCTCCTGCAGCAGAGCGATCCCACCAGAGATCAAAAAGGCAGTCTCCCCTCTCCGGCAGCAGAGTGATCCCACCAGTGATCAAAAGGCAGTCTCCCCTCTCCGGCAGCAGAGCGATCCCACCAGTGATCAAAAGACAGTCTCCCCTCTCCTGCAGCAGAGCGATCCCACCAGAGATCAAAAAGGCAGTCTCCCCTCTCCGGCAGCAGAGTGATCCCACCAGTGATCAAAAGGCAGTCTCCCCTCTCCGGCAGCAGAGCGATCCCACCAGTGAACAAAAGGCAGTCTCCCCTCTCCTGCAGCAGAGTGATCCCATCAGATATCAAAAGGATGTCTCCCCTCCCCTGCAGCAGAGCGATCCCACCAGAGATCAAAAGGCAGTCTCCCCTCTCCTGCAGCAGAGCGTTCCCACCAGTGATCAAAAGGCAGTCTCCCCTCTCCTGCAGCAGAGCGTTCCCACCAGTGATCAAAAGGCAGTCTCCCCTCTCCTGCAGCAGAGCGATCCCATCAGATATCAAAAGACAGTCTCTCCTCTCCTGCAGCAGAGCAATACCACCAGTGATCAAAAGGCAGTCTCCCCTCTTCTGCAGCAGAGCGATCCCATCAGATATCAAAAGACAGTCTCCCCTCTCTTGCAGCAGAGCAATCCCACCAGGTATCAAAAGGCAGTCTCCCCTCTCCTGCAGCAGAGCGATCCCTCCAGTGATCAAAAGGCAGTCTCCTCTCTCCTGCAGCAGAGCGATCCCTCCAGTGATCAAAAGGCAGTCTCCTCTCTCCTGCAGCAGAGCAATCCCACCTCTGATCAAAATACAGTCTCCCCTCTCCTGCAGCAGAGTAATATCACCAGAGATCAAAAGGCAGTCTGCCCACTCCTGCAGCAGAGCAATCCCACCAGGTATCAAAAGGCAGTCTCCCCTCTCCTGCAGCAGAGTGATCCCACCAGTGATCAAAAGGCAGTCTCCCCTCTCCTGCAGCAGTGATCCCACCAGAGATCAAAAGACTGTCGCCACTCTCCAGCAGCAGAGCGATCCCACCAGTGATCAAAAGTCAGTCTCCCCTCTCCTGCAGCAGTGATCCCACCACTGATCAAAAGGCAGTCTGCCCTCTCCTGCAGCAGTGATCCCACCAGTGATCAAAAGGCAGTCTAGCCTCTCCTGCAGCAGAGCGATCCCACCAGTGATCAAAAGACAGTCTCCCCTCTCCTGCAGCAGAGCGATCCCACCAGTGATCCAAAGGCAGTCTCCCCTCTCCTGCAGCAGAGCGATCCCACCAGTGATCAAAAGGCACGCTCCCCTCTCCTGCACCAGAGTGATCCCACCAGTGATCAAAAGGCAGTCTCCCCTCTCCGGCAGCAGAGCGATCCCAACAGCGATCAAAAGGCAGTCTCCCCTCTCTGGCAGCAGATCGATCCCACCAGTGAACAAAAGGCACGCTCCCCTCTCCTGCAGCAGAGCGATCCCACCACCGATCAAAAGGCAGTCTCCCCTCTCCTGCAGCAGAGCGATCCCACCAGTGATCAAAAGGCAGTCTACCCTCTCCTGCAGCAGAGCAATCCCACCAGTGATCAAAAGGCAGTCTCCCCTCCCCTGCAGCAGAGCGATCCCAGCAGATATCTATCAAAAGGCAGTCTCCCCTCTCCTGCAGCAGAGCGATCCCACCACTGATCAAAAGGCAGTCTCCCCTCTCCTGCAGCAGAGCGATCCCACCACTGATCAAAAGGCAGTCTCCCCTCTCCTGCAGCAGAGCGATCCCACCAGTGATCAAAAGGCAGTCTCCCCTCTCCTGCAGCAGAGCGATCCCACCAGATATCAAAAGACAGTCTCCACTCTCCTGCAGCAGAGCGATCCCACCAGAGATCAAAAGGCAGTCTCCCCTCTCCTGCAGCAGTGATCCCACCAGAGATCAAAAGGCAGTCTCCCCTCTCCTGCAGCAGTGATCCCACCAGAGATCAAAAGGCAGTCTCCCCTCTCCAGCAGCAGAGCGATCCCACCAGATATCAAAAGACAGTCTCCCCTCTCCTGCAGCAGAGCGATCCCACCAGAGATCAAAATGCAGTCTCCCCTCTCCTGCAGCAGAGCGATCCCACCACTGATCAAAAGTCAGTCTCCCCTCTCCTGCAGCAGTGATCCCACCACTGATCAAAAGGCAGTCTCCCCTCTCCTGCAGCAGAGCGATCCCACCAGTGATCAAAAGGAACGCTCCCATCTCCTGTACCAGAGTGATCCCACCAGTGATCAAAAGGCAGTCTCCACTCTCCGGCAGCAGAGCGATCCCAACAGTGATCAAAAGGCAGTCTCCCATCTCTGGCAGCAGAGCGATCCCACCAGTGAACAAAAGGCAGTCTCCCCTCTCCTGCAGCAGAGCGATCCCACCAGTGATCAAAAGGCAGTCTCCCCTCTCCTGCAGCAGAGCGATCCCACAAGATATCAAAAGACAGTCTCCACTCTCCTGCAGCAGAGCGATCCCACCAGAGATCAAAAGGCAGTCTCCCCTCTCCGGCAGCAGTGCGATCCCACCAGTGATCAAAAGGCAGTCTCCCCTCTCCTGCAGCAGTGATCCCACCAGTGATCAAAAGGCAGTCTCCCCTCTCCTGCAGCAGTGATCCCACCAGAGATCAAAAGACTGTCGCCACTCTCCAGCAGCAGAGCGATCCCAGCAGATATCAAAAGACAGTCTCCCCTTTCCTGCAGCATAGCGATACCACCAGAGATCAAAAGGCAGTCTCCCCTCTCCTGCAGCAGAGGGATCCCACCAGATATCAAAAGACAGTCTCCCCTCTCCTGCAGCAGAGCGATCCCACCAGAGATCAAAAGGCAGTCTTCCCTCTCCTGCAGGCGAGCGATCCCACCAGTGATCAAAAGGCACGCTCCCCTCTCCTGCACCAGAGTGATCCCACGAGTGATCAAAAGGCAGTCTCCCCTCTCCGGCAGCAGAGGGATCCCAACAGTGATCAAAAGGCAGTCTCCCCTATCTGGCAGCAGAGCGATCCCACCAGTGAACAAAAGGCAGTCTCCCCTCTCTGGTAGCAGAGCGATCCCACCAGTGAACAAAAGGCAGTCTCCCCTCTCCTGCAGCAGAGCGATTCCACCAGTGATCAAAAGGCAGTCTCCCCTCTCCTGCAGCAGAGCGATCCCACCGGTGATCAAAAGGCAGTCTCCCCTCTCCTGCAGCAGTGATCCCACCAGTGATCAAAAGGCAGTCTCCCTTCTCCTGCAGCAGAGTGATCCCACCAGTGATCAAAACTCAGTCTCTCCTCTCCTGCAGCAGAGCGATTCCACCAGGTATCAAAAGGCAGACTCCCCTCTCCTGCAGCAGAGCGATCCCACCAGTGATCAAAAGGCAGTCTTCCCTCTCCGGCAGCAGAGCGATCCCACCAGTGATCAAAAGGCAGTCTCCCCTCTCCTGCAGCAGAGCGATCCCACCAGTGATCAAAGGCAGTCTCCCCTCTCCTGCAGCAGAGCGATCCCACCAGATATCAAAAGACAGTCTCCCCTCTCCTGCAGCAGAGCGATCCCACCAGAGATCAAAAAGGCAGTCTCCCCTCTCCGGCAGCAGAGCGATCCCACCAGTGATCAAAAGACAGTCTCCCCTCTCCTGCAGCAGAGCGATCTCACCAGTGATCAAAAGGCAGTCTGCCCTCTCCTGCAGCAGAGCGATCCCACCAGAGATCAAAAGGCAGTCTTCCCTCTCCTGCAGCAGAGCGATCCCACCAGTGATCAAAAGGCACGCTCCCCTCTCCTGCACCAGAGTGATCCCACGAGTGTTCAAAAGGCAGTGTCCCCTCTCCGGCAGCAGAGGGATCCCAACAGCGATCAAAAGGCAGTCTCCCCTCTCTGGCAGCAGAGCGATCCCACCAGTGATCAAAAGGCAGTCTCCCCTCTCCTGCAGCAGAGCGATCTCACCAGTGATCAAAAGGCAGTCTGCCCTCTCCTGCAGCAGAGCGATCCCACCAGAGATCAAAAGGCAGACTCCCCTCTCCTGCAGCAGAGTGATCCCACCAGTGAACAAAAGGCAGTCTCCCCTCTCAAGCAGCAGAGGGATCCCACCAGTGATCAAAAGACAGTCTCCCCTCTCCTGCAGCAGAGCGATCCCACCAGTGATCAAAAGGCAGTCTCCCCTCTCCGGCAGCAGAGGGATCCCAACAGCGATCAAAAGGCAGTCTCCCCTCTCCTGCAGCAGAGCGATCCCACCAGAGATCAAAAGGCAGTCTCCCCTCTCCAGCAGCAGAGCGATCCCACCAGTGAACAAAAGGCAGTCTCCCCTCTCCAGCAGCAGAGCGATCCCACCAGTGATCAAAAGGCAGTCTCCCCTCACCTGCAGCAGTGATCCCACCAGTGATCAAAAGGCAGTCTCCCCTCTCCTGCAGCAGAGCGATCCCACCAGTGATCAAAAGACAGTCTCCCCTCTCCGGCAGCAGAGCGATCCCACCAGTGAACAAAAGGCAGTCTCCCCTCTCCAGCAGCAGAGCAATCCCATCAGATATCAAAAGACAGTCTCCCCTCGCCTGCAGCAGAGCAATACCACCACTGATCAAAAGTCAGTCTCCCCTCTCCTGCAGCAGAGCGATCCCATCAGATATCAAAAGACAGTCTCCCCTCTCCTGCAGCAGAGCGATCTCACCAGTGATCAAAAGGCAGTCTGCCCTCTCCTGCAGCAGAGCGATCCCACCAGAGATCAAAAGGCAGTCTCCCCTCTCTGGCAGCATAGCGATCCCACCAGTGAACAAAAGGCAGTCTCCCCTCTCCAGCAGCAGAGCGATCCCACCAGTGATAAAAGGCACGCTCCCCTCTCCTGCACCAGAGTGATCCCAAGAGTGATCAGAAGGCAGTCTCCCCTCTCCGGCAGCATAGGGATCCCAACAGCGATCAAAAGGCAGTCTCCCCTCTCTGGCAGCAGAGCGATCCCACCAGTGAACAAAAGGCAGTCTCCCCTCTCCAGCCGCAGAGCGATCCCACCAGTGATCAAAAGGCAGTCTCCCCTCTCCTGCAGCAGAGCGATCCCATCAGATATCAAAAGGCAGTCTCCCCTCTCTGGCAGCAGAGCGATCCCACCAGTGAACAAAAGGCAGTCTCCCCTCTCCGGCAGCAGAGCGATCCCAACAGTGATCAAAAGGCAGTCTCCCCTCTCTGGCAGCAGAGCGATCCCACCAGTGAACAAAAGGCAGTCTCCCCTCTCCTGCAGCAGAGCGATCCCAGCAGTGATCAAAAAGCAGTCTCCCCTCTCCTGCAGCAGAGCGATCCCAACAGATATCAAAAGACAGTCTCCCCTCTCCTGCAGCAGAGCGATCCCACCAGAGATCAAAAAGGCAGTCTCCCCTCTCCGGCAGCAGAGTGATCCCACCAGTGATCAAAAGGCAGTCTCCCCTCTCCGGCAGCAGAGCGATCCCACCAGTGAACAAAAGGCAGTCTCCCCTCTCCATCAGCAGAGTGATCCCATTAGATATCAAAAGGAAGTCTCCCCTCCCCTGCAGCAGAGCGATCCCACCAGAGATCAAAAGGCAGTCTGCCCTCTCCTGCAGCAGAGCGATCCCACCAGAGATCAAAAGGCAGTCTTCCCTCTCCTGCAGCAGAGCGATCCCACCAGTGATCAAAAGGCACGCTCCCCTCTCCTGCACCAGAGTGATCCCACGAGTGTTCAAAAGGCAGTGTCCCCTCTCCGGCAGCAGAGGGATCCCAACAGCGATCAAAAGGCAGTCTCCCCTCTCTGGCAGCAGAGCGATCCCACCAGTGATCAAAAGGCAGTCTCCCCTCTCCTGCAGCAGAGCGTTCCCACCAGTGATCAAAAGGCAGTCTCCCCTCTCCTGCAGCAGAGCGATCCCATCAGATATCAAAAGACAGTCTCTCCTCTCCTGCAGCAGAGCAATACCACCAGTGATCAAAAGGCAGTCTCCCCTCTCCTGCAGCAGAGCGATCCCATCAGATATCAAAAGACAGTCTCCCCTCTCTTGCAGCAGAGCAATCCCACCAGGTATCAAAAGGCAGTCTCCCCTCTCCTGCAGCAGAGCGATCCCTCCAGTGATCAAAAGGCAGTCTCCTCTCTCCTGCAGCAGAGCGATCCCTCCAGTGATCAAAAGGCAGTCTCCTCTCTCCTGCAGCAGAGCAATCCCACCTCTGATCAAAATACAGTCTCCCCTCTCCTGCAGCAGAGTAATATCACCAGAGATCAAAAGGCAGTCTGCCCACTCCTGCAGCAGAGCAATCCCACCAGGTATCAAAAGGCAGTCTCCCCTCTCCTGCAGCAGAGTGATCCCACCAGTGATCAAAAGGCAGTCTCCCCTCTCCTGCAGCAGTGATCCCACCAGAGATCAAAAGACTGTCGCCACTCTCCAGCAGCAGAGCGATCCCACCAGTGATCAAAAGTCAGTCTCCCCTCTCCTGCAGCAGTGATCCCACCACTGATCAAAAGGCAGTCTGCCCTCTCCTGCAGCAGTGATCCCACCAGTGATCAAAAGGCAGTCTAGCCTCTCCTGCAGCAGAGCGATCCCACCAGTGATCAAAAGACAGTCTCCCCTCTCCTGCAGCAGAGCGATCCCACCAGTGATCCAAAGGCAGTCTCCCCTCTCCTGCAGCAGAGCGATCCCACCAGTGATCAAAAGGCACGCTCCCCTCTCCTGCACCAGAGTGATCCCACCAGTGATCAAAAGGCAGTCTCCCCTCTCCGGCAGCAGAGCGATCCCAACAGCGATCAAAAGGCAGTCTCCCCTCTCTGGCAGCAGATCGATCCCACCAGTGAACAAAAGGCACGCTCCCCTCTCCTGCAGCAGAGCGATCCCACCACCGATCAAAAGGCAGTCTCCCCTCTCCTGCAGCAGAGCGATCCCACCAGTGATCAAAAGGCAGTCTACCCTCTCCTGCAGCAGAGCAATCCCACCAGTGATCAAAAGGCAGTCTCCCCTCCCCTGCAGCAGAGCGATCCCAGCAGATATCTATCAAAAGGCAGTCTCCCCTCTCCTGCAGCAGAGCGATCCCACCACTGATCAAAAGGCAGTCTCCCCTCTCCTGCAGCAGAGCGATCCCACCACTGATCAAAAGGCAGTCTCCCCTCTCCTGCAGCAGAGCGATCCCACCAGTGATCAAAAGGCAGTCTCCCCTCTCCTGCAGCAGAGCGATCCCACCAGATATCAAAAGACAGTCTCCACTCTCCTGCAGCAGAGCGATCCCACCAGAGATCAAAAGGCAGTCTCCCCTCTCCTGCAGCAGTGATCCCACCAGAGATCAAAAGGCAGTCTCCCCTCTCCTGCAGCAGTGATCCCACCAGAGATCAAAAGGCAGTCTCCCCTCTCCAGCAGCAGAGCGATCCCACCAGATATCAAAAGACAGTCTCCCCTCTCCTGCAGCAGAGCGATCCCACCAGAGATCAAAATGCAGTCTCCCCTCTCCTGCAGCAGAGCGATCCCACCACTGATCAAAAGTCAGTCTCCCCTCTCCTGCAGCAGTGATCCCACCACTGATCAAAAGGCAGTCTCCCCTCTCCTGCAGCAGAGCGATCCCACCAGTGATCAAAAGGAACGCTCCCATCTCCTGTACCAGAGTGATCCCACCAGTGATCAAAAGGCAGTCTCCACTCTCCGGCAGCAGAGCGATCCCAACAGTGATCAAAAGGCAGTCTCCCATCTCTGGCAGCAGAGCGATCCCACCAGTGAACAAAAGGCAGTCTCCCCTCTCCTGCAGCAGAGCGATCCCACCAGTGATCAAAAGGCAGTCTCCCCTCTCCTGCAGCAGAGCGATCCCACAAGATATCAAAAGACAGTCTCCACTCTCCTGCAGCAGAGCGATCCCACCAGAGATCAAAAGGCAGTCTCCCCTCTCCGGCAGCAGTGCGATCCCACCAGTGATCAAAAGGCAGTCTCCCCTCTCCTGCAGCAGTGATCCCACCAGAGATCAAAAGACTGTCGCCACTCTCCAGCAGCAGAGCGATCCCAGCAGATATCAAAAGACAGTCTCCCCTTTCCTGCAGCATAGCGATACCACCAGAGATCAAAAGGCAGTCTCCCCTCTCCTGCAGCAGAGGGATCCCACCAGATATCAAAAGACAGTCTCCCCTCTCCTGCAGCAGAGCGATCCCACCAGAGATCAAAAGGCAGTCTTCCCTCTCCTGCAGGCGAGCGATCCCACCAGTGATCAAAAGGCACGCTCCCCTCTCCTGCACCAGAGTGATCCCACGAGTGATCAAAAGGCAGTCTCCCCTCTCCGGCAGCAGAGGGATCCCAACAGTGATCAAAAGGCAGTCTCCCCTATCTGGCAGCAGAGCGATCCCACCAGTGAACAAAAGGCAGTCTCCCCTCTCTGGTAGCAGAGCGATCCCACCAGTGAACAAAAGGCAGTCTCCCCTCTCCTGCAGCAGAGCGATTCCACCAGTGATCAAAAGGCAGTCTCCCCTCTCCTGCAGCAGAGCGATCCCACCGGTGATCAAAAGGCAGTCTCCCCTCTCCTGCAGCAGTGATCCCACCAGTGATCAAAAGGCAGTCTCCCTTCTCCTGCAGCAGAGTGATCCCACCAGTGATCAAAACTCAGTCTCTCCTCTCCTGCAGCAGAGCGATTCCACCAGGTATCAAAAGGCAGACTCCCCTCTCCTGCAGCAGAGCGATCCCACCAGTGATCAAAAGGCAGTCTTCCCTCTCCGGCAGCAGAGCGATCCCACCAGTGATCAAAAGGCAGTCTCCCCTCTCCTGCAGCAGAGCGATCCCACCAGTGATCAAAGGCAGTCTCCCCTCTCCTGCAGCAGAGCGATCCCACCAGATATCAAAAGACAGTCTCCCCTCTCCTGCAGCAGAGCGATCCCACCAGAGATCAAAAAGGCAGTCTCCCCTCTCCGGCAGCAGAGCGATCCCACCAGTGATCAAAAGACAGTCTCCCCTCTCCTGCAGCAGAGCGATCTCACCAGTGATCAAAAGGCAGTCTGCCCTCTCCTGCAGCAGAGCGATCCCACCAGAGATCAAAAGGCAGTCTTCCCTCTCCTGCAGCAGAGCGATCCCACCAGTGATCAAAAGGCACGCTCCCCTCTCCTGCACCAGAGTGATCCCACGAGTGTTCAAAAGGCAGTGTCCCCTCTCCGGCAGCAGAGGGATCCCAACAGCGATCAAAAGGCAGTCTCCCCTCTCTGGCAGCAGAGCGATCCCACCAGTGATCAAAAGGCAGTCTCCCCTCTCCTGCAGCAGAGCGATCTCACCAGTGATCAAAAGGCAGTCTGCCCTCTCCTGCAGCAGAGCGATCCCACCAGAGATCAAAAGGCAGACTCCCCTCTCCTGCAGCAGAGTGATCCCACCAGTGAACAAAAGGCAGTCTCCCCTCTCAAGCAGCAGAGGGATCCCACCAGTGATCAAAAGACAGTCTCCCCTCTCCTGCAGCAGAGCGATCCCACCAGTGATCAAAAGGCAGTCTCCCCTCTCCGGCAGCAGAGGGATCCCAACAGCGATCAAAAGGCAGTCTCCCCTCTCCTGCAGCAGAGCGATCCCACAAGAGATCAAAAGGCAGTCTCCCCTCTCCAGCAGCAGAGCGATCCCACCAGTGAACAAAAGGCAGTCTCCCCTCTCCAGCAGCAGAGCGATCCCACCAGTGATCAAAAGGCAGTCTCCCCTCACCTGCAGCAGTGATCCCACCAGTGATCAAAAGGCAGTCTCCCCTCTCCTGCAGCAGAGCGATCCCACCAGTGATCAAAAGACAGTCTCCCCTCTCCGGCAGCAGAGCGATCCCACCAGTGAACAAAAGGCAGTCTCCCCTCTCCAGCAGCAGAGCAATCCCATCAGATATCAAAAGACAGTCTCCCCTCGCCTGCAGCAGAGCAATACCACCACTGATCAAAAGTCAGTCTCCCCTCTCCTGCAGCAGAGCGATCCCATCAGATATCAAAAGACAGTCTCCCCTCTCCTGCAGCAGAGCGATCTCACCAGTGATCAAAAGGCAGTCTGCCCTCTCCTGCAGCAGAGCGATCCCACCAGAGATCAAAAGGCAGTCTCCCCTCTCTGGCAGCATAGCGATCCCACCAGTGAACAAAAGGCAGTCTCCCCTCTCCAGCAGCAGAGCGATCCCACCAGTGATAAAAGGCACGCTCCCCTCTCCTGCACCAGAGTGATCCCAAGAGTGATCAGAAGGCAGTCTCCCCTCTCCGGCAGCATAGGGATCCCAACAGCGATCAAAAGGCAGTCTCCCCTCTCTGGCAGCAGAGCGATCCCACCAGTGAACAAAAGGCAGTCTCCCCTCTCCAGCCGCAGAGCGATCCCACCAGTGATCAAAAGGCAGTCTCCCCTCTCCTGCAGCAGAGCGATCCCATCAGATATCAAAAGGCAGTCTCCCCTCTCTGGCAGCAGAGCGATCCCACCAGTGAACAAAAGGCAGTCTCCCCTCTCCGGCAGCAGAGCGATCCCAACAGAGATCAAAAGGCAGTCTCCCCTCTCTGGCAGCAGAGCGATCCCACCAGTGAACAAAAGGCAGTCTCCCCTCTCCTGCAGCAGAGCGATCCCAGCAGTGATCAAAAAGCAGTCTCCCCTCTCCTGCAGCAGAGCGATCCCAACAGATATCAAAAGACAGTCTCCCCTCTCCTGCAGCAGAGCGATCCCACCAGAGATCAAAAAGGCAGTCTCCCCTCTCCGGCAGCAGAGTGATCCCACCAGTGATCAAAAGGCAGTCTCCCCTCTCCGGCAGCAGAGCGATCCCACCAGTGAACAAAAGGCAGTCTCCCCTCTCCATCAGCAGAGTGATCCCATTAGATATCAAAAGGAAGTCTCCCCTCCCCTGCAGCAGAGCGATCCCACCAGAGATCAAAAGGCAGTCTGCCCTCTCCTGCAGCAGAGCGATCCCACCAGAGATCAAAAGGCAGTCTTCCCTCTCCTGCAGCAGAGCGATCCCACCAGTGATCAAAAGGCACGCTCCCCTCTCCTGCACCAGAGTGATCCCACGAGTGTTCAAAAGGCAGTGTCCCCTCTCCGGCAGCAGAGGGATCCCAACAGCGATCAAAAGGCAGTCTCCCCTCTCTGGCAGCAGAGCGATCCCACCAGTGATCAAAAGGCAGTCTCCCCTCTCCTGCAGCAGAGCGATCTCACCAGTGATCAAAAGGCAGTCTGCCCTCTCCTGCAGCAGAGCGATCCCACCAGAGATCAAAAGGCAGACTCCCCTCTCCTGCAGCAGAGTGATCCCACCAGTGAACAAAAGGCAGTCTCCCCTCTCAAGCAGCAGAGGGATCCCACCAGTGATCAAAAGACAGTCTCCCCTCTCCTGCAGCAGAGCGATCCCACCAGTGATCAAAAGGCAGTCTCCCCTCTCCGGCAGCAGAGGGATCCCAACAGCGATCAAAAGGCAGTCTCCCCTCTCCTGCAGCAGAGCGATCCCACCAGAGATCAAAAGGCAGTCTCCCCTCTCCAGCAGCAGAGCGATCCCACCAGTGAACAAAAGGCAGTCTCCCCTCTCCAGCAGCAGAGCGATCCCACCAGTGATCAAAAGGCGGTCTCCCCTCACCTGCAGCAGTGATCCCACCAGTGATCAAAAGGCAGTCTCCCCTCTCCTGCAGCAGAGCGATCCCACCAGTGATCAAAAGACAGTCTCCCCTCTCCGGCAGCAGAGCGATCCCACCAGTGAACAAAAGGCAGTCTCCCCTCTCCAGCAGCAGAGCAATCCCATCAGATATCAAAAGACAGTCTCCCCTCGCCTGCAGCAGAGCAATACCACCACTGATCAAAAGTCAGTCTCCCCTCTCCTGCAGCAGAGCGATCCCATCAGATATCAAAAGACAGTCTCCCCTCTCCTGCAGCAGAGCGATCTCACCAGTGATCAAAAGGCAGTCTGCCCTCTCCTGCAGCAGAGCGATCCCACCAGAGATCAAAAGGCAGTCTCCCCTCTCTGGCAGCATAGCGATCCCACCAGTGAACAAAAGGCAGTCTCCCCTCTCCAGCAGCAGAGCGATCCCACCAGTGATAAAAGGCACGCTCCCCTCTCCTGCACCAGAGTGATCCCAAGAGTGATCAGAAGGCAGTCTCCCCTCTCCGGCAGCATAGGGATCCCAACAGCGATCAAAAGGCAGTCTCCCCTCTCTGGCAGCAGAGCGATCCCACCAGTGAACAAAAGGCAGTCTCCCCTCTCCAGCCGCAGAGCGATCCCACCAGTGATCAAAAGGCAGTCTCCCCTCTCCTGCAGCAGAGCGATCCCATCAGATATCAAAAGGCAGTCTCCCCTCTCTGGCAGCAGAGCGATCCCACCAGTGAACAAAAGGCAGTCTCCCCTCTCCGGCAGCAGAGCGATCCCAACAGTGATCAAAAGGCAGTCTCCCCTCTCTGGCAGCAGAGCGATCCCACCAGTGAACAAAAGGCAGTCTCCCCTCTCCTGCAGCAGAGCGATCCCAGCAGTGATCAAAAAGCAGTCTCCCCTCTCCTGCAGCAGAGCGATCCCAACAGATATCAAAAGACAGTCTCCCCTCTCCTGCAGCAGAGCGATCCCAGCAGAGATCAAAAAGGCAGTCTCCCCTCTCCGGCAGCAGAGTGATCCCACCAGTGATCAAAAGGCAGTCTCCCCTCTCCGGCAGCAGAGCGATCCCACCAGTGAACAAAAGGCAGTCTCCCCTCTCCATCAGCAGAGTGATCCCATTAGATATCAAAAGGAAGTCTCCCCTCCCCTGCAGCAGAGCGATCCCACCAGAGATCAAAAGGCAGTCTGCCCTCTCCTGCAGCAGAGCGATCCCACCAGAGATCAAAAGGCAGTCTTCCCTCTCCTGCAGCAGAGCGATCCCACCAGTGATCAAAAGGCACGCTCCCCTCTCCTGCACCAGAGTGATCCCACGAGTGTTCAAAAGGCAGTGTCCCCTCTCCGGCAGCAGAGGGATCCCAACAGCGATCAAAAGGCAGTCTCCCCTCTCTGGCAGCAGAGCGATCCCACCAGTGATCAAAAGGCAGTCTCCCCTCTCCTGCAGCAGAGCGATCTCACCAGTGATCAAAAGGCAGTCTGCCCTCTCCTGCAGCAGAGCGATCCCACCAGAGATCAAAAGGCAGACTCCCCTCTCCTGCAGCAGAGTGATCCCACCAGTGAACAAAAGGCAGTCTCCCCTCTCAAGCAGCAGAGGGATCCCACCAGTGATCAAAAGACAGTCTCCCCTCTCCTGCAGCAGAGCGATCCCACCAGTGATCAAAAGGCAGTCTCCCCTCTCCGGCAGCAGAGGGATCCCAACAGCGATCAAAAGGCAGTCTCCTCTCTCCTGCAGCAGAGCGATCCCACCAGAGATCAAAAGGCAGTCTCCCCTCTCCAGCAGCAGAGCGATCCCACCAGTGAACAAAAGGCAGTCTCCCCTCTCCAGCAGCAGAGCGATCCCACCAGTGATCAAAAGGCAGTCTCCCCTCACCTGCAGCAGTGATCCCACCAGTGATCAAAAGGCAGTCTCCCCTCTCCTGCAGCAGAGCGATCCCACCAGTGATCAAAAGACAGTCTCCCCTCTCCGGCAGCAGAGCGATCCCACCAGTGAACAAAAGGCAGTCTCCCCTCTCCAGCAGCAGAGCAATCCCATCAGATATCAAAAGACAGTCTCCCCTCGCCTGCAGCAGAGCAATACCACCACTGATCAAAAGTCAGTCTCCCCTCTCCTGCAGCAGAGCGATCCCATCAGATATCAAAAGACAGTCTCCCCTCTCCTGCAGCAGAGCGATCTCACCAGTGATCAAAAGGCAGTCTGCCCTCTC